>NC_140072.1:48038885-48538885 GCF_964194135.1 Talpa europaea
TATGCATAAACAAATCTTAAATAAATAAATAAATAAATAAATAAGACTTTTAAAAAATACATAAAAACTCATTCCCCAAAACAAAGGTAGTGAAAGAAAAGATAAACAGCTGGGATTGCATCAAACTGAAAAGCTTCTATACAGCAAAAGAAACACTAACCAAGACAAAGAGATGCCATACTGATTGGGAAAGAATTTTTGCACACAATACAACTGATAAGGACTGATCACAAAGATCTATATAGAGCTCACTGGACTCAACAAAAGAAAGTAAACAATCCAGTCCAAAAAATGGGCACGTCTCCAAAGAGGAAATGCAAATGGCTAACAGTATATGAAAGAATGTTCAACATCCCTTATAATCAGGAAAATACAAATCAAAACCACAATGATAAACCACCTTATACCAGTGAGAATGTCACATATTAAAAAAAAAAAAAAAACAGGCAACAGCAAATGTTGGTGAAGATGTGGAGAAAAAGGAACTCTCCTGTACTGCTGGTGGGAGTGCAAACTCGTCCAACTGATATGGAGAGCTGTGTGGAGGTTCCTCAATCTCCACCAAAGTCCATGTTTAGCTCCACGAAAATTGGAGCTACCATATGACCCATTAATTCCACTCATAGGAATCTACCCAAAGACATTAATTCAAAAGGGGGGCCTCCCTGGTGGCGCAGGGCCTCCCCGGTGGCGCAGCGGTTGAGTACTGGCTTGCAAAGCTGCCCGCAGCCTCTGCAGCGCCGGTTCAATCCCCAGCTGCTTCCTGGTCACCGGAGGAGGGTCCCTCATGCCGCGCAGAGCTCTCCTGACTCCTGTTGCTCACCTCAGCAGTGTACTTCAGTCCTTATGCCTGCTCTGCTCCCCGCTCTGGCTCTGGTGAATTCTCTCACCCTCCCGCGCTTCTGACTGTACCCAGTGCTTGTATAAATAAATAAATAAATAAATAAATAAATCTTTCAAAAACAAAACAAAACAAAACAAAAGGGCACCTGCACCCATATGTTTATTGCAGCATTATTTACTATAGGTAAGTTATAGAAACAGCCCAAATGCCCCCAAATAGATGACTGGATCAAGAAGATGTCATACACATACACAATGGAATGCTATTCAGCTATTCAGCAATCAGGAAAGATAAACTGATGCCATTTGAAGCAATGTGGATGGAGCTGGGGGGGATTTTGCTCAGTGAAATAAAGTCAGAAAGAAAACGAGATGGTTTCACTCTTAGGAGGAATATAGGGAAGCCAAGTAAGGGATCAGGAAAAAAATAATAAACAAATAAACAAAATAAACAGGCAACTATAAATCAGAGACATTGTGCAGGGGGAGGTGGAGGGAGAGGTATCAAAACAGGGGAGGGAAGAGCACAAGGGACTCTGGTGATAGTGCACGGGTAAACTGGTGGTGGGAATTTTATGTAGACTACACCTGAGAGGAGAAAGAAAATGTTGTACAAAAAATAAGCAATGATGTAAAATATTTATAAATAAAGACATCAAATTTTTAAAAATAAAATAAAATGTCTTCAGGTCTGGCACTCATATCTATTGAAACACTTGAAACTGTTTTGGGGTTGCAGTAGTTCACTACTCCAACAAATTAAAACAACAGGAAAAAAAAAAAAAACAGGTACATCTTTGAATCATTTTACTTAAAAATCATTATTATTTAAATATTATTTATTAATTAGTTGTATCCCAATAGCTTCAAATAGTAATGTATTTACTCTACTGTGTGTAATGACTTCACTGTTTCCATGAGTTTTCTTTTTTTTTTTTCATCAAAGATTGTTGATGATGTGCAAACTAATGGAAAGAGTGTTGACTTTGGAGACCAAAGGAACTCAGTTAACAACTAGAATTAATTGGTGTTATTTTCACGAATTTTGGCAAGTTGCTTAGCCTATTCAAACATAACTTTCTTTATAAGTAAAAATGGAATTAATAATATTACAAAGTTGACTTTATAGTCAATAAAAAAAAACTGTTTATTCTGTAGCATTATTTTTGTCATAAAGTGGACTCACTCTTCCTCCTTCCCTCATTTACTGATTTATGTATTACAATGAAGCCTCTGAATATTTAGAGAATACCTCAGAGAATAAAGATAATTAAAGAATGCTCTTTCTACAATAAAAATAAATCTAGATACTCAGTTATGGAGCCTTTCTTAACTAGCAGGTTGTGTCAGCCCAACAATCAAAAGTAAAAGGTTGAGGCCTCCCTGGTGGCTCAAGGGGTTAAGTTGCAGCACTATGAAGCTATTGGCAGTCATTGCAGCAGGAGTTCGATCCCCAACCAGAGAGGTGACCCACATGGTGCAGCAGAACTCTCTTTTCTTGCTCACTGTTCCCCTCAGCAGTGTTCTTCAGTAGATCTGCCTGTTCTGCTCCCCACTCTCCCTGTATCTGGTGAATCCCCTCACTCTCCATACCTCTGGCCTTCACTCCAGCTCTTGTATACATACGTAAATAAATTAAAAAAAAAGTGAAGGGTTAATGGTGTATTCACATCAGTAATAAATGATGGCAGAAGTTGAGTGGAATGTCAGCAAGAAAATGTTCAAAATGCTAGTGTTCAATATTCAGCAGTAAAGGGACATCTTAGAGTAAGCAATGACTCTAATTTGCATTCCAGTATGTATTAAAAATGCAAATTATACCAATAAAACATATACCATGCTATAAAGCGATAATACTTCGATTAAAAAAATTGGAAAGAGAAATGAAACATTCTTTAAGGAAAAAAATCATTGTTTTATTATTTGGTTTGTTCATTATAGAAGATTTTTGGTTGCTTTCATTGGGAACTTATTTTACTAAATTAAATACATTTGTACTTAGTATAGAATTCTTTCATTTTGATTATTTTAATTTAATATGTTGTTTTGCTTTACGTATCTATATAAATTCCCGGGGTGCTTCTTCATTTTTATGTGTGTATAAATCTCATCTCATCCACCACCAAAATCCTAGTACCTCTCTCTTTATTTACCCTTCCTCCTCCCATAGACCCTTTCCATCCCTGTCTTACAATGATATTTTCACAGAGCCTAAAAGTATTCCTTGTTGTGATTTGTTAGTTCATTTACTCTAGTTATTTATATTTTATATATGAGATGAATCATTCCACAATTGTCTTTTGCTTTCTGGTTTACTTTCCTTAGTAATAACACCTCAAGTTCCATCCATGCTGTCATAAAGGAAAAGATTCATTCTATTTTATAGCTGAGTAATATTCCACTGAATAGAAATACCTCAATTTCATTATCCAGTCATCTATCAATGGGAATTAAGTTTTTACCATGTGTTTGCTATTGTGAATAATGCTACTATGAACAATTGGTGTGCAAAAATATTATTGAATTAGTGTTTTCACATTCTTAAAAAAAAAATACCTAGCATGGATATTGCTGGGTCATATGATATTTCCATTTTTAGATTTTTTAAAAAGATTTATTTATTTATTTATACAAGCACTGGGCACAGTCAGAAGCGTGGGAAGGTGAGAGAATTTACCAGAGCCAGAGTGGGGAACAGAACAGGTATTTGGATGAAACACACTGCAGAGGGGAGCAGCGGGCGCGGCAGGAGAGGTCTGTCATGCCATGTGGGACCCTTGCAGGTGGCCAGGGATCGAACTGGTGCTGCGGAGGCTGCAGGCAGATTTGCAGCCCAGTGCTCAACCACTGCGCCACCAGGGGAGGCCCACCATTTTTAGATTTTTATGGAATCTCCATATCATTTTCCACAGTGGCCACACCTCATTACATCCCCACCAATACTAACATCTTTTTTTCTCTATGTCCACTGCAACATATGTTTCCAATGTTTTTTATATAGGTAATTCTCATAGGTATGCATTGATTTTTTTAATTATTCTTTTCTTAGTAATAAGTGAATTTGAACATTTTTCATGTGTCTGTTACTCATTTTATAAAAGCGATATATTGTCTTAAGTTTAGACAGAATAGTGTCACTTTCTTCTTTCTTGTAATCCATCTCTTTTTAAAAAATATACTTTCTATTGTCATCATTATCAATCACTGTTACCATCATCATCTTACTTGCTTGTTCTGAGGAAGCAAATTGCTATGCTATGACCTCCTCAATGAAGTGAACCATGTGACAAGAGAATGAGGGTGGATTCTGTCCAAAAGTCAGTGTATATTTGAAGACCTCAGTATGATACGCCATGAGGAATGGGGATATGCCAAATACTATGTGAATAAAATTGGAAGATCATCCCCCAATTTAGTCTTCATATGAAATTGTAGTTCTACATGACTTATAAGCGAATGTAGCTTTGTAAGATATTCTGTGTCAGACGATCTGGATAAACCACATCAGGATTTCTAACCCGCAAAAACTGTGAGAAATAAATATTTTTGAACATCTAAGTCTATGTAGCAATAGATAGTCTAAATATCTATGTAGTAATAGATAATTAATACATTTTTCCAACTTCATTTATGCTGAACAAGACTGTATTCTTCTTTTCTTGTTATACAATAACCTTTCTTATTTTATGGGTCTGCAAATTAAGACCAGTAGGTGTTGGCAATAGTGAATAATTAGGCTTTAACATTTGTATTGAACATATATTTCAACTTTATATAATCACTACACAAATCCTGAAATGTTTACTGAATCAAATGTAAGCTGAGAGTTCAGCTTGAAGACGCATATGTCTATGTAATATTTCTTGTATAGATGATATGAAAAGCAACTTGTATTTTGGAATTATGAAAGAAAATGAGCCAATGCACCTATTAGGTACATTGTGTTTATCTTATTCAAATTCTCATGCCAAATTCTATGAAAAGTTTAAAAATTTAGCCTTGGGCTCCTGATGGTCCTGCCACAGTTCTTCTTAATTTCCTTTTTTATGTTTTTCCCCCAATTGTTTTGTTTTCCTTGCCTTTAAAACTGGCAGGTTTTGGGGGCCTCCCTGGTGGCATAGGGGTTAAAGACACAGCACTATCAAGCTATCACCAGACACTGCAGCATGAGTTCCATTCTGGCTGGCCAGGGAGCTACCCACATGGCGCAGCAGACCTCTTCTGTTTCACCCATAGTTCTCCTCAGCAATGTATTTCAGTAGATCTGCCTGTTCTGATCCCCACTTTCTCTGGTTGAATCCTCTCATCCCCCCCCCCACACATATCTGTTCTATACACCAGTTGTTGTATGCATACATAAATAAATCTTTAAAAAAAAAACTGGCAGGTTTCTGAAGGTCTTATAATTGAATTACCCATTTAGATCTGCTTGAAATAATTACCATTGATTAGGTAAGAAGTTTGATAGGTTTATAATGCTTCAAATCAAGTGATAAATATAATACGATGCAGGGATCAGAGTAACTGGTAGTGACTGCATTAGGTATCTTAATGCTGTTAAATGCTCCTTAGGCTATTTTAAGACATTAAATAGGAGGTTCCCAAGAAGGGAGAGAACCCTTCCAATTAGCTAACTCTGAAAAGGTCAGCTTTGGAACTTAAAGTCAGCATCTTTGTCTTTGGGGCCTGAATGACAATTAGCCAAATGTCACAACGTAATTGAAGTCTTAGCTAATGCACTAAGTTGACAGTTGCCCCAGGATAATAATTTTGATTTGTGCATTTGCATCCCATCAGCAGGGTATCTCTTCTTTTCAGGTTATCTGAAATCTACAAGGAATGGCAGCACACAGAGACAAATGTGAAAGATCAAGAACTCAGAAAGATCATCTGAATTCCTCAGAATGAGGGTTTGGCGGTATTAACCAAGGTTTCGGGTATTTCTTCAATTAACAAGGGACTTGTTTCTTATAGCACATATTGAAAAAAGAAAGAAACCGACATATTAAAAATGACAACTAAGCAACCAGGTTGTGTAAAAGAATATTGGAAGTGCAAAAAATATCAATATGGCTAAATAAAAGTAGCCAGACTTGGCAGGTATAAGGTAAAATTGCAGAGTTGGAAAATGTTATTTGCTTTTTGCATGGAATCAGCATGAACGTTTTAAGAAATAAAGAATAAAAATGTCCAATCAGTTTATGTTTAGAATACCATTAGCAATCAGTGGAGAAACCTTTTATATGGAATTCTAATTTTTAAATGTAATAATTTGTCTATGTAGAATTTATACATATGCACACACATATATTATTATTATTATTTGAACCTGATTATAGTATTGCAAGTAAAGTATTAAAGGACTTAGCTATTATAATCATTAAAAATGAAGGGGAAAAAATAGAAGTTATAAGATTTAGAGAAGAGCATATGACTAGAAAATGAAAGCAAAAGTATTTATAAGCTAAAATTCTGATTTTGGCTGCTTTCTTTTTTAAAAAAAAAGCATCAATGCATTGAAATACACATTATAAGTGTGTATATGAGTGTTTATGTACATATACACTTTTTATCCAACAATTTTTAGCACAAGACTTTCATTTGTTTCATTTTTTTTTTTTTTGCAATAGTGTTCTTTATGGAAGTGTGTTGAAGTAGTGTCCTTAATGAATTGCAATGACTTATTTAAGGAAATTGAATAAATACCTATCAGGGCAATGGTGCAAGAGAGTGTACCCCTTTCTTTTACAATTTAGATACACTTTATTTAAAATCCACATGAAAAAGAGTCTCATAAGCAAGCTATGAAACATTGTTTCAATTAAAAAATGTTATTTTGCTTTACTGCCAAGGAAATTCATAAGTACTACTGATTCTAAAGTAGTTATTTGAGAGAAATGTATGGAACCATGGCATTATAATATGGGATCTGAGATTATGTTATTTTTGTTGCTTCCTAATGGAAGTAGATTTACCACATCAAGAATATTTTTGAAAGGACACACAATACAACTGAAAACTTAGCTGATGTACCTGATTTGAAAGAGCTAAAGAAAAATCATTTCACCAATTTTAAAAATAATAAATACTCAATAACACTTTCCAGTGAAAGTTTCTAGTGGCATTAACAAGTTGAAACAAAGCATGTTTTATTTCAGATAAAGTTTTAATGATTTGAACACATGTAGTCTATAAATGCTGGAAACCCTAATAAAACTCAGCATTTCCAGGTTATGGCCAGTGTACATGATTAAAAAACATTGTGCTGTAGACTAAATATTTGTGTCCCACAAAATTCATATGTTAAAACCTAATGCTCAGTGTCATTGTATCTGTAAATGGGACCATTAGGTGATGAAGATGGAGTCTTTATAAATAGGATTGATTCTCTTACCAAAAAGAGAACAGTGACTCCACTCATCCCCTATCATAATGTTACGACACAGTGAAAAGATGTCCATCTAGTAATCAAAATATATCTTCACTAGACAATAAATATTAGAAAATATTAGACTTTCTAACCTTCAGAAATATGAGAAATAAATTTCTTTTGTTAATAAATTGCTCAGATTATGGTATTATATGATAGTATCTAGAATCAACTAAAACATATGGCAAGAATAAAAGTATTAGTATGGTGGTCCCTGTGGTGATGGGGTATATTTGTATGTATATGGTGGAGCTGAGAAGTTAAAGAGAGTTCTGTGATATATATATATATATATATATATATATCACCAAAAAAATAACCTATAGCATAACAGATTTACTTAACAGTCCCGTAGGTAGATGCTAAGCATTTTTTTCATTGAAACAAATGGGAACACTTTTGCATGCCTCATTTTTCCTAAACCTAATTTTATTTCTTTTCATTACTCTTCAAATGAGAGCAAGAAAGAGCAAGGAAGAGGGTTTGTTTTTTTTTTTTTTTTTTTTTTTTGGTCTGAGAGAAAAGGGTTGTCTCTTAGACTAGAGTTTCCCTTCAAATTGCTCTGAGGAAAAACTAATAAGTATTCCTTTAGGGAAGATTGTTTTTGAGTCTACATGTGAGTAAAATCAGCTTTATGCCAGTTCATTTGAAGGAACGAGAAAGCAGCTACAAAGACTGATGCTCAGTTCAACAAGTTTTTAGGTGGTTGGGTCATGTTTTGAAAAATAGATTTTGTTCCCTCTCTCCTTACTTTAATGCAGCAGTCAAGGTAGAAATTTTATTTGCAAATCATGTTTTAAGACAGAGTGCTCACATAAACACTTTCATTGACAGGAAAGATATTTGGGCAACCATATAATAATATCCTTTTTATTGTACAATTGTTAAAGAATTATATCTTATGCAATGTTGCAAACCATTCCTATAAACAATGTGATGGAAGTGAAATGTTGTTTGGCTATAAAGGAGATCTACTTGCAACATTAATATTAAATTTATTTAATGTGGGGCCTCTCTGGTGGCACAGCGGTTAAAGACACAGCCCTATCAATAACCCCAGAGGTTATTGACAGCCACTGCAGCATGAGTTCAATCCCTGGCCGGCCAGGGAACTAACACAAATGGTGAGGCAGACCTATCCTGTTTCTCCTGCTGCTCCCCTCAGCACTGTATCTTAGTAGATCTGCCTATTTTTCTCCACACTCTGTCTCCAGTTCTTGTATGCATAAATAAATAAATATTTCAAAAAAATTATTTAATGCAATGTGTCCTGTCATCTGGATTTAAAAAAGAGTTTTTGCTAAAAAGTATTATTAAGGAATCACAAACATAAGAACGAAACAAAGTTACACTACAGTGCTAATGCCAGGAAGTTCTACATTTTAAAGGTAAAATACCTTAGACAAAACATGAAAAGTTTTTTTTTTTTTTAAAGAAGCACTATTACCTTATTCAGCCCAAGATGAAAGATTTCTCACCTGAAAGACATGATTTGGAGGGAAAAGGCAGATATAACAGTTAAGAAAATATATTAATCTAGCTAATGGCTGTCTTGAAAAGTTAGAAGTATAAAAAAGAACCTTGAAATGATATTGTCCTTAATTCATAGTCACTGAAGCACAAGAATCACAGAACTAATGTAGCCTCACAGATACTTAGGATTCTGCCAGGTCGTGTTCAATACTAATTAAAGTTCTTAAAATGACAGGGTAGTAGTGCTAAAAGAGAACTTGGTTTTCAAAGAAGACACAGGAACAGGCATTTCCAGCTGAGTATTCAGAGATTGGACTTCTGAAAATCTGCAGACATTATCTCTCATGAGTGTAAACTCTTGCTTTATTTCAGCTCAGGGGCTCATCATTGTTAGCTCTGTCCAAGTCAGGGCCAGAAGGTTAGGAAGGTAGCAAAGTGTGAATCAAGACAAAAATCAGATTTAAAAGGTGAAATTAATCTTTTGTAATTAAAATTCCTTGGGATTAAATAGATAGGGGACTAGTTCTGAAGTGGTAAATGTGGACAGGTTCTTCTGTCCAACATTGGTAACTTGGTAAGCCTGGTGATTGAGGTTACTAAAGTAGATATAAAAATTATAGGAAAATGAAGGTTGAATACTGAACAGAAGAATATTACTTTTTATTTTGCTAAATAGACGGTAATAGTAATTTGTAGTAGCCATTTGATTCATGCTTGTTAACATTTAGAATAGATAAAGATGAAATTTAGGAAAACAAAGGAGTTTATTTAACAAATAACCAAGACTGGACATTGTCTCTAAACTTCTATTGTAATTACCATTTCAGTACATAAACTGAATGATTAAAAGTTGTCTTTTAAAGTTACAAATGTGGGGGCCTCCCTGGTGGCGCAAGGGGTTAAGATGCAACCTATGAAGCTCTCCACAGTCGCTGGAGTATGAGTTCTATCCCAGCCAGGGAGCTACCCACATGGTGCAGCAGACCTCATCCGCTGCTCCCCTCAGCAGTGTGTTTCAGTCAATCTGCCTCTTCTGTTCCCCACTCTGTCTCTGGTGAATTCTCTCACACCCCACACCTCTGGCCTGTACCCCAGTTCTTGTATGTATAAATAAATAAAATCCTTAAAAAATAAAGTTACAAATGTGTTTATAGAAGAGGTAATATAATAATTACAATTTGTTAACTCATAAAAAGAAACAGGTGTTCTTTTAAATTAATGGAACAGTATATTTCCTTCCCATTTCCGGGAAGTTTTCCTCTATTATCATTTTAAGAGATTTATTTATTTATGCATACAAGAACTGGGGTGTAGGTCAGAGGTGCGGGGGTGGGGGATTCATCAGAGACAGAGTGGAGAGAAGAACAGGCAGAATGACTCATATGCACTGCTGAGGGGAGCAGTGGGCAAGACAGGAGAGGTCTGCTGTGCCATGTGGGTCACCTCCTTGGCTGGGGATCAAACTCGTACTACAGTAGTTGCAAAATGCTTCATAGTGTTGAGGCTTAACCTCTTGCACCACCAGGAAGGCCCTAGCTATTTTAATTTTTTTTAAGATTTATTTATTTATTTATTTATATAAGCACTAGGTACAGCCAGAAGTGCAGGAGAGTAAGGGAATTCACCAGAGCCAGAGTGGGGAGCAGAGCAGGCAGACTGACGAAGTACACTGCTGAGGGGAGCAGCGGGCGGCAGGAGAGATCTGCGTGCCATGTGGGACCCTCACTCGGTGGCTGGGGATCGAACAGACACTGCAGAGGCTGCAGGCAGCTTCGCAACCCAGCGCTCAACCGCTGTGCCACCGGGGAGGCCTCCTAGCTATTTTCTTATTCAAAGCTTCAGTTTCCATTTTCTTTTTATTAAATATAGTTCTCAGGACATTTTTTTATTTTGTTGTGTCACTTTGACTGGTATTTCCTAATTTTATTTGATAAAATTTAGTTGTTTTCTCCTTATTTTCCATTTCTTTGATTTTCTTTATTAGGGTGATTTTGAGTTATCTAACAGGGTGATATAACCTTTCATTCTATGTGATTGGATTCTGAAAAGCTGATCTATGCCTATGAGGTCATATTTCCTTGATGCCTCAGATGTCATGTGTTGTATTTTTTTTTGCTGGCCATTTTTACTGCTTAGATTTCTCTCTCTCTTTCTTTTCTTTTCTTTTCTTTCTTTCTTTCCTTTTTTTTAAACTATCTATGTTAGTAACATACAAAGTTGAAGACTTTTATTTTCCAAAAAGTGGCACTGTGATTTTATTTAGCTTATTTTTCAGACTTTGCCAGCTTCTGTAGGTCTGGAGAGCTTATCTTACAATTGCCGAGTTGGTAGATTAGGGAGGATCCTGTGAATGCACTGGAGGTAGGGCTGGCTGATGTTTATGCCACCATAGATATCTTTTCTGGGTTTCCAGACCTATAATTTTGCAGTCTTTTCTGTCAGCGCAATTCAAGAGACCAGTATTGGTCCTAAGGGGTGGGATAGTGGTAATGCAGCATACTGTCCTTATTCTTTTCACTGGGGACCTGGCCGTTGGGGAGTACATAGCTCCTCCACATGTTTTCCCTCTGATTCAATGCAGGTACCGCCATACCACTGAGCTCTCACCAGAGAGCTTCAGCTAGAAATGTATACCTTTCATTCCCACTACAGCCTGCAAGAATTTCTCTCTATACATTTCTTATTCAATGAAACTGGTCTTTCTCTTCTGTTTCTTCTTCTCTTTTAAAGTCTGTTGATAAAATGTGATGTCTTTTTATCACTTTCATTTTGAAATATGTCTTCACTGGCTGTGGTGATCTGACTGACAGTTATTGCTTTCTAGGCACATTGACATTGTCAATTTTTTGTCTTCTAACATCTGTTGTGACAGAAGAGGTCATCTGTCAAATTTCTATCACTTTTAATGTAAATGGCTGGTTCTGGTGCCTTATAAAATCTACACCTTATTTGGTGCTCTTCACTATCACCATGATATATATTTCCTGGTATATATCCTGCTTGTAATTATAGTTAATCTAAGTTTCTTGAATCTTTCATCAATTCTTTCATTAATATCTCATTAGACCTACATAGTCTCTTTCTTTGGTACATTCTCCTATTCTTTCTAGCTGTTCAAACAATGAAAACAATTTATCTATATATGTAGTCAAAGATATTAGTGAAAATGTAATCCTTCTTTACCACTTTCTATGAAACACTATTGTTGCTGGATTACTTTTCAAGATTGTTGATTAATACCTAAATAGCTTAGAGAAAGCAATCACTTATCATTTATCTTTGTATTTTCACAGTACCTACATTGATAAGAAGATATTTGATGATTTTGAACAATTCAGCCATTGTTTTTCTTAAATAGAAATTATAGTGGGAATCAGTAATAAAATAGACTAGTAGATATGCCAGTAAATTTAAATAATGCTGAGACAGGATTTTGAAGTATTGTGAAGTTCTCCCCCACTTAAGTAAACATTTTATCCATACTGGTAATTGTTGCGAAAAGTACTATAAAGAGACATTATGATGAAAAAGCTTTGACATATGTGAACACTGTCCCTGAGAGCTGATGAACAAAGTGAGCTAGATACCTGATAAAAATATTTCACTTTATAGCACACAGTATTTCTGAATTAGACATTTCAAACTAATAATTGTTGTGGAATCAGAGAAAGGTGAAAAAATCCTTTACAGTTGAAAATGGTGGGTTAATAATGGTTGAGTTTAGAATGTTGAAGAACATACTGTTCTTGATATTATACCCTATCTGTTCTATTTTAGATTTTTTTAAAAATTTATTTATTGATGCATACAAGAACTGGGGTGAAGGGCAGAGGTTCTGGGGTGGGGGGGCGGTGGGATGAGAGGATTCACCAGAGACAGAGTAGGGAGCAGAACATGCAGATCTACTGAAATACACTGCTGAGGAGAGCAGCAGGCAAAACAGGAGAGGTCTGCCTCACCATGTGTGTTAGTTCCCTGGCTGGCCAGGTATTGAACTCATGCTGCAGTTGCTGGCAATAGCTTGATAACACTGTGTCTTTCACCCCTGGGCCACTAGGGAAGTCACTGGAATTTTTTTAAGACAAAAAAGAGGCAATTAAGAAACCTTGATTCTAATCCTGATTCTTTCTTTGATTTCTTGATATTGAAGAACCAGGATTAATTTTTAAGACTTGGTTGTCTCATCTTCAAAATGAGTAGAGTGGTGATACCTTTGTTACAGACCTCAAAGAGACATTGTGCAACATGACAAAGTCAGTGAGTTCTCTAGTATTTATAGAAATTTACTAAGCTTAAAAAAATGTATTTTCTATATGCAGTCAGATGACCAGAGAGGATATCTGCACTTTCACTTGACTCCATAAGAATGCACACAGCCGCAGTACCTGATAACAGCAGATCACATGAGGTGAGTTTGTCCATGTTGAGTTAAATAGCATACACACACCTTGCCTTTTTATATGGATCTATGTAGGATCGTGTGACATGTGAACAGCAAGGAGGATTATTGGAACTGTTCCCAAACTTACAAGAGTATCATCATATAACAAAACATGTTCCTGTTCCTTTCTTCAAAAAATAAGTGCATGCACATACAAAGATATATAAAAAATATTTTTCATCTTAACTTGATAGCTGATCTGTAGTGGAAACTTCATACTGCAGATATTCCAGTTATGTGAATATTCATAACTGAATATTAATCCCAAAAATTATGTCATCAATTGGGTATCTCCATTAGATGAACCCATCTTCTTCCATCTCTTTAATCTTTTTTATATAGAAAGCTATGCAGAAAACCCAGAAATAAACCCACAGATTTATGGTCAACTAATCTTTGACAAAGGAGCAAAGAATATGCACTGGAACAAATAATGTTTGTTCAATAAATGGTGCTGGGAAAACTGGTTCGCTACATGCAAAAGAATGAAGCTTGACCACTACCTCACATCATGCACAAAAACCAACTCAAAATGGATCAAAGAACTATACATAAGACCTGAAACCATGACATACATAGAAGGAAATATAGGCGAAATACTACATGACATGCACCTCAAAGATATCTTTACAGACACATCACCCAAAACACTGATAGTGAAGGCAAAGATAAACAGCTGGGACTACATCAAATTAAAGAGCTTCTGCACAGCAAGAGACAATAACCAAAACAAAGAGAAACCCCACCAACTGGGAGAACATTTTTGCACACAACACTAATGATAAAGGACTGATCACAAAAATCTACAAAGAGCTGATGAGACTCAACAAAAACAAAGAAAATAATCCAGTCAAAAATAGGCAGAAGAGCTAAAAAGAAACTTCTCCAAAGAGGAAATGCAAATGGCCAACAGGCATATGAAAAAATGTTCAACATTACTTGCAATCAGGGAAATGCAAATCAAACCTACAATGAGATACCAGATACCATCTCACACCGGTGAGAATGGCACATATTAAAAAAAAAAAAAAAAAAAAAAAACTAGCAACAACAAATGTTGGCAAGGATGTGGAGAAAAAGGAACTCTCTTGCATTGCTGGTGGGAGTGCAAACTGGTCCAACCACTATGGAGAGCTGTGTGGAGATTTCTTGACCTACTAAACAGAGCTTCCATATGATCCAGCAATTCCACTCCTAGGTATTTACCCAAAGGACACAGAAACATCAATTCCAAAGAGCACCTGCACCCCTATGTTTATAGCAGCACTGTTTACAATAGCTAAGCTTTGGAAAGAGCCCAAATGCCCAAAAATAGATGACTGGATCAAGAAGATGTGGTACATATATACCATGGAATATTACTCAGCATTCAAAAAAGATAAACACATGCAATTTGCAGCAACATGGATGGCGCTGGAAGGGATCATGCTCAGCAAAATAAGCCAAAAAGAAAAAGAAAAATACTGGATGGTCTCACTCATAGCAGGAATCTAGAAAACTTAAATAAGGGACCAGGAAAATGAATATAAGAAAGTGAAAATCAAAATCAACAAAAAACTATGAACCAGAGACACTTTTTGGGGGGTAGGGGGCGGGAGGGGAAGGATTGGGGTCAGAATGGGGCGTTTGCAATTGTATGGGGGAATATAAAAATAAAAATAAAGAAAGCTAAGCAAACTACCTAATGTCACTGATTCCTTACTTGGAAATCAGGAATATATTTTTTTTTCCTCATTGGGGTGATATAAGTAAGTGGTGTTCATGATTAACCAACTCAGAACTTTATGTTTCCACTTCACTTTGTTTCGAATTAAAGTGAACAATTTCATGGAGAAAAAAATGAGTATTCTGTAATCCTGATAATACAATAAATTATCTATTTTAAAGGGGATAATTAAATACTTGTAAAGATGAAATACAAGAAATGCAACTGAAAGAACAGAGTAGCTACACAGTGGAATTACAATTTCAGAATTAGTGATTCAGATTGACTTCTACATGCTGCTCATATTTCCAAATATTCTCTATTCTGCATTTTCGTTTTACTCTTCTCCTCAGCTCCTCTTCTCCCTGCCTTCCTCACCTCCCTCTCCCCGACTTCTGCTTTCTTCCTTTCTCTTCCCACTTTCTTCCTCTTCCCACTATCCCACTCCCTCATTAGATAAAAATCAAAAGGAAGCCTAAATAAAGCAGAGTCCAGTATTGATGCCACATTATGCTTGACTGTAGTGTTCAGTGGGAATTATCTTCTAAGTATCTAAGCTAAGTATCTAAGCTTATGAACATGGTTGATTCAAAATTACTAGAAGAGATACATGGCACATAATAATCTAAAATACTCATATAATCTGAATAAAACATTTCATTGAACTCTCCTTACCAATGAGAGGTAATAATATGTGGTACACACATAATGTATTTTATTTAATTTTTGCTATTGCATACACTTGACTCATATCTACCAATTTTGTTATTGTTTCTTTTTCACAATCCACTTATTTGCCATGTGCCCTACAGTTTAAAAGTCTCTCACGAAAGGACATTCATTGGTATTAGACCTTAGTAATCATTCATCTACTCAATATAAACTGCTGTTTTTTTTCGTTTGCTTTATTTTAATGACCGAGGAACTTGTAGCCAGTGGCGAGTGCCCTAAAGTAAAGGTATGGCTTCAGGCACAGGTTATACAGTAAATTTTGCATATATGTTTATTAAATTTAATTTATAATGAGTTTTCTTTTCTTGTCATTTATTTCTTATACATAAAAGTCAGCCAGAGCTAAAAATAAGATTCATAATTGAAAGTTTTGGTTAATTAGTTTCTAGCAAAACATATTGTGACCTCTTGAACTATCAGGATTCTGTGCTATAAAATTAAGGAGTAATTAAGTGGAAAATTAGATATAAAATACACAATAACTCTTACTTATTCATTTTAATTTTCAGCTGTTTTATGGATTTTTAAGGTATTTTAATGACAATTTGCAACACTTTCCCTGTAGTGAGATTTTTACTAATAATTTAGGGACAAATGCAGATAATTTGGGTAAAACTTGTATTATATTGATTAAGGTATTTCAGAATTGGCACACTAATTAAGAATTAGCTTTTGCCAAGTTAAAATTGTTTACTGACTTAGATAAGACCCTTAGTTTTACTTACTCTTAATAAAACCCACTCTAATATTTTTCTTATATTTTGCATTCATAAAATATACATTAACATTCTATACAAACACCCACATTTTAATTTTATTCACATTATCTTATATTAATTATGTTTTTTGTTGTTGGATAAAAAAATAGAAAGGATTTTTTGAAATACACCCTCTCTAAAAGTTATTAAAATTCCTATGGTTCAATGGTACATATTTTTAACGTTCCATTTATTATAGTTGTGATCTCTCTTTCATTTGTAATTTATGTAAATAACTTACTGTATGAATGAATGATAAGCTTTACTTAACATTTCTCTATAGCAAATATTTATTAATACATTAAAATAAGCATTTTATTGAATAGGTATGGCTATTCCAAAAACATATTCAATTAAGCTATATTTTAATTTTCTCAGTGTTTCTAAATGTTAAAAACATGTGTTGTAACAATAGTTCTCAGTCACGGCTTCACCTTAGAATCACTAGGGACAAGAGATTTTAAAATTGCAACTCTGAGCTTCTTTACTGGAATATCAATCAGAATCTTTGTGGATGAGACTCAGATGGAAGGGTTGTTGGCGCACCCTGGATGATTTCAATATATAGCTAAGGAGCAAAATCACTTTAAATAATTAAAAAAAAAAAGTTGAACTTAGTGAAACTCAAATAAATCATGGTGATGCATTTTCTGTTATTTTTCCCAAAATGGTAGACATTGAAATTCTTAAGAATGGAGAAGCAAATAAGTTTGCCTGTATGCTTTTCTTATTCCAATGAAATTCTCATCTCCTAATCAAGCTTTCAACTAGTTATTATTCATCATTCAAAATTATGCTTTACTATTAGAAAAGATCTATTCTAATTATTTTTTGTAAACAAGTGTTTCTTATATCACTAAAAAAATAAATATCAAATTGGTGTTAAAATTTGTCTATATTAGCATGGCATAATATTCACCTATGAAACCATCACTAATTTTAAATAAAATCTAATATTGTGAACAATATATTTTTGTAATAAATAATACATGAGTTAAAAGTTAGAAAAAAATAACATACATGTATAAAATATCATTATTTTACCTCCTTTTTAATATTTTCACAATATAGGATTTCTCCCCTCAGATGTCTTCACCATACTTCTCCAACAACTAAAGCACCCATAATCCTCCACAATAATCCATTGTGCTCTTCTCCTATTTTCTCCCCTTTCTCACTCCTTGCCACTCTGCCTTCCCATTTTCTTTTCTTTCCCTTCCTTCCTTGATGCCTTATCTAGGGTCAACTTTCAAGGGTCAGTTTTAAAGTTTATCTGTCTAATACTTTGTTTGATTTGTCTGTATTCCACATATAAGTGAAACTATCTGGAGTGTGTAGGTTGCTTCATTATTTTGGCTATTATAAATAGTGTTGCTTTAAACATGGAACTGCAGATTTCCCTTTCCAATTAGTGTGTTTGTGTTCTTTGGGTAGATACCTAGGAGTAGAATAGCCGGGTCACATGTCAGAACCATTTTTAGTCTTTTGAGAAACGTCCACACTTCTTTCCATAGGGGTTGTAGCAGTCTATATTTTTACCAACAGTGTAAGAGGGTTTCTTTTTCTCCACATTCTTGCCAGCCCATGTTGTTTCTGTTTTTTTTTTTTTTTTTTTTTTTAATATATGGGCCATTTTCACAAGTATGAGGTAGTATCTCATTGTGGTTTGATTTGCATTTCCCTCATGATAAGTGATGATGAACATTTGTTTGTGTGCCTGTTGGCAATCTACATGTCTTCTTTGGAGATATGCCATCTGCTTATTTTTTAATTGGATTATTTGTTTTCTTTTTGAGTTGTGTGAGTTCTTTGTAGATCTTCAATATAAATCATCTGTCAGTTTTATGGCGTGCAAGTATATTCTACCATTTACTAATGTGTCTCTTTGTTTTGGTTATTGTCTCTTTTGTTGTGTAGAACTTTTTAGTTTGATGTCATTCCAGTTGAAAAATGTAATTTTTATATGTGTTGACTGAATGAAAAACACATTTTTGGAATATTGGGTTTTATGATAGCAAGTTTTATATACTATATATATTACATACAATTTATAAGTTGTAATATACATTATCATTTGTAATATAACATCAATATATCACACACAGGTATACATCAGCATGCACTATATATATTATAATTTAAATGTTTGCATTATATACATGCACATAGGTATTCCAATGCTCTATTAAGTTTTCAAGAAGTAATGTTCAAGGATAAAATGTATTCAATTAATATAATATTTGTGGTAAAATTGAAAGAAAAAGTAAAAGATCAAGGAACAAGTTGCTTTACATACAGCAATTCCACATGTTCTTATATTTTTCAATAAGAATGAGTTCAAACCTCTCTCTAATTGTGTCATTTTGACTGTTTAATACAGTCTTCTCAATTGTATTGTAATTTACAGATTATATAATTTTAAATATCAAAATTGTACCTCTTTAATTTTCATTAATTGTAATTTTTAGCATTTTGTTATATATCTTTACAATATTTTATTTTCCACAATCCCCTTAGAATTTTTACAGTTCCAGTAATTCTATATTTAGTTGAAAATACCTGAAATATTTTAATTATTTTTTATTATTTAATTGTCAATTATTCATTTTTTATTTTGAACAAATGATTATATTACAATAGTGCTTTACTAGTACCATTTAAAACTGTGTCATCTACATGCAATTTGCTGCAACATGGATGGCGCTGGAAGGGATCATGCTCAGCGAAATAAGCCAAAAAGAAAAAGAAAAATACCGGATGGTCTCACTCATAGCAGGAATCTAGAAAACTTAAATAAGGGACCAGGAAAATGAATAACTATAAGAAAGTGAAAATCAAAATCAACAAAAAACTATGAACCAGAGACACTTTTACGGGAGCGGGGGCGGGAGGGGAGGTATTGGGGTCAGAATGGGGGGCTGCAATTGTATGGGGAATATAACAATAAAATTTATAAAAAAAAAATAAATAAATAAATAAAAAAAAATTGAAAAAAAAAAAAAATAAAACTGTGTCATCTAAATGGAAAGTGAAGTTGTTCTGAACAAATTATTGTATCTACTATTAGTTTCAGCTAACAAAATGAAGTGTTAAACCAATCTTTACCATATATATATATATATATATATATATATATATAAAACAAGTTTAAATGTTTTGGAATTATCCTTTTCTCCAAGATTTAAAAGAAATTAAGTATATAAACAATATTATCTCAATTCCCCTTGGGGGCAAATAGTTTAACAATTTTCCTAGTTATTTTCACTTTCCTTCCTTCAGATGTTTTGCTCTCATTAATATTTTCAATGAAAGTGTTTTTGGACATATTTGCAAGTATTATTTTTCACCATATCTAATTCATTATACTGTTGTATCAAATTTAATTATTTCATCTTTGGACTTAATTTTATTTTTATGATACAGAATACTTGCTAAAATTTTACATTTGTTCTATATATTAATTGCTAATATTAATTTGTATGGATTTCTGTATGATTCAAGATTTTGCTGCATTCTATTTTCTTTGATTTTTATTTCAATTCTAAATTATTACATAGTGGAAAAATAATGGGATATATTTTGTGATGAAATGAGAAGCAGCTCTGGAAATTAGGGATCCTTTCTTTGACAGTAAAAGATGAGTGACTGAGTGCTACAAAACCCACATTCTGTGGTTGAGCAACTTACTTATTTATCATTATTTTCTCATGCATTTCTATATTATTGGCTTAATATTTATTATCAGACCTTCATCATTTTAATTAAAACTTTTCCACTTTTTTCACTTGTTAATATCTAAAAAAAAGCAAAAGATCATAATAATTGGAGACAAAAATGCAGTTATTTTCCTATTGAACACCTTTTACATTTTCAAGGAAAATTCAGGAAAACTAATATGTATTAGTTATGTCTCATCTCCTGATCATAGAAACTCCTCCAAGTTTTATAGTCTATTCAGTTATCATAATATTGATGGCAGAAACCTGCATTTATGCCATTTTACAAAAAGAAAGTGGGCAAGAGAGAACAGAAAAGGTAAATTTAAATCCACAAATGCCAAACTTTAAAAGCTAGATCATTGATAGTACAGCATCCCATAATATAGACAAATATTGAAATTGAAGCAAATTCAACAACAGGCACAACTTTATAATTATTTCTGCTTTATAAAATAATTGGATATAAGTAAAGTAGGGGAAATGATGAAGGAGCACAATCAGAATCCAAGCATTGTATCTAAAGTCACAAGTACTTCAATTAAAAGTGGGATCAATAATGACACTAATTAAAGGCTAGGTCAGACAATGTGCCAATGAACCATAGAGGTTCAACTTAGTGTTTTATAAGATAGTTTCTAGAAGCAGTGTGCTTCTCTCTGGAAATTCCTGTTCCAGTTGAAAATGTTTAATCTAAACAGAGAAGAGATACAGACATATGACACAACTTGGAGACTGACTTGATTTGGTGTCCAAGTGAAGTTGGCAACAGTAAGTTGTAGAACATATTCCAGGATATATGAAAATCCTGGCAATAACGCCTGAATATTCTGGCTTTGGAGTGTTTACTTTGAGCTATTTTGCTATCTGGAAAAAAGAAAAACAAGCATAAACCCATTCAACATAATTTATTGACAGAAAAGCCTATTTATGCTTCCATTTTGATAAACACACAAAATGACAACTTGCAGCACATGGGTCTTTTGAAATTCCATTCTTAAAAATAAGGGGAAATGCATGTGGCAAAACACATTTGGAAATTTAGCAAACCTCAGACGTTTATCGAGATGTTTGATGAACTCAAACACAGCTGTGCACACTTCTACCACCGAAAGTGGTATTTTTCCTCAAAAACAGCAAAAATCTCTTCATGCTACCAGCCCATTTATGATGAGAAACAGCCCCATAAACAATAGTTTTGTTCAGGCATAGCATATTTTTTTTTAAGAAAAGAAAGGATTGTTCTATCTGAGCCCATGCACAAGCTAAGATGTAGGTAGGATAATACTGTCTGAAAAATAATTCATTGCCTTGACAATATCCTAAGTGCTATTACAAAACAATCCATTTTGATTTGAGTGACATATTATGAGCAGCCTGTGAGCAAATGGATAGAAAGTCTATTGGCATGATTTATCTAGCAACAAGATCAAAACAATAGGTTAGTTCAAAGAATTTTACCTTTTAAATTGATATGTATTATTGGTTGAAATTAGTCAATTATATTAAGGGCTTTTGCATGGTGTGGATAAAAACAGCTTAAAATAAAGGGAAAACAAAATATTATGCTTGAAATATTTAAAAATAAAACATTGCTTAGGTGTGTCCTACTCAAAATGTAGCAAAAAATGTCAGTATGTTACCACAACAAAACAAAATAAAATGAAATGTAAATAAAAGCATAAAACAGCGTTGATCATACACAGACATACCATGATACTATATGTATGCAGTTATATTTAACATTAACTTCATATGTGTTACTTTTTTTTTTAATCTACCCTTAACAATATATATTTTTAAATATTTATTTATTTATTTATACAAGCACTGGGTACAGTCAGAAGCACGGGAGGGTGAAAGAATTCACCAGAGCCAGAGCGGGAGCAGAGCAGGCAGAGGGACCGAAGTACACTGCTGAGGGGAGCAGCGGGAGGCAGGGGAGGTCTGCGCGGCATGTGGGACCCGCCTCCAGTGGCCAGGGAGCAGCTGGGAATCAAACTGGTGCTGCAGAGGCTGCGAGTAGCTTCGCAACCCAGAGCTCAACCTCTGCAGCACCGGGGAGGCCCCATTTCTGTTACTTTCTTCTTAGCTCACTTGCAGTCTCTTTCTATTAAGTGCAGTGAGGAACAATAAAATGTCAAAACATTTCAATCTATTTTAAATATCCTTTTGAAAGAAAATTAAGGAAAAATATACAAGACTCAAATTCTTAATGTTTAACACTTTTAATTAAGAATTTGGAAAATCAAAAATCGTTCTCTGTAATTACATGTTGATGTCAGATCCCATTCCTCCCACATCAAATTCCATAGCAATCACACAATCATCATTTAGAAAACATGGGGAATCAAAATGTGTAGATAATAACATTAAATCATGAGTTAGATCACCTTTAGCGATGTAATTAATGAAGAATCCATATTCCAATATTTTAGCTAGGTAGTACTGGTCATTGTCTTACATTTATACATCTCTGTGAATTATCCTTGAGTTTCCTTTTAGCTCAGTTTTTCAAGATGAAGAAGCAGTTTCCACATTCCCATAAGCAAAGACAACATTAGAACATTTGGTGGGTTCTGAGGTCTAGTTAAAATTGTAAAGACTTTGGAATTATGTAGATAGGAATTTAAATCCCTGTTTAGCATCTTAGTATTTGTGAAATGATAGAGAAATTAACAAGGTAAACAGCAATTGTGCTATAGTTACATGAGATAATACATGTAAATCATCTTGACTTATATCAGGTTCTTGGGAGGTATATATGTTTTTCAAGATAGAATATTTCCTTAAGGCTCAAATCTGAATAGTTCATCTAAAATTGCAGAATAACAGCAGAAGATTTTTTATTTTTAATATTTTCTAAATTCCTGTTTGCTATCTGTGACCCACACTGACTGAAAACAGTACCAGTGTATTTAGAATAACCCTTTCATGTAGTTCCTAAAGTAATTTAGCTAAGAATAAAACTAGACAATTCCAATAATTGTAATGATCATGATGATGATCCTGAACTGCTAAATGTAGAAGAAAATAATATCTCAGAAATCTATAAGAAAAAGCACATTTTAACTTGAAATTTGATTCAAGAGGTGAGAAACTCATTGTGATGAAGATTAGCTAACACTCATCTAATCCCTCTCATGGGCTTTCCCTGCCCATAGTTAAAGGGTTTCTTAAACTTATTTCAAGAACTCTTTATGTTTTTGAAAAGTGATGGGAATTTCTGAACATGGATAAATTAGGTAATTGGACTAAGCAAAAGCACCAGCACAGTTTTGGTGGCTCAAGCAAGCTTGAGGACAAGGTTCATGGAGGTAAATTTGGTGCTTATTGTATTTTAACCTTGTACTCTAATTTCAGCAGGAATAGAAGTAGATATAATGATTCAGATGATTTAAATGATTTCAGAAATTTATTGTTTATATATTATCCACTACCTGTGAATACATAAGTCTTATGATTTTTTAACCATTCATAAGAATCTTGATGTATCTTTCTAGTAGATCTTTTAAAGTTTACATATTTTGAACTACTGTCATAAAATTTTTGTCCAAGTAAGGTCTGTTGCAATAACTCTAACCAAATTAGACTGGTGATGCTAGATACTCTCAATTCCATTTCAACTTTCACAAAAATGTTTACACCTATAAAGTAGAGATAAGATAATTATGTGCCTTTATAGGTTGTTTCAAGGATGATATTAGACAATCATGTAAACATATACTGGAACGATCTAAGAAAAATGCTATTTTTCAAATAAAGGCAAGAACCACCATTCCATTGACCAAAAGATAGCATCAATTTCCCTATCATTGTTCTTATATTCAATGTAAGGTATAGAATTTAGGTTACATTTTTTTAGAATTCCACTAGCATGTGACTTTCTTTTTATATTTTTAATGATATACCATTATTTTACATCCTTGTTTGTTTTTTACAATACAGATTTCTCCCTTTTCCATTGTGGTCATCATAGTTTTCCCACTTGGCAAAGCACCCATAGTCCACCAGCATAGTCCACTGTATTTTCTTCCCTGCTCTGTCTTCTCACCTCACACTATCTTCCCCTTCCTAGATGCCTCAGATCTATGGCCAACTTTTCAGTGTCAATTTTAAATTTTGTCTTTTTTTGATCCTTCGGTTGGTTACCCTATATTCCACATAGAAATGAAATCATCTGATATTTATATTTCTCCTTCTGGCTCACTTCACTTAAGATAATCCCTTCCAGTTCTAAACATGTTGCAGCAAATGACATGGGTTTATTTTTTTTTTTTGATTGCTGAGTAGTATTCTAGTGTGTGTGTGTATGTATGTGTATATATACTATATCTTGTTGATTTGCATTCATCTATTCTGGGATATTTATGTTGTTTCCATATGTTGGCTGTTATTAATAATAATGCTGCAATGATATAGACTGCAAATATCTTACAAGGATCCTGCTTTGATATCATTTAGATATATACACATAAGTAGTATTGCTGGTTCACATAGTAATTCTGATTTAATTATTTGAGAAATCTTCATAGAATTTTCCATAATTATTATACCAATTTGCATTCCCCCTAACATGTAAGGCTTCCCTTTTCTCTACATCCTTCACCAATATTTGCTATCTTTTGACTTTTTGATAATGGCCATCCTAACAGTACTAAAATCTCATTTTGGTTTTGATTTGTATTTCCTAATGATTAGTTGATTTTAAGTACCTTTTCAGATACCTGGTTGCTGCTTATATGTATTCTTTGGAGAAATGAATATTCAAATTCTCTGGCAAATTTTTGAATGGATTGTTTGGTTTGTTTTTGCTATTGAGTTGTGGGAGTACCTTATATATTCTAGGCACTAACACCTTATCAGATACATGACTTGTAAATATTTTCTTCTATTCTGTAGATTGTCTTTTTTTATTGTCTTTTTTTATTTTTGCTTTGGTTAACTATCATAACCAAAAAATATTTGCCATGACCATTGTCAAGGAGCTTTGCCCAGGTTTTTCTTCTAGGAGTTTTGTGGTTTCAGGTATTATGTTTAAGTCTTTGTTTCACTTTTTTATTTTTAAGATTTATTTACTTATGCCTATAAGAACTGGGTTATAGGCCAGAAGTGTAGGGGTGAGAGGATTCATCAGAGAAAGAGTGGGGAGCAGAACAGGCATATCTACTGAAATACACTGCTGAGGGGAGCAGTGGGCAAAACAGGAGAGGGCTGCTGAGTCATGTGGGTAAGCAACCTGGCCAAGGATCGAACTCACATTTCAGTGGCTGGCGATAGCTTGACAGCACTGTGTCTTTAAACCCTGTGCCACTGGAGAGGCCCTGAATTCTCTTTGAGTTGAAATTTTGGGGTTTAAAATAGTCCCATCACCATCATTTAGGATCTTTTCTGCAGTCATAAAAGAACTTTGAACATTGTCATGCCACTGACTATGAGAATGAAATATTACCTGTAATAAAATACAATTTACTTTTTCAAATTCAGACAAAAGAAATCCTCCAGGAAGCAAGGCATATATTACACATACAAAAATCATGCTGTTTCTTTTGTGGTCTATTAAGAAGCACATAAAAAAAGATTTTTGTATCCTTCAATATATCTCCTGACTTCCTGGTAACAGTCAACTTTATCACTCAAAATTCATTCTTTAGGTTTAAACAGAGGCCTCCTTTCTTCTAATTTATAAATGCAAAAAAAAAAAAATTCCTAGAGGATATAAAGAACTTTACTTTAGATAAAATCCTTCCTGGGCAAAAGGAGAGAAGTACTGTGAAAGTGGGAGAAAGATGCAATTATAGCAAGTGAGATCCAATGAAGAATACTGCTATTCACTTTAAATTGTATATAGTACAGTTTTATTTTTAGTGTTATATGAATTTTTTGAGGTAACATTAGCTTACAGCACTGTATGTGATTTAGGGGAATGCATTTATACTTCTTCAGATCAATATTACCACACGACAGCAACCACCATAGTCCTCCATCATAGACCATTGCCCCCTGCCCCTGTCCCATCGCCATGTTGTCCCTATCACTACCCTCCTCCTCTTTAGCCAAAATTATACATCATATTTCTTTTTTTTAAGATTTATTTATTTATTATTTATTTATACAAGCACTGGGTACAGTCAGAAGTGCGGGAGGGTGAGAGAATTCACCAGAGCCAGAGCGGGGAGCAGAGCAGGCAGACTGATGAAGTACACTGCTGAGGGGAGCAGTGGGTGCAGCAGGAGAGGTCTGCACGCCATGTGGGACCCTTACCAGCGGCTGGGGATCGAACTGGCACTGCAGAGGCTGCAGGCAGCTTTGCAGCCCAGTGCTTAACTGCTGCGCCACTGGGGAGGCCCTATACATCATATTTCTAGGGAATGTTTTGCTTTAATTTTACTCATCATATGTAGAATATAGAGATATCAAAGAAAGCATCACACAACACAGTTTTTAACTGAACACAGCACAGGCTGTATTCTGGAATCAAGAAACAACTACACTTGCTTATGCGGAACATCTCATAGGTTGTCATTAGAGATGCAGTGTTTATTCAGCATTTAACCCAAGCTTCCTTATTTCATTCAACTGGAAAGGACAGTGAATTTTCTGGCATTTTATAATAAGAAATGCCCCTTATGTTCAGATATATGAAGTGCAAATCTTCAAAAGACTTCTCTTCACTGTTTTAAACTGCCCTTTGAGCATCAGGTGGCAAAATGATGCAGAGAGAAATTTATCCTCTGTTGTAGTACATACCATTCTTAACACTTTTATATATTTTTGTCAATATTATCAATAAATTTTGATGTCTGACTTCTCATAAATCAATACCTACTTCAAAAGCTATTTTATTTTAATGGCATGGTTAATTGGTATGCCCAGTATCATGGGGTGAATCATTCACCAAGCCATATCTAAGAAATCTAAAATTGTGAATTACAACCCCATTTTGCCAATAAAAAGCACTACTTAAAACACACACACATACACACACCTTCTTGCTTATGGAAATTTCTGCATTCTAACATTTTCTCAGGATTCCAAGCTTGATGTTCCTTAAGAAGTATGTGTTCATTCAGAGATATTGATATCTTTGTAGACATTATGAGTTTCTCAAATCTTTAAAAATTATTATTATATTATAGCCTTGAACATATACAAAGAGAAAGAATGATCCTCTAATTTCAAATGGGAGATTTTCATGGAGGTGGTGTTTGAAATATTACTTCCATGGCTTACAACTGGTCTTTGGTATTTTCTTAATAATTAAAGAAATATACCAAATATTTGACAGCATACTTCTGAATCCTTGCACCTTTAGCAAGAGACTACTTACTGTGTTAGGGCATAGAACAGGAGAGAGGTAAAAGTCCTCATAGGATGTCTAATATTGGTAGGGGGCTTTGAAATGTAGCTTCATATTTTTGCCTGATGATAGTTTGGTTTTAATTCTCAGGCATATTTTGTTCCCATTACTACTAAAATTTTAAGGGAAGATTCCTTTAGGGGGTCTTGACTTGGGTCTGATATTCTGCATGTTTAACAAGCTCTCATGCTGTTCTCCAGCATCAGCAACAATTCAAAACTTGTTAGGAAGTAGTTCTCAACTCAGTCACATGCTTGCAATAATTGGAGGCCTAAAAAAAAAAAAGCAATTAGAATCTGAGGTGAGTCCCATGTTTTGGTAATTTTTTAAAGCTTCTGAGAAGATGATAATTGACTATAAGGGCTAGATATCACCAGGACTGGAATTTCAATCATTTTTCAAAACCCAGTTCATTTCTTCTCCTCCAGAAGACTCTCTGTGATAAATCTTCCCTATTGATTCCATTCTTCACTTTTCTCCCACTTTCCTGATAATCTCTAACACCTAGTCAATGTGACAAAAAGGATTTTTACTTTTATAAATTCACTACATTTGTCAATGTGTTACCGTTGTGTCCCTAACAAAACACTATCTGTGAATGAAAGGGCTCGATGGTCTCAGCAATAAACAGTTTATCATTATAACTTGAACATATTGAGTTCACATTTATAATAAGTAAAGTTCTCAATCAATTAGTAATAACTGATATTTGAAAATCAGTTCAGAAAGTGGTTTTACACATTCTCATTCTTACTTGTACAGTAACTACTTTTTTACCATATACACCAGAAGATGGAGAGAAGAAATAATTATTAAGTTTCATATGGGCATTATGCACTAAAGTCAAGATCAAATACTGGTTCGCTGATTCAAGATAATGTGTGTATGTGTGTGTGTGTGTGTGTTTGCATGTACATTATCAAGTACGTATCATCTTCTTTATATAATATAGGGAAACAATAATGGGCTCACTTTATATTCTTTAGCAACCAGAAAATGTCACATATATTGAGTCATTTAAAATTAGCAACACCTATAATTAACTTGGTAATCAACTTAGGTCAAATAACTGGTTAGATCTGTTAAGTTGGATATTTGAAAATACCTGCATATATATTCATTCCCAAAATCTAAGGACTGAGTTGTGAAACAAGATGTTATTTTAAAATTAATGAGCATCTCAAACAAAATACAAGGTCTTTTAAAATCCTAACTCTTCTTTAACTCTACATTATCTACTAACAATAACATACACATACACATATGTGTCAGGACTCAGAGTGTCCACCAACGTCCTAAGCTGGCACTAATACTTATATTCCAAATTTTTTCAGAGAAGATAATGCAGGCTCAGACTTGCTAAGTAATTTTTACAAGGCCATTGATTCATTAAACACAAACTTAGGATTAAAACCCAGTTAATATATCTCCAAAGCTCATCCTTTAAACAAACAAGAGTGGGCCATAATTTTGTTAAGGTTCATTAAAACACAAAATTGAAGTGTTGGGTATAGGTAGGTCATACATATCTTAAGAAGTGTGATCCTATACTTCTGACCAAATACAATATTGTGAAGATTTATGTTTTATTTATTTATGTATATAAGAGCAGGGGTATAGGCCAGAGGTGTGGGGGTTGTGAAAGGATTCACCAGAGACAGAGTGGAGAGCAGAACAAGTGGATCTACTGAAATACACTGCTGAGGGGAGCAGTAGGCAAGACAGGAGAGGTCTGTTGCACCATGTGGGTAGCTCCCTGGCCAGAGATTGAACTCACAACGCAGTGGTTGGTGATAACTTGATAGTGCTTATATTTTAAGACCTGCGCCACAGGGAGGCCCTGAAAATACAGTGTTGTAAACCAATGTTACCTCGATTAAAACAATAAAAATGACATAAAATGAGGTACTGAGCAGAAAACAGTGTACCGATTTCCAAAGCCAGATGTTGCACTCCAACCTGTGTGGTGGATAGCAAAGATCATCATAAGGCTATGACAAAGTCCAAACACTTCTGCTCATAGAATCTTGGTTTTGGAATCACCAAGGAAAACATAACACAGTCACTTCCTGGATAGAGCAATGCTGATACTCACATAGAGAAGAAATTGAGCAAGATAAGCTCTCACAGTGTAGGTAGAGGTTTTCCCCACCCCATCCCCAAACAAAGCAGGTTTTCGGGAGCGTTCTAACCACTTCTTGAAGGATAAGACTGATCCACAACACCCAGAAAGTATTTTTCACTGGGGATATGGTACTGCTAGGTAGAGTGCTTACCATGCAGGTACCAAAAAAAAATTACTTCAGGTACTGAGTCTTGAATGACCTTTCCTAGACAAAGACATCAATACATGTTGCTACATTTCCTTGGTGAAGAGGTGTGAACTGTGTGTAATTACTCATGAGAGGAAGAGAACATAGGAAAGCCTGCACACAGATTCTTACAAACCCTGTGTCTTTTCCCTTAATATCTGCCCACGTATCCTTACTAAATTGCTGTAATAAATCTTAGTGGTGAATGGTACTATATGCTGAGCCTCAGGAGACTTTCCAGAGAATACCCTAGATTCAGGGTCTGGTGGACTTTGAGACACACATATGTCATTTACTCAACCAACCATTATGAAAGGCAAATATTTGACTGATTTTCAGAAATAAGAAACTAAATTTTATAAAACTAAAAAAAAATAATAAAATAGATAATCCTGTCAAAGATCTGTTTAATGGCAGGACTGGTAAGCAAATCTATGCAAAATGAAAAAAAGAAATGTCTAGGATGGGATTTTAAAATTATTTTCTGACCCCTTATAAACTCACCATATAAAATATTGATTTATCTCTGTAAAACCCTTATCACTCAGTCTCAAATCCATTCAGTCACATATTTCTTCACTGAGTTCTAAGTCCCAGTCACAAACTGTGTTCTGTTAGTTACAGCTTAGTGCTAGTCTGCATAGTTTATAGTCCATCTGTGCTCAGTTTTGATGAAAAAAAAAATGTGTAAACACCCACAATCAACCCACTAAATGTTCACCTATGTCCTATTCTTTCATTTGTGACCACAAGTTATTCTCCTGTCCCAAGGCTGTGATATGAATTTTTGATATTTAATTTCCTTTTCAATCATTTTATTTATTATATACCAGTTTAGAATTAATGATAATGAAAGATTTTTGATACTAATATTTTAGGGGTAGATTTATTTATTTAAAGATTTATTTATTTATACAAGAATCGGGGTACAGGTCAGATGCATAGGAAGGTGAGAGGATTCACCAGAGACAGAGCGGGGAACAGAACAGGTAGACTGACAAGATACACTGCTGAGGGGAGCAGCAGGTGAGTCAGGAGAGATCTGCGTTGCCATATGGGACCCTCACTGGCCAGCCGGGATCGAACTGGCGCTGCAGAGGCTGTGGACAGCTTCACAGCGTGGTGCTCAACTGGCTGCGCCACCAGGGGAGGCCCAATATTAATATTTTAAATCCAAAATATTTCAACCTTTTTTTGTTCCTCTCACCATTGGGACTAGACGAAAATTGACCAGACAAGCTCTACCTGAAGAGTGTGGTCACTGTTAAGTGGATGTAAATGGGGTGCTCATTGTTTCAAATTTTACTGAGTTACAGTCATATTTTCAAGAAAAAAATTCTAGTCTCTTGATTAAGGCTTAAATCTCCTATCCTCAAAATAGAAAGCCACTGGGCCTAATTTTTAATTCCTTCTCCACCTTTACATTATTATCTCCCCTTCCATCCACTGATCTCTGAAATTTTATCTTCTAATAATTTGAAGGTATTACCAGATACACCTTGGTAATTGCAAGACAATTCTCTTGGGGGCAGTTGTTTTTGTTTGCTCAGGTCATATAGTAATATCTTTAGAAGGAGGTAATGCTATTTATGGGCTGAGAACAGAACAAAATTCGGACTGGCCTTGCAGTTTTAAAATTAGTCTTTGGCTCTATTTTGAAGAAAGTTATATGTTTCTTTGTTAATATTTAAAGGTAGAATATGAAACTTTGCAGGAACAAAATGAACATATGTTAGGGCACATCCTTTCTTCTGTAATTATGGCAAAATATCCCACAGGCACTCTATTCATATTTGCAGCAATAGCATAGTATGATACAAATTCATTTTCATTAAATGTTATAAATTTTGTTTTTGCTCTATTGTTATTTCATTCTTTTCCAACTCTGTTTTCTACAAAGACTTTTCTCTCTGTGTATTACATTCTATCACACACACACACACACACACACGACACACAAAGAAATTATTACTTCATTAAAGTGAACTCCAGTTTCTAATCATCCTGGTCAGCTAATACTGCATTAGCTGCATTAGTCAGTTTAGGCTGTCATAAAACTTACCTTTTTCTGGGGGACTTAAAAACACATTATGTTCTCACAATTCTAGAGGTTGAAAATCTGAGATGAGGGTGCCAGCAATGGTCAGAGAAAAAGAAACATTTCCTTGTCTTTGTTATAAAGTTATCAACCTTAGTGGATTAGAACGCAACCTTTGTAACCTCAATAACCTTGGTTACTTTCCGAAAGTCCTGTCTCCAAACACGGTTACTGGAATTTTATATTTGAACATATGAATCTGTGATGGGAGGACACAATTCAGCACACAACAAATGTCAAGTAGGACACATGAGAAGGACCCTTAATAAACATGCCTTACCTATGTGATAACTCCAGTTAAGAGTTATAGTGCTGTTATATGTTACCAATGCAAGCCCCCCCCCCCCAAAAAAAAGCCCTTGACAGTTGAATGAATCAGTAGTAAGGACAGAGCCCTGAGGGTACCAAACAACCTTTGTTCCTTGTTCCTGCTTTAGGATACAATGAAGTTGATTGTATTTTTTTTTAATATAAAACAAGCTTTGGTAAATGGTGTCACCACATTTTCTTCTCTAATCAAAAAATTGTTCTTATGTATTTCGATATTAAATATCCTATTTCATTTATTGTTCTGGAAGTGAATTAATATTTTAAAATTCTTGAAATATGTGTATGCATAAATTATTAACTAAAATTAGGAATGACTTTATATTTGAACTTGGTACAAAGAGAGAAAAAGTCATGCCTAATTCAAAGTGTGGTTTGTAACTTTGTAGCTGAAGGGAATAATTGCACGGCATAATTTGAAATTCACCTTTTCCTCTTTGCAAACTAAGACCTCAATTGACTTGTTTAAGCATAAGTTTTCATCAAATTGCCTTTGGAAAAGTGAGTTATACTTTATGTTACATTGTTAACACCTCACGTACTTATATATCTAACTTAGGAGGTTAGATACCCGATTTTTATGAGGCGTGTCATATATTTTTACATGCAGGGAGCTTTAATAAACATATACTGAAAAAAAGAGTTGTCTAAATTAGAAACTAAGCAATTATATATGAAGTGCCCTCTATACTTCAGAGCATCTTTAGGGAATAAAAGTAATGTATAAGGAATCTTTTCTCTCTAGACATATCAGAAAAATAATAGTATCATAATTTGTAATCAATCCAAATGAAATATGGACTACAGTGTTTGGAAGTCTCAATGGAAAATCAGTAGCTTTAGAGCAACATCAAATTACAAGGAGAATTTGCACAGAAGAGTTAAAGGAATAAAAGGAAAGTGAAATGATTAAAGCAAACAAGAATCAATAAGATAAAGAGGATCCATGTGATACTTTTTAGTTGTAAAACATTTTCTGCTTAATGAATATTATGTGACTATGTTGTGTATGTTCTGCAGGTTGATCATTCTAACACACTTTGAAATACCTGTGTCATAGACCCATTAAACAGTTCTTCCCAGCTTCCTACAAACTTTTTCTCTGAAAAAACCTTTCTCTTTTTCCTAGACTGTTGAGATGGCCTTAAGAATTTTTCCCTTAGATTTGTAATATACTTCATCTTTGTCCACTTGCTTAGGTGAGGGATAGACACAAAATCTGGTCTTTTTACAAGAATTACTAAAAATTCCAAGATAATTTTCTTCTTTCTATGAATCTGAAAGACATTTAAAATTCACAAATTTTGGAGTAGCTATGGGGGCAGAGAAGCATTAAAATGCCTTGCTAAGGGAATAAATTCAAGATGTGAAAAGAAATACAAGAACAATTGAGAAGGAATTATCTGTTCTTGAACGTTTTCCAGTCCAGAGTCTTCTTCCCTCCCTCCTTCTGTTGCTCTCTCCCTCCTTCCTTCCTTCCAGCTCATTAGCTAGTTTAGCTAGGAAATTTATCATGTGTCAAGAAGTAGATAATAGATGAGATTGATTTTGAGGCATAATTGATTTTAGAAGTAGTGTTTTTTATTAATCCACTGTCAGCTCAAATCAAACACAATCTACTAGGAATCATAATGTAGTATGTCAATCAAATCTTAGACCTGGGACCTCCTGGTGGCGCAATGGTTGAGTTCTGGGCTGCGATCCCCGGCTGCCAGCAAGGGTCCTACAGACCTCGCTGGCACACAGACCTCTCTCCTGCCATGCCCACTGCACCCCTCAGCAGTGTACTTCATCAGTCTGCCTGCTCTGCTCTCCGCTCTGGCTCTGGTGAATTCTCTTACCCTCCCGAGCTTCTGACTGTGCCCAGTGCTTGTATAAATAAATAAATAAATCTTTAAAAAAAAACAACAAAAACAAAAAACAAAAAAAAATCTTAAAACTGTTAGGAAGCTAAGGAAACAGTGTTCTGAAAGACATAGAAAAATCAGTTTCCTCAGGAATATTATACTAGTCATGTATTGTAATCCACTGAATTTTCTGAAAAAAACTAATTGAAGATTTTTTAAATTTCCTATAAATTTTTAAGATGCAAAACATTCTGTTTTGCATCCTCTAACTAGTAATATCTATGCATTTTTAGGAAGTTGAGCAAAATTCACATATGATTCATAGAGAATATTGTTATAGTCTATACTTTCTAAAACACACAATAAGGGATATGAAAATTAACAATTCTCTAAGATTTAAAAATTATCCTTATTTGGAAATCAATCTTAGTATTTAATTCAGCCTAGCTGTTTGTTGAATACTGGGACATTGAATAAAATTTAAAATATCTATAATATATTTGGAGCAAAGGAGTGGTCACATGTATTTCGGTAGAGAGTATCATTAGAATATTTTTCTCATGTGGGGTTATTTTTTATTATTTATTTATTTATACAAGCACTGGGGTACAGGCCAGAGGCGTGGAAGGGTGAGAGAATTCACCAGAGACAGAGCAGGGAACAGAACAGGCAGAAGGACCAAAGTACACTGCTGAGGGGAGCAGCGGGCAAGACAGGAGAGGTCTGCCGCGCCATATGGGCATCTCCCTGGCCAGCCGGGAATTTACAGAGCTGTTCTCAACATGCTGCACCACCAGGGAGGACCATGATGGGTTATTTTTTAAGGAATATCGGGAACACGGAAATAATCTGAAAGGTTGAACAGGGACAAAACTATTTAGAACTGAAAAGAGGCAAAAGAAAATATTCTGTTAAGCAGATGGTCTTAACAGATGCAGGATGGTCTTAACAATATTTTTTTCTAGAATATAACTGTTTTTGTCAATAGCTCTACAAAGTGTTCACAGACTCAGGAGGTCTCAGTGGTATAGGGAGCATGAGAAAAGGGGAAAATAGGAAATGTCCTCCAAAAGCAAAGGGAACTTTTGTGTACATGTGAGAGGCTCCAGGGCATTCTTACCAAGGTTTGTTTATATAAAGGGGAGAAGAGATATTTTGGGAGTTACTTAGAAAGGGAAAGAATGGGCCCAAACTTTGAGCCAGAAGTAAAATGTTTCAGTTTCCTTTTTTAATAGTAGGTTGATATGATTTGAGAAACCAAATTATCTGTGAAGCAAAAGCTATCCTACATTAGTGATTTTCATGTTGTCTATGTTCAAAATATGTTATCCTTTAAAAACAGGTTTGAATAGTTCCAAAAATATTAATTACCTTTACAAGTTAAGCATGGTATTACCAAAATGTAGTTGGGGAGATATATTCTATTATCTTTTTTTTTTTTAAAGAGGCATGTATTTTTTTTATTTATTTATGATTTATTTATTTGTTTGTTTTGTTTATACATGCACTGGGTACAGTCAGAAGCGCGAGAGGGTGAGAGAATTCACCAGAGCCAGAGCGGGGAGCAGAGCAGGCAGAAGGACCGAAGCACACTGCTGAGGGGAGAAGCGGGCGGCAGGAGAGGTCTGCGCGCCATGCGGGACCCTCCTCCGGTGGCCAGGGAGCAGCCGGGGATCGAACCGGAGCCACAGAGGCCGTGGGCAGCTTCGCAACGCAGCGCTCAACCACTGCGCCACCGGGGAGGCCCTCTATTTCTTTTTTAATTAACTTCTAATAAATCTTTTTGTCTTAGTCTCTTTTTGAAGTCTACATAGAATCCAAGTTTTGTGTGTGTTTATTGATAAGTATACATACATGCATACATATGTACATATATAAACATCTTCTAACATTGTTTTTTTATTTTATTTTACATATGATTTACATCATTTTTCATTTTTTGCACAATGTATGCATTTCATCTTGGTTATAGTTCCCATACAATTCCCACCCCCCCTTGTTTTGATCCTACTCCCTTCTCCCCTCCTACCCCCAGTAGTGTGTCTCTGGTTTATAGTTGCTTGTTGATTTTGATTTTTACTTAATTATAATTAGTCTTTTTCCTGTTCCCTTATATAGGTTTTCTAAATTCCCGCTATGAGTGAGGCCATTGGGTATTTTTCTTTTTCTTTCTGGCTTATTTCACTGAGCATGATCTCTTCCAGCTCCATCCATGTTGTTTCAAATTGCACGAGTTTATCTTTTTGGATTGCTGAGTAATATTCCATTGTGTTTATGTGTTGGGAGCCTGCTGCCCTAAAGGGAGCTGAGTTTTTAGAGAATACTTGTTTAGTCTGAATATGGAGTTCCAGGATATTAGAAGTTCTGCAAACAGAACTTCTTCCCAGAATTGACTCCTGTTCTCTGAGGATGTACTGGCTTCTGTGTATGTCCCCTACTAACCAGGAAAACTTGTTTTCAGCAGTAACTTACTAATATGTATATGCAAAAACACAAGTGTGTGCTATTTTCTTGTTCCTTTGTTCATATCTCAATAAAAGCTTGGGCTAGGAGAGTGAAAGGCAGAGCTGCTCTTGATGGCACTCTCCCCAGTCTCACCCCACTGCAAATTCATTTAGACTCAAGTCTTTGTTAATGGCAGAGAATTTTCATTGGCTGTCCTGTCTGCAGTGTGTGTGTTTGTGTGTGTATATATATATATATATATATATATATACACTACATCTTCTTGATCCATTCATCTATTTTTGGGCATTTGGGTTGTTTCCATAGCTTACCTATTATAAATAGTGCTGCTATAAACATAGGAGTGCCAGTGCTCTCTGGAATTATTGTTTCTGTGTCCTTTGGGTAAATACCAAAGAGCGGAATTGCTGGATCATACAGAAGCTCCATCTTTAGCAGTTTGAGGAAACTCCACACGGCTCTCCATAGTGGTTGGGCCAGTTTGCACTCCCACCAGTAGTGCAGGAGAGTTCCTTTTTCTCCACATCCTCGCCAGAAATTGTTGTTGCTAGTTTTTTTTTTTTTTTTTAATACGTGCCATTCTCACTGGTGTAAGATGGTATCTCATTGTAGTTTTGTTTGCATTTCCCTTATTACAATGAAGTTGAATATTTTTTCATATGCCTGTTGGCCATTTGCATTTTCTCTTTGGAGAAGTTTCTTTTTAGCTCTTCTGACCTTTTTTGACTGCCCATTTTTACTTTGTTTTTGTTGAGTCCCATCAGCTCTTTGTAGATTTTTGTGATCAGTCCTTTATCATTAGTGCTGTGTGCAAAAATTTTCTCCCAATTGGTGGGATGTCTCTTTGTTTTGGTTATTGTCTCTTTTGCTGGACAGAAGCTATTTAATTTGATGTAGTCCCAGCTGTCCTTGCCTACACTATCACTGCTTTGGGTGATGTGTCTTTAAAGATGTAACTGAGGTGTATGTCATGTAGTGTTTTCCAATATTTCCTTCTATATATATTTATGGTTTCAGGTCTTATGTCTAGTTCTTTAATCCATTTTGAGTTGGTTTTTGTGCATGGTGTGCTTCATTCTTTTGCATGTAGTGACCCAGTTTTCCCAGCGCCATTTATTGAACAAACTTTCTTTGCTACATTGTCAATGATTAGTTGACCGTAAATCTGTGGGTTTATTTCTGTATTTTCTCTTCTGTTGCATTGGTCCGTGTGTCTGTTCTTGTTCTAATGCCATGCAGTTTTGATTAACATGGCTTTGTAGTATAGTTTGAAGTATGGGAGTGTGATACCTTCATTCCCATCTTTTTTTTTTTTTCAGGACAGCTTTGGCTATTAAGGATTTTTGGTGGCTCCATATGAATTTCATCAATATTTGTTCTATTTCTTTGAAGAATGTCATTGAAATTTTTATTGGAATACCACTGACTCTAAATTGCTTTTGGTAGGATGGCCATTTTGATAATGTTAATGTTTCCAATCCATGAGCAGGGAATGTCTTTCCATTTCTTTGTGTATTCTTCTATTTGTTTTAGCAGTGTTTTCTAACTTTCTTCTTACAATTCATTTTTGGGGCATGCAACATTTTTTCCAGTACTATGTAATTGTTTTAAACAATCCAAATGTAATTACCCAATCCATTATTTAGAAGAATTTTATATAATGGAAGCAGACATTGATGGAAATCTTTTCTAAGTTTCTTAGCCATAGGCCCAATTAGTTTTATGAAAATTATTATATTTCTCATCAATTACCTTGATACTGATTTACCCCTCCCCCCGATTACTTGCTTGGTAAAGACACTGAAAATGTAATTTATTTTAAATATTTACCGTGTTACAAAAGTTATTTTCAAAAATACAACATGTTATATATGTTTCATGGTTAGTCAGGACTTCTCAGAGAAACTGAGCATTATTATTAGAAATTGTCAGTTAATATATTTCATAACTGTCAAATACATTGCTGTTAGGGAACCTTAGCAACTGTATCTCTTTTGCCATATTCAGCATATTGGTATTTCCTTTTAAGTGAAGGGTGACATACCTAATATAGATTTTGCAGTTATCTGAGGTATTTAATTAATGGTAGTTGAATATGCCAAACTCCCACTATTTAGGTTAAAAGCTACTGGATTTCCATTTCACTTAAAAGCCCACCCTCTTTTGGGAATCACACTAGTGTTTCACCTTGCTTCAAATGACTCTTCCCGACTATTCCGCACCTTGAACCTATTAAAATACCTCAGTCTAAGTGTGGAATCACATTAATGTGGTTATTACCAACAACACATATTTGCCCTACTTCTGAGAAAAACTTTTTTACATGTGTCATAAATTATTTTCCCCTTTATTCTAAATAAATAACTTTTGATTACTGTGGTCTATGAACCAGTCATATCAACACCATCTAAAAATCTGTTAAAAAGGACAAATCTTCAGTCCTGTCACAGATATAATAATTACAAAAAATGAAATGTGGGGTTCAGAGATCTGTGCTTTATCATGTGGAGAACACCTAATTGGAGACATATAACATTGCTGCATCTCTTTATGACTAGTATCTATTTCTTCAGCTTCCACCCTTAATGTAAAGATATACTTTTTGCTTTTCCAGACTTTAAAGTACCATTATGTCAATTCTTTAGCTTCAGAGAACATGGATAAATTATAACCTGATTTATTGATTCCAAATCCAATATCACAGTGACAGACTTAGGTGGCAAATTTTGTGTCATTTTCCTTCCATGGGATTACTCACTTTTGGCCAGAAGATACAGATAAACTATACTATTTACATATTATCTTATCTCTACAGCCATGTGGATCATGAGGCGGAAAGGAGGAATATCAATTCCTAGAGATAGTGATAGGTGGGCATACAATCCCACCATGTCCAATTCAACACTCACTGAATTATGGAATCTCTACTTCCCTTCAAGGACTTTCACTGTACTTATCATGGCTTCTGAGAATCTTTCTACAGAACATTAACATTTCCCTAATAGATACTTTGACATAGATCCTAATTTTGAAAGCTAGAGGGCTTAATCAGCAGCCATTTCTAGAGTTTTTCTGCTGTTTTCTGATATTAATTTTATCATGGGGAAATTATTTTCTCGTAATTTAGGTCAAAACTGTTTCAGGTGAATTGAAAAACTTTCTCTCCACCAGTATTAATGTTTCCTCATTGAGATCTCTAAAGAATGATTCTACTCTATTTCTTCTAAATACCTTTTTCCAGAAACTTGGGTCAAATTTATCTTCAGTCAAGTCAGAGAATGTTTGAGTGGGATGTATCACAGCTGTATTGCACTCTAATATATTAGTTACATTTAATATCCTACATCTTCAATATTCCCTTATATCTAAGTACAACTCAAGAAATCAGGTATTGAATGAAACATCAAAGATGTTGTAGGCAGTGGAAATCTTATGTTCTGAGTAATGCTGAGATGGCTCCATACACATTGAGATGTGCTGTTCTGTCCCGGTCTCTACTTATCCTAAGAACCAAAATCATCTATACAGCTTGCTATCTATTGAACATAAATATACTACTTTACTATTTTCATCAATATGATTTTAAAATCCCATGAGAGTCTTGCCCAGGAAGTTATATCCACAAACATCTTTATTAACTATAAACCAGATACACACTATGGGGGGGGGGGCAAGGAAATAGGATCAAAACAAGCATGGTGGGAATTTTATGGGGACTATAACCAAAATGAAAATACATACATTGTACAAAAATTTAAAATGATGTAAAAAATAAATAAAATTTAAAAAATGGAAGAAAAAATATAAGGCAATTAATGAAATACAATAGAAATATTAATACATGTTACCTTGTAATCTATAAGCATTTATTGTAATTTTTAAAAATAAATATATGCCTATTATATGTAAAAAAAATCACTACCCTACTCTAATCACAAATAATAAGCTATTATATTATGACCTTTTTTCAATTTCAACCAAGAGACTACACTGAAAGAGCAACTTTAACCAACATTAAAATCTCAGTTAATGGTGCAGGATTTTAAGTGCCTTGGAGGTGGGTGTGGTGTGGTAACATACACTTATTATCCTATACCTCTAAACCATATACCCTGATGAAAACCAATGTTACCTCAAAAAAAAATGTTTAAAGAAATCTCAGTAAATATCCTGACCTTGTTCTCCTCTTCTAGTCATTTCCAAGACCCTAGCAAAATGACATTCTCCCTTTAGTAAGCAGTAAAATCAAATTTGTCTTACGAACAGGTAATTATGAAGTGAAATTTGGGAGAGCCAACATTTGACAATTTATATAATTTTGCAGGATTGCACATTTATTCATACTACAATCACATGTCAAAGCAAATATAGTTCTTATAACTAGTTTGTTCCTAATTATGAGTCTCCATATGCTGATTAATATGGCCTTTCCTTAACTCTATTTGAGATTATAAAACTACTGCCAAGTCTCTGCCATGCCATCAACATTGGACCCCAGAGGGAAATGTGAAAACAGGTTCTCTCCTATTCTTACACTCAAATTAACTAACTTCCAAATATCCTTTCAGGGTGAATAGAAAATGTTGAAGTCATTCCAGGAGAAAAGAAAATGTCTATTGGCTCCTATTCTTCCTCATCTAATTCCACTGACAGGGTTACATTACCCAAGAGATCCCAATAAATGTAATTTTGAAAAACAATAAAATAATAGACACAAATTATTATTTACAACTAATAAAACTTACAGCTCACAGCTGAATCAGGGATTCCTGATAAACATGTAATTAAAGAATATCTGAGTCCTGAATTGTGATTCTAATTTCTCTCCCATGTTCTTAAACCTAGAGCCTGCTTTGGCTTTATGCCTACAGAGAAAAATAATAAGGAGATGGCTTAAAGTGAAGACCTTTATCCACTTACTTAGACACTTGCAATGGATAAGAACATAGAGAATAATTAGGCTGCCCTCAAAGACAGGTGTGACTTGATTCTGAGTTTGAAATCAGAGAGGTATATTTTTATTTTTGGGGTTTTTTTAAAGATTTATTTATTTATTTTATACAAGAACCGGAGTACAGGCCAGATGGGCAGGAGGGAGAGAGGATTCACCAGAGACAGAGCGGGAACAGAACAGGCAGACTGATGAAATACACTGCCGAGGGGAGCAGCGGGTGAGGCAGGAGAAGTCTGCTGCGCCATGTGGGACCCTCGCCGGCTGGCCAGGATCGAACCGGCGCTGCAGAGGTTGCCAACAGCTTCACAGCGCTGCACTCAACCTGCTGTGCCATCGGGGAAGCCCATCAATATGAGCATCTTTAAGGGTCGACGTGATCCAGTCTTCTCCATGAGCCATTTCCTTGCACACTGACCACCTCAACAACACTTTACAGTCTCATTCACAATGTTGGTTTCAATTTTTAATCTAATAAGGCTTTCTGTTCTTCACATGTTTTTACTCCAAAAAACAATTAAAATAAAGAAGACATTTCATATGGGAGCTTAAAAATGCATAAGAATGAACCACCACTTCCCACATACAGTACCCTTTTAGGTAAGCTGGAGCCCGTTGCTTAGCTGCTGTTTACCTTACATTTTTGCTTGTATTGTGTTTACTACTAAATTGATCATTTTTTTTTTCTTTTCCCTCATTAATACCTGCTCCTATACTCCAAATTTACCAAGTAAGGTGTTTTTTTTTAAAGATTTATTTATTTATGCATACAAGACCGGGATACAGACCAGAGATGTGGAGGGTGGAGGATTCACCAGAGACAGAGTGGGGAGCAGAACAGGCGGATTGACTGAAAAACACTGCTGAGGGGAGTAGCGGGCAAGTCAGGAGAGGTCTGCTCTGCCATGTGGGTGGCTCCCTGGCTGGGATCGAACTTGTGCTGCAGTGGCTGGGGTCAGATTCATAGATTGTATCTTAATCCCTTGCACCACCAAGGAGGCCCAATTAAGTGTTTTTTTGCATCCAAAAGTAAATAATCAGTTTGTTTTAAACTGTTTTTGTAGGTAACATTGTATATAATTTAATAATACCTATATTAAACTCAGTTGGGGGATATTTAAACTATTAAAAAAAAAGAGGCACAAGGGGTTAAGCACAGCACTGTGAAGCTGTCCTCTGCAGCAAGAGTTCCATCCCTGGGAAGGCCAGCGAGCTACCCATGTGACACAGCAGACCTCTCCTGTCTCTCATGCAGCTCCCCTCAGCAGTATATTTCAGTCAGTCTGCCTGTTCTGCTCTCTACTGTCTCTGGTGAATCCTCTCACACCCTGCACCCCTGGCCTGTACATGAGTTCTTGTATGCATAAATAAATAAATTTTTAAAAAACATTAAAAAAAGAAATGTAGTATTTGGGGCCTCCCCGGTGGCGCAGCGGTTGAGTGCTGGGTTGGGAAGCTGCTCGTAGCCTCTGCGGCGCCGGTTCAATCCCCGGCTGCTCCCCAGCCACCGGGCGAGGGTCCCATATGGTGCGCAGACCTCTCCTGCAGCCCACTGCTCCCCTGAGCAGTCTGCCTCAGTCCTTCTGCCTGCTTTACTCCCGGCTCTGGCTCTGGTGGGTTCTCTCACCCTCCTGCACTTCTGACTGTACCCAGTGCTTGTATAAATAAATAAATCTTAAAAAAAAAAAAAAGAAATGTAGTACTTGGGAGTACTGATATAAATAAAAGCACCTCATCTTCCACAAAGTGTCCCTTCTCAGTTAAAGTAGTCCCAGTATTTTATGATGTATGACCTTTTGATCTTTTTGACCTTATTTGACCTTTTGAGGACCCCGTGAAGATCTCATCTGATGTGTCTGTGTTGCATAGAGATGTTAATATTTCTCAAGGCTCTTTCCCAACCACCTCTCCAAATGTCTCCAAATCTTAACTAAAGTTAGACCCAAGCATGTCCGAGGAGGCCTATTAGAAAGTCAAACTGAGGGCCTCCCCGCTGGCGCAGCGGTTGAGCGCTGGGTTGTGAAGCTGCCCACAGCCTCTGTGTCGCCGGTTCAATCCCCAGCTGCTCCCCGGCCACTGGAGGAGGGTCCCACATGGCGCGCAGACCTCTCCTGCCGCCCGCTGCTCCCCTCAGCAGTGTACTTCGGTCCTTCTGCATGCTCTGCTCCCCGCTCTGGCTCTGGTGAATGACTATACCCAGTGTTTGCATGAATAAATAAATGAATCTTTAAAAAAAAAAAAAAAAGAAAGTCAAACTGAGAATAAAATTAGCATAGCATAAAGAAAAAAAAATCTGGACTTAAGATGAGTATTTAATAAATGCTCATTAAGTGTTTAAATAGTTTGTCATTTTGAAAATATTTTGTATAGTACAAAATCTCTTAAATTCTTGCACATGCTTCACTTGGATTGAGGCCATATTAAATGGTTAAACTTGGAGATAAGGTCAATACAGATATTTTATAGATGTATCTTCACATTAGACATAATGGGAGAAATATGGGTAATATAAAACAGATATGTGTCTTTCATTAATATCTTCTATAGAAATACCCAAGTTCACAAGTAAATTTTGACTATCATGGACAAAGTAACTTTCCTGAAGGACATTAATTTTGATTAGGAGACTATGGGAGAGCACATGAGTAATAGCTGAATCATAAAAATGTTATTTAGAGACAGAAAAAACAATCTTCAAAACATAAGTTATCTCAAGTAAAAATGTTAATGAGATAGATAGCTAGAATATCTTTCCTCAAAATAAAACCACATACACAACACACATGTGCACACATTATGAAAAAAAATCCAATAATGCTTTGCCTTATAATCAAAATTGATTATGTAGTGGACTACATAATCTGGCATTGTGATAAAATGGATAACACCTTTGAAAGAAATTTATTATATAAAGCAATTTCTAAGAATTACAATTCAATAAAATTCTCTGAATATTAAAGCTGTGCTGAATATTATTTTGTCTTCTCTATTTCAGAAAGCAATTTAAAATCTTACAAGGCATTAGAAATGTTTCTTATATTTGTAGTCCATTAAATTTTACAAGGTAGTTTCATATGCATTGTCATTTGAGTCTCACAAAAACCTCATGAAAGGCAAAGCATTATTATGCCCCATTAATATAACTCATGGGTATATTAGGCAATTATTAATAAATATTTGTTGTTGGAATGAATTCCTATTTCATTTTAAAGGAAAGTAAACTGAAGAGTTAACTTGTTTGCTCAAGGAGACAAAGATTTTAACTTTCGGTTCACCATGAATATGACCTCCCTTTAAATGTGACCTCACTTTATTCAAATTGTGCTTGGAAACAGATGAGTATCAATAATTTATTAAAGTTTAAGTGTGTCCTAGTCAGTCTTAATGACTTACTTTTAAATAAGCCCAACTTTTAGTAAAATAAGTCATTTGTATTAAAACATAATATAGATAAATCCATTCATGTATTAATGGATTAAAACATATTTGAAATTTTGCAGAACACTGGATCTAGTGTTACAAGTGATGTAAAGCATTGGGAGCTGTAGCCTGTCTCCTGAGTTTTTGGTGCTAGATGCTTGACAGTATAGGGGAATCAAAGGAGCCCTTCTTAAAATGTCTAAATATATAAAAATAATGTAGGATTCCAAAGGAAAGACATTTCATTTGATAATAATCCCATTCTGTTGAGAACCATAATGTGGATAGTTAAATTATGAGAGTTATTACACTTAGTGATCATTATCCATGATCTTTTAACACTGCATACGTGGAAGAAGGAATTAGCATTTCTTTGTAAAGACATGCATTTGATCTTAAAGAGAAAGCAAAGGTGAAAATTTAAGTTTCATTACAGAAATATCCCCAATAACATATAGCTAATATTTAACATTATGGTATTAAAGGTCATGTGAAGGCATGAACTATGAATCTTATTCCAAACTTTTCCAGGTAAGCCTGAGTTAATCAGGTAGTATCTTTTCTTACCTCCAAGATGGGGAGAATAATATACCCAACATTATTTCATGGATTATTGTGAGGATGAGTCATACCAATATATAAAAAGGAACTTTGAAATTTATATAACGCTTAAAATGTAAGGAGTATTTTATTAAATATATATAAAAGAAAAGAAAAGATAACCACAACAGCTTAAGTCATGTAACAGGATACAAATAGAATGGTTCAATAAAACATTTAAAGAAATGTCATAAAATAGCCAGTTCATGTTTAAGTATCAAGTGTGTTTTTCCAACAACTAGGTTCGTTAGAGATTGTAGTTTAAGAAATCACCATAATTTGAGATGGACAGAGAATGCTAACCTACACAAGTAGCAAATTCGGGTGGAAAGAAGGGAGAGAAAAAAGAAAGGAAAAAAGGAAGCACAGACAAAAAAAGACTTAGTTACAGATTTAGTGACAACAAATAATTTTTTGACATATACCCATTATTCAATAAGTTACAGCTATTATTATAATTTTATCTCTGGCAAGTTCTGCAAGAGAACTCCTTTAGATTGTATTATGAAAAAGTATGGGTATGAGTGACAGTGGAAACTGAAGAACAGAACTCTTAAGTAGCAGTCACTTAGGTACAAGTGTTTGATTTCCACACCAGTTAAATGCACAAATATGAACTTGTTTGAAGGAGTTAGGTCTATACTGGTGTAACTTTAAAGATCTCCCATCAGACTGCAGATGTATTAAAAAAAAGCAAAGAGCATCTGCAAATCACCAGAATCCAAGTTTTCTGATGTAAAACACCCACATCAGAAATAGCAAATACTTACAGACTTGATAGCAGAGATAGAGATATATAACATTCAGTGTGTAAAATATTCTAGTTAGCATTTGTTGAAAATACCACCTATATGTTTCATGAGACTATTGTATATTACTAGTTTCAGAAACAAAAACTAAGTTTTCCCCCTAATTTTATTCAAAGATTTTAGTGCAAATCATTTAAGTCAGTTAAAATACTGAACCCAACCTGGACAATTTTATGTATACATACACACAAAGCACACACACATATGTACACACATATGTATGTACTTGTATATGTGTCATATATGTGTGTAGGTTTATTTTATAGAAAAGCTATAAATGCCCCTCCACAATCCATAATAATATAATCCTAAATCTCACCAACTAATAATCACTGCTATCACAGAGTACAAATCTTTTAGGAAATTGTTGGGCCCTTAAAAATGTATATCTGCCTTTTATCCATGATTTTTCAACATTCACAAGATAATAAAAAAACAAGTTTCATAAATTGCTTTTCAAAATTATATCCTGTACATCTTTTTAGGGTCCTATATCTTAAAATCATTCCTTTTAAAGTCTGCCTGGTTAAAAATATGGTTGCACTGTAAATAATTTAAGCATTTTGTACTTATCAATATGTAGTTTTAATAATTAAAATACATACAAAATGCCAACTTGACTGAAGGAAAAAAAAAACCTCACTATTCATATATTTCAATCATAAAGTATTGTTAGCACCACTTTTTCATTTGTTGTTCATTTACATTTCTACTGAGGCTAACTTATCCATGCTCACAGGTATCACAGTATTCTCTGCTGACACAGGAAAGGCTGAACATGAGAGAAGCCAAATTTGTTCAATGATGCATAAGACAATGATATCAGAAAGGGTTCTCAAAATTACAGAGAGACTGATTGTCCACCACACAAATCTATGATGCCGCAAAAGAATTTGTAGAAATGGTCATACGACTTAAGATGACCCTCAGAAAAACTTCTATTTTCCCTTGTTCTCATTAAATTGCTTATGTTAAAACACTCACTTATACTTAATAAAACTAAAAGAAAAGTATATTGATGTAAATGGTCATGAACTGGTTAAGAGATTACAACAGATTACCAAAATTTCTGGTTTGCTTTGCTTTATTTTTGTTTGTGTTCCATCCCATAGAAAGTCTGTACACTATGCTACTGTTATATTGAGGAGATGACATCCTAAAAAAAATGTCTAGGAAAATGCAAATGATGACAAAAACAGAACAAGTCTACTTGTTAGAAAACAAGGTCTACTTCCTCAATTATTGATTTTCTAATTTTCTGCTTGAGGATGAGGAAATTATTATTACAATGGTACATAAAAACAGGTAGTCTAAAAATGAAAAAAAATTTTAAAAATGCATCATGTAGATTTTGTGTTTCCTAGTATTAGTTTTCTTGCTCAACTAAACAAATTAGTCACTTTAATTTTCCAAATTCACCCATTTGTAAGGGGAAACAAAGCAGCTTATGGAGTAAACCTTTTGTTTTATTCACATTTCACTTTATGAAGGACTGAATCACAAGGTATATAACAGGGCAGAAGTTTGTTTAATCTAACCAGTCCCTAAACTTTGTGGAAACCAGACATAACATCCCAGTGGGAAATGTCTCTGATATTGTCTGCTTTATTCTTGTTTTCATTCTGTCAGACTTATACTAATTGTAGGTCCTCATCCAACATTGTCAGAATGTGTACTTGACATCTGATTCTTCCCTATGTCTACTGCATGGCTTGATGACAACTATTAACTGTTGCCACAATCTCTCAGTATCAGGCTGAAATGCCCTTACATTTTCTGCAGCTGAATCCTTTGTAGCTTTCCATATGCTTTCACATGCTTTCACATGCTTACCAAGTCTCACATCTTTCCTCAATAGGATCTTCTTAGGATCCACTGTGCCTCAGTTTAATACAAGTTCTTGAAGTTTTTTAAAATCTAAATATGTTTGATTGTATATTTGAATGACTTATTGATGATCATGTAAATATCATTTACTCATGTAATTCTTTAAAAGTGAGACCATATGCTCTTTGCAATATGATTTTCTTAAGATTTTATTATGATCTGTAAAGAACCTTGATATAAAGTAATTAACTGCTTACATATTTCTATCCTTCCTTTGGGAATATTCCCAAAGGATGCAGAGATTTACTATAGGCTATATGATAGTAAATTTTTAAATAAGTGTGATCCAGTGTCTTGAACACCACTGAAATTGATGATAAATGGCTTATTCTATCATAAATATGAAGGCAGTATTATTTGGAAAGTGACTGCTTTGGTTTCCTGTCATATCTTTTGACTGATGTTGGCACAAGCAAGACCTTTTCCTCTCTAACTTTACTATTTAAGGACATGAAAAATCACTTCATCTCAGAAATATCATAATATTTACCTTTTTAAAGATTTTTTAAATTTATATTTGAATACAACATTAATCTTCTCTACTTTGGAGATTATACTCTAGATAATTTTAATGTCTTGGTGAAACAACTGATCATTTTTAGTGATTCTGAATTTAACTTCCATCGTCTGCATGGAATTTTCTCACTCCTAACTGGATTTTACCACTTCCTATCCTAGAGAGATTCTTGAAATCTATCTCTTCCAACAGACACTTTTCCAGAAAATTTGAGCAACTTTTAGTATCAGAGTCACTTATAGAGGATTCATCTTAAATAAACCTCTTAAGTCCAGGTTCATTCCCTGACCTGCCCCTAAAAAGAGGCGTCATATCTCAACTCAGGTGAATTTTCTGACTCTTCCTGCTTATGTAAAATAATTAACCACAGGGCTTCCCCGGTGGCGCAGCGGTTGAGCGCTGGGTTGCGAAGCTGTCCGCGGCCTCTGCCGCGCCGGTTCGATCCCCGGCTGCTCCCCGGCCACCAGAGGAGGGTCCCACATGGCGCGCAGACCTCTCCTGCCGCCCGCTGCTCCCCTCAGCAGTGTACTTCGGTCCTTCTGCCTGCTCTGCTCCCCGCTCTGGCTCTGGTGAATTCTCTCACCCTCCCGCGCTTCTGACTGTACCCAGTGCATGTATAAACAAACAAACAAACAAGCAAATAAATAAATAAATAAATAAAACATGCCTCTATTAAAAAAAAAAAAAAAAAGAAAGAGTTAAGAATTCAGACAAGGAGAAAAATAGAATTTAAAAAAAATAATAAAAAAATAAAATAATTAACCACAGTGGTTATAAAATAGAGTTAAAATGATAAGGATTTGAAGAATTTTTCTATAGAAATGCTGCAATATAAGAAATCATATAGCATATATGGGGCAGGGTATCCAGGACGATTATAGTCAAGGTTCATCCAACTAGAATCAGCAATTGTCATGTAAGTTACAGTTTAATACAACTAGTAAGTGCTTGGTTTCTAAAACAGCTTCCCTGGAATCAAATTTCAACTATACCTAAACACATTATGTTAAAAAAAAGTATTGCTTAAAAACTAGTGATTTTAGCAATCTATTCTTCAAATTAGGAATAGTAATAACAGTACCTACTCTATGAAGGTTTTTTTTTTAATATTTATTTATTTATTTATTTATTTATTTATTTATTTATTTATTTATATGAGCACTGGGTACAGGGAGGGTGAGAGAATTCACCAGAGCCAGAACAGGGAACAGAGCAGGCAGAGTGACGAAATACACTTACACTGCTGAGGGGAACAGCAGGCGCAGCAGGAGAGGTCTGTGCACCATGTGGGACACTCGCTGGTGGTTGGGGATTGAACTGGTGCTGCAGAGGCTGCGGGCAGCTTCTCAGCCCAGCGCTCAACCGCTGTGCCACCAGGGGAGGCCCCCCTGTGAAGTGTTTTTGAGGATTATATTATTTAACGTACAATGCACTTAGAAAAGTGCCTAGCACATCATATGCTGTAACTTTTGAAGTGGAATACAGAGAAACAAAACAAAGGGACAGACAAAACTAAACCTTAGAAATCGACTATAGTATTGAGGCTATAGAGGGGGAGGGAGGCAGGAAGCAAAGTGGGGAGAGAAACCAATAAATGCTGGTGCAGGGTTATGGGTACTTTGGTGGTGGATATTGTATGGTAACATACCTTTGAAGATATTGAACCTATACCTTTAGTTGATATAGAGTGTGGCAAACCAATGTTACTACAATATAAATTGATGCAATTTTAAAAAGACCACTGGGAAAAAAAAAAAAAACTCATCTGGGCCACGCTATGAATCTAAACTTGATTGTATAGTACCTGCAGACCTTGGCATGGTTACTACTTAGAACAGGACAGAGTTCCTGAAACTGAATCTCCTGTAGGCAATAGTTAAAATCCAGGATGTTTTAAGAAGCACTAACGTAATTTTGATGCACACTAGATTTTGAGACTATGACCTAAAAATCAAGCAGGCTAAAGTTGGTCTTTGGCAGTGTCTTGATGAATAATTCTCTGCTGTTTATTTGAATCTAACAAGTTGAGAGCGCCAAATCCTAACCACTAGACCACCAGGGAAAGCCTGAATCTAACAAGTTGAATCTTATCGTAGCTACAGGAAGAGAGCAAGACTTACATCTGCAGTGACTTTGCAGAGGATTCTTTCTTTCTAATATTGATGTGTTTAATTGGATATAGCACCTAAAGACGTGGGGATCACAAGCAAAGAACATTTTCTCTGTCCCTAGAAGAGTGATTGCCAGCTGATAAACTAACTGGCAGAATCTTAGCTGCTCTACACATTCTTGATCCAAGTGAAAAGGATTTGAATCATGAAAAGACACAATTCCCTGAGTCAATGTCCAAAGTGCACTCTTTCCAAATCTCTACAATCCTCTATTTTTCAGCCTTTGACTGATAAAATAGGACATTAAAGAAAAAACACAAATAAAAGTTTATGAAACCATTTTCAATAGTTTGGACAGATGAGAAAATTTGACACTTGGGAAAGAAAGTTTGCTTCTTTTTACACATCACATAAAGTAGTTAAAATGTAATTTTAAAAAATGTTCCTGAGATACTATTTTCCAATAATCTGCCTCATAAATTTGCTTAGTTAAGACAAAGGATCTTTTATTAAATAGAGTTTGACTAAGGGCCAGCAAGGGGTCACCTGACAACCTGATATTCCAAAGACTATCTTAAAATCATAGAATACATTTTTCTGGAAACAAAAAGTTTCACAGAAAGAACTAATATTGCTGGAAAGTGTTATTTCCTCTGAACTATTAAAGGGGAACTAGAATATGCATTTCACTATATTAGAACACTCTGAGGTGACATAAAGGCCAGGATTCCACATGAGCAATAGATATGAGCTGAAAAGAGATAACCATGGAATGGAGGAAAATTGCATTGGCTAGAGAACTGAACTGTTTTTGTTTTTTACAGAAAATGCATTCTTTTAATTTAATCAAAAATTTATAACTGGGCCTCCCTGGTGGCATAAGGGATTAAGCACAGCACTGTGAAGCTATCCGCAGCCTCTGTAGCACCAGTTCCATCGCTGGCCAGCCAGGAAGCAACCTACATTGTGTAGCAGACCTCTCATGCCTCGCCGGCTGCTCCCCTCAGCAGTGTATTTCAGTAGATCTGCCTGTTCTGTTCCCCACTCTGCCTCTGGAGAATCCTTTCACCTGCCCCACCGTGACCCCCGCACCTCTGGCCTGTATCCTAGTTCTTTTATGCATAAATAAATAAATATTTAAAAACAAACAAAAGAATTTATAACTGATGGACTAACAGGCAAGAGTTACAACTATGAGTTTTCATTTTTAAGCTTCAGACTACTGTTCAAGAACTAACTCAAGGTGAGGTGGGCACAGTGGACTCTAAGTGGAGGCATATGGGTGCATTAGTGGTGAGTGTGGTGTGGTAACTTACTTATGAAGGATGTGATCCTATACCTCTAAATCAAGTGACTTCCATGAAGAACTAACAAAAATAGAGTTCTTAATGAGAAAGAAATTTTGTCAGAAAATACACAGACACCCACCAACTGTTGACATGATTATCATATAGTTTTAATTATGATATCTTACTATAGAAAGAGACATTATAAATAACAATGTCTTTGAATACAATAATTTTATATGCCTTAGATAAGAGACTGATTGTATTGAGGCCCTGCCTAAAAAGAAAGTATATGAGAGGGACGATGACAATTCATCCTCTGTCTTACTGTGATTCAATACATACTATCAATAAGTAACCACATTAGTGAGAAATGTGTTCTAAGTCTTTCGTGATGGGATGGGAAACCGTGAAAACAATAATTCGAAGAAATCAAGGACCTCCTGTACCTCAATTTTCACAGGCTCCTACAAGGAAAGGAGGAAACATCTAAGGTAGTCAAAAGAATAAATGGGTATATGTTGACATCACTTACTGGCCTTCAAAATCAATGTGAAGTCTACATTTATCATTCTTCACACATGTAATTTCTAATTTTGTTCTTTATTCTTATCCAGGATAATCACAAATCCTCTTAGGTTGTTACCATGAGGGCTTTTAGGTTGTTACTATGTCCTAGCTACTATAAGTAGTGTTGTAATAAACACGCATATCATTATGCAAAGCACATGTCTGAAGAAACTCCCTTCACTTAGAGACTTGGGAATTCCTTCCTTCACTTTTTAAAAAATAATTAATTTACTTATTTGCTATTTATTTATGTATTTATTTGTATGTAGCTTATAAGCAACAAAAATTTATTCCCCACAGATCTGAAGAGTGGGAAGTCCAAGGTCAAGGAATTAGGATGGTTCATTCTGGTCAAGGCCCACATCTTAGTTCATAACTGGTGTGTTCTTGCTCTATGCTCTTGTGGTGACAGGGATAGAGATCGTTCAGAATCCTCTTTTATAAGACACTAATCATATTCATAAGGATTCTACCCTTATGACATAAATATTTCTCAAAGGTCACACCTCCTCACACCATCATCTTTGGCAATTAGGAATTAAACATATGAATTGGGAGACAGAGGCACAAGCATCAAACCATATATGTTCCAAGAAAAACTATAAATATGACACATAAGATTAAAAATGTACTCTGTCTTGTGAAAAAGTGCATGCAAGGGTATGCTTTTGTGCACATGTATATGTACCCATTTTATGATAAATGCATCCAACAAAATAGGAATAGAAGGAATCTACCTCAACATATAAAGTCTCTATATACAAACCTTACTCTGATACAATAATTAATAGTAAAAACCTGAAAATTTTCAATGTAAGATCAGGTATAAGACAAAGTTGCCCACTGTGACTACTCTATCTATTAAGCAAATATTTGTAGAATCCTTATTACGTGTCTATACCTGTGCTAAAACCCTGAGATACAAGCATATTTGCCACTATTATAAGGAACTTACTGTTTAACAACGGAAAAAAATAAAATGTAATGAAAAAGTAATTACAACAGAGATGTATACAGGTTTTTTTTTGTTTTTTTTTTTGTTTGTTTGTTTGTTTGTTTTTTTTTGGTAACTAGAAAACAAGTTGTGTGGGAAAGCAGAAAGGTTGACACCAGAAATGAATCTCAATGAATATACATTTGTTATCACATAGATAGGACCAGAGTGTTTGAGGCATAATAAAGAGTAAAATTAAATTTCTCTCTTCCATGCAAGTTATAACTGCTAAATAAAAGCTTCTTTTGGTGGCAGTGTGGTGTGCTAACATATATATAAATAGTTGGGGTATGACCCCTTATCTCTAAATCATATACAGTATTATAAACCAAAGCCACTTTAATAAAAATAATGTAATAAAGAAGAATTTCTTTTCATGGTAACCATATAAAGTCATATCTTTCTCTCAGTGCATTTTGCACAAGAGCAAAAATAAATCCTATGGGTACCTTATTATGGAAAGCCCTATGCAGGGTGGTTGGAGAACCCCTAAGAAATGACTTTCACTTTAGATTTATTGATAGCTGTTCTACATAATCTTTCTCTGCTATAATATATTTCATTCACCACCCCACTACAGTAATTTAATGTCACCTGCTATGTTTTTTCATCTGAAAAATGAGATTTATTTAAATAATGGCAGTTGTTCCTTTCAGATTCAATATCTTGAGAATACATTCTAAATCAATTTTTTTTTCATGAAAAAGACTGTGTTTTTGACATCTTCTTAATCATTCTAGGTAACTTACACAACTGAAATAATGTAAACTCACAGACTGAACAATATCATAGCATGTGTTTGAATATGTGACATTTGATTGCCCAAAAGGCAACTTCACAATCATTTAAAAACTGTTTGAAGCTATGTAGTGGGCACAAACAAAAACAGCCTAGGATTCTATTCAATGGTCTTGTTCTGTGCTTTTATCTTCCAGCAGTTGCAATGACACATTTATGTCACTGAATTTTGCTACAATTATTTTCCCAGCATGGCTTATTTAAATATCTGAAAGTGATTATAGAGTAAAATCTGTATATCAAAAACTGCACCATCATTTAAAGATCTATGCAAGGAATGAAGAAGGGAGACAGGGAGGACTCATAAACCATCAATATATATTGATATATATACAGTTTAGCAGAAGTTGAAGAATTTAGCAGAATACCTTCATCAATAAACCCCAACATATGTCCCAAATTGACTAATATGTTGTTTGACAACTGACATTTTGTATTTATATTAGTATTTAATTGATATTTTAAAAAGCTGCATTTGCATGTGTTTGTTGAATCTAAATACATAAGGTCATAAATAACAAGCTGAATGTGTGTGCATGTGTGTGTGTATGCATGAAGGAATATGTGTGTGTGTGCATGTGTGCACATGCATGCATTTGGGCAAAGCCCAATTGGGGATTTTTTTAATGATAAAACATCTGTCTTAAATGACAGATTTTTAAGATTATAATATTCATGTGTATTTTGTTCTACTTTCAATAAAGAACTATGATCAGTAGAGTTCAGAGGCCTAATACGTATATAGCATTTTCGTTTCTAATAGACTAAGTTGTGTTCAATTAGAAAATAGTTTAACTTATAATATCATCTTTAATTGAATCAATTGATCTTCTTATGATTCATTGCTAAACATTTGTGAGATCATGGGAAAGCACCCAGCAAAGATTCAGGTTGAAATGGAATAATAGAGAAGTGACTCTTCATATATGGACAATATTTTCCAACAATGAGGCAAATATAAATAGTTGTTGCTTCTTGATCAGGTAACTTCACTGCATAAATATTGATTTCAATTGACTTTGCTGTAACAAAGAATACTCATAAGTTCATGCTAACATACTCTTACAATTTACAAGCCAATTAGACATATCTTGATCCCACCCAGTCAATGTTCAAGTTTAAATCTCACAGATATGTGTGCTCTTTTCTCAATGTCCAAGAGCTCTACAAATAGAATGGAAGACCCTAAGATATGTCCATACCTATAGGTCACCTGTGTTAAAATTGATTCAGAAATGATAAGAATGTTTAAAGAATATGCAGTATCTAAGGGGGACAGAAACAGGGTCTCATAATTATTTTTTGCTTTTTATTATCAAGAAACATTTATTAGTATATCCTCCCAGATTGTTTGTTATAAGGAACAAAATGAACAGTGGGGCAATATATGTCTTTTTTTTCCAAGTGATCAGAATTAACATTGCTAATGAGGGGCAGATATTCATATACAACATCCCTAAATCACTATTCTAACTGGAATTCACAATTCAAATTTAATTATAAGGAAACAGACAGAACTAAAACAAAGAAAGTGATAGTAACTAATAATCAGCAATATTGATCAAAATTTTCAGCACAACTTGACAAAGGAAAAAGATTGGATCTTTTGCATTGAAAAAGGCTAAAAATTCACTTTTAACAGGATTCTGAAATGGAGAATAAAACATGTTATAAAGGAAACTATATTTTATTTTTATGGTGCTACCATTGGTTTATAATCCTATGCATGATTCAGAGATATAGGATCATATCTCTTTAGATGTATGTCCCCATACCACGCTCATCACCAGGATATCAACAGCATAGTCCATTCATTGTACACTCCATCAATTGTAAACTCAATTGTATTGTTAGCTTGCTAAGGTATGTTTTGGTTTGGTTTTGTCTGATTCTTGTTTTGTTTCTCTACATTCCACATATGTGTGAAACCACTGGTATGTTGATTATCATATGTCATCATTTGGATATTTTTTTATGAATTGCTTGCTCATATATTTTGTATGTATTGTACTTAATATTTTTTCTTATTGAGTATATATTTTATATATTGCTCTTTACTAGATATATGTATTTAAAATAGCCTTAGTTACATAGCTTTCCCTTTCTCCTTCTTAATATTATATTTTGATGAAATTAAATAGAATTAACTCTTTAAATAGAGTTAATTTTGAATTAAATCTAATTCATTTATCTTTTCCTCTAATTCTGGTTATTTCTGTGTTCTAAGAAATTTGCCCCAGATTTCAAATGTTTAAAAGCTATAGTAATCAAAACAATATATCATTGATATGCAAACAAAAACATAATTCAATGGGACAGAATAGATAGCCCAGAAAAAAAAAAATTACACATATCTGTTCAATTGATTTATAGCAAAAGATTAAGCAATATATGATGACGAGAGGACAGTTTCATTAACAAATGCTGTTGGAAAAATTGGAAATCCATTGGCAAAAGAATGATAATAAACCTATGTTACATTGTATACAAAAAATTACTCAAAATAGATTAAATATTAAGTATAAAAACTGGAACCTTAAATCTCCTAAAAGAAAACATCGACAGTAAACCCTTGACATTGGTCTTGGTGATGACTTCAAAAGCAAAAGCTACAATATCAAAATCTATAAGTGAGGTTACATCAAGCTAAAAAGCTTCTGCACAGCAAAGAAAACTCTCAACAAAATTAAAAGGCAGCCTATAAAATGGAGTAATATATTTGCCAATTATACATCTGATAAGGAGATATCTAAATATTTAAAGAACTCATAGATCAATAAAATAACAAAAAAAAAACACAATTAAAATCTAGCAAGAGGATTTGAATAGACTTTTTTCAGAAGAAAACACACAGGTAGCCAATCAGTACATGAAAAAAATGTTCAACATCACTAATCATCAGGGAAATGCACATAAAACCATAATAAGAGTGCCTCACACGTCTGTTAAAATGGCTAGAGAAGAAGCAAGGATGTAGGAAAAAGGAACCCTCTCATGGGAACATAAATTGTTGCAGCCACTATGGAGAGCAGTATGGGAGTTGCTTAAAGAATTTTACAAAAGAACTATCACATGGTCCACTCATTCCACTTTTGGGTATTTATCTAAAGAAAACAAAAACACTAATCCAAAAGATACAAGAACCTGCATGTTTATTTCAAAATTATTTTTAATAGTCAAGACTTGGAAACAACCTAAATGTATATCAATGGATGAATAAAGTAGATGTGGCATAGATATAAAATGGGATACTATTAAGCCATAAAAATAATTAAATTTTAATATTTGTAACAACAGGAATGAATCTTGAGTACATTATGCAAAATTCAATGTTACACAGATAAACACAAATACCATATGGTCTCACTTGTATAAGTAACCTAAAAACAAACAAGCCAAAATGAAGCTATTTTTTAGAGAATAAATTGGTGGTTGCCAGAGACAGAATGTGAGAAGTGACAAAAATGTATTAAGAAGGTCAAAAGACAAAATCTTCCTGTTATGAAGATATAATGTGATGTAAAGCATAAGTGTTCTGGGATACACTATGTTAGATATTTGAAGATGTTAAAGAAAGTAACTTAAAAGTTCTCATCACAAGAAAAAAAATGTTATTATGTATGTTGATGGATGTTGACCAGACTTACTATGGTGCTCATTTAACAATATACAAATATAGAATCACTGTGATGTATACCAGAAACTAATATAATGTTATATCTCTATTATACCTCAGTTAAAAAAAAAAGAAAGAAATTGATCTGTACCATTTCCCAAGATCATGATTTTTTTTAATATTTATTGTCATTTAGATTGTAATTCATTGAACTTTTGGTCTGCAAGCCAACTGTAAATGGTTTTGGAATGTGGTGTGAAATAAGGAAATGCTTTCTCAGTACTGACTCAATTTCTACTGGATTTACTACTTGGGATCCCATATGATTTCTCCTTGAAACCAATCTGCCCTATTAACATGCTTCTTCCCAGCCTGGGTGATAGTTTGACATAGGTCAAACTTACCAAATCTTTCAAAATGTCAAAGGGTAGAAAATGGTAACCTTAGGAAAATCATACCTCTCTGTCTATGCCTGAAGTACAGAAGGAAAATGTTACAGCCTCTGGGTTGAGGTAATATTTTTTTTCCAGGAGAAATTTAAACTTTGGACATAAAGATAGTTTGAGCCAAGCAGTATAAATATTCATTGAATCAGATAGCAAACCTGGGAGATGAATAATGAGGTCAGGAGGAGAATTGCAACAATAATGAGAATATAAATTCAAGAAATGCCTACTATGTGAAGGAAGCACTTCAGGCCTATCTGTGACTTCTGTGTAGAGTTTAATTTGACATAGTTATTTTTTATCCAAGCATGGGTGTTACTCTGATATGGTTGGTTAGGCTTGTAATCAGACAAATTTCCATGCTAAAATGAACACTTATTCTTCTACTCTTTATTGAAAACTTTACAGTCTATTCATTTACTTCCCACTTACACAGCATGCCTTCATCTAATAATTAATAGTTTGGGTTTAAAATGCTGCCTCTCTTAATAGGATTAACATCACATTACTCCCTATTATTAAAATAATCCAAGTTCTTTATGCATGGCCACAGTATCTGTCTTTCTGTTTAATGCACAGTCCCCATAGAATTCATATTCATAACTTGTCTCAAGTTTTTAATGAAGGTAACAGCATGAGCAAAGGTAAATTGAACTACCTTTACCACAGCAACTCCCTTAAGCTCAGAGCAAGATTTTTTCCCTGACATTTTTAGCCACTTGAGCTTTAGATAGTCCCTTCATTAAACATTTTACATCCATAGAGGCAATTCGCTGCTTCCTGATAACCAAGTGGAGTTCATAATTACATAATTCTTTTTGGGGTAACATTAGAAATCCAGAAACTTTTTTAAAAATAATATAAATAGTTTACACTAATGAACTTGTTCTGGGGATACTAAAATACCAAACTGCAATTCAATAGTTAAACCTATCCAAAGCTCATATTTAGAGTGCTTTGCACTTCAAACTAAACCTAAACTGTGAAATTATTTTTAACATTGGTTAATATGATCGTGTATTTTTATATTACTTAGCAAAATTTATATAAATATATTTGAGTATAAAATTTAGTGTAGGTTTTAATATAGCATAAATATAGTACAAATATGTCAGGTTCCCATCTAAGGATTTTAATCATTTATTTAATCATTTCATAAACAAAGAAACATAATTCCTAATAAGTTAAATAACTACATAACTTGTCCATGTTTGTACACTTAGAATAGCCAAGACCAATCCAGGATATTTGCCTCCATAATTCATGCTGTTAAACTCTATACTGACTTTAAAGAGATCTGTATAGGAGATGACAGGGCTCAATCTCCAAACTTGACTCTTTCCTTACTCTGACCTTTGGTAGGAGTTCACTTACTGCAGGTACATGTTCGTTTGAAAAACTTTACCTCTTCCCAATTCCATATCTGATTCTACTAACCCATTTTATACGCTGTCCTATGTAGCGAGATATACAATGTTTTTATTCCCCTCCTTTCTACTCTACGCTAGAGAAAAAAGTGTACCCTTGGTCTGCAGACAGTGCCTAAGCACTGCTTCCTGTTTTAGACCCTACTGAAGAAGCCTTTTGTCTAAACAGGGCCTAAGTATAAATTTTTGTTCAGTTATATTTTCAGAATACCTGAATTTGTCACTTTCTGTAGTCTTCGAAGTATTCACCTAGAATGTTGTCAGAGTCATCTGCCACTATATTCTGTAGATACTGTCTTCCACCTACCTGCAAGAGCTTCCTCTTTTGCATGTAGGTAGGTTAACTGCATTGTTGATGGACAAAAGAAGGACTGAACAAGAAAATTTTCAATTCAAATATTTAGCAAAACACTTAGTGAGTGCCCTTGGCTAAGATCCTTAATCTAAATTCTCATACACTGGATTTTCCATATATTAAATTCAGATAAAAGACTATGTATATTAATTGAAATTCTCTCACAATTCTTGGCATGTGGATTTATCACTTCTGGGTTTGTAAACTCCAAGTTTCTCCTTGCATCTGAAATAAAATCTTCAGTGTTTATCATGTTAAGAATGATGAAGTCAGTTTGCCGCTATACTATTTAAACAAAAGTTCATTATTCAGGCAATAGCTTGTTTATATATTTTATAAATTTTCACAATTTTCACAATCCACAAAGAGGATTATTATTAGGAAGAATCAGAAAACAACCCCATGGAACTGAAACAACTAAATGTGATTTGCTACTGTTTCAATTAGGACAATTAAAAAACTTCTGTTTTTGTCAGAAATGTTCAATCTGTTTCAAGGCTGATTATTTTGAAGAGTCTTAAAATTAGTAATCAATATGACATTCAATAATTCATTTCTTCAATGTATTTTGATTACATTTCTTGCATAACATATGGTACATTGGGGGATATTTTGAACAAAATAGTATTCCTTTCCTTTTTTGTAAGTTATAGTCTAATAAGCAAGCAATACTTAAAACTAGTAAATTGAGAAAAAGTGAGGAATTTTATAATTACTGTGATAGATAAAGCAGGACACTATGGGCCTCCCCTGGTGGCGCAGTGGTTGAGCGCTGGTCTGCGAAGCTGCCCACAGTCTCTGCAGTGCCGGTTCGATCCCCGGCCACCGGCGAGGGTCCCACATGGCGTGCAGACCTCTCCTGTTGCCTGCCGCTCCCCTCAGCAGTGTACTTCGGTCCTTCTGCCTGTTCTGCTCCCTGCTATGGCTCTGGTGAATTCTCTCACCCTCCCGCGTTTCTGACTGTACCCAGTGCTTATATAAATAAATAAATAAATAAATAAATAAATAAATAAATAAATAAATAAATAAATAGATGAATGAATCTTAAAAAAAAAAAAAGGAGTTTTAAAAAAAAAATTCTGGGAAAGGTGTCATGGCAAAGAGAAATGTTACCACAAGAAACTGACATGCACAAGGACCCCTTCTTATGGGACCACTTGTGTTTATGAACAGCATTCAGAGCACACCATTTAAAAACAGAAATAATGTCCCAGGGAATTGTGCCTTTTTATTCTTCCAATTCAGATTGGACAATAGTCCTATACAAAATGTCATCAGGGCAGAAAATAAATGAGGCCATCCACATAGTGTGAAGTACCCAGGTGAACAAAAGACACCAAAGGCTGCTTAGAATGAAGATTTTGTCCTAGAGTAGATCTGGGATTCAGTGGTGAAAGATGAGGAGGAAGAGCAATGCTCAGGGCAAAGGGTCAATTACTTCAGCTGCCTGAAAAGCTCTATTAAAAGCCCAGCACATGAGAGGATGTGCAGGAAAGAGTTAACACAGCAGGTCTGACTCCTATACTTCAAAGGGCCGTTGGACAGTTTGGACCTGGGCTGGCATCTAAGAACCTGGATTTGGGTGTCTCCCCATCTGAACTGATCAGAGTGGCACACTGTTGTGAAACCATGTGTGCAATTGATGTGGTGTGTGTGCAAAACCCACTTATCTTTAAGATCCTAGAATATTGATGTGTGCTCAGCCGAGAACCCTACATGACCAGCTTTCAACAAAAACTCTAAAATGACGGAAGCCAATATGAAAACCATGGTGGCATTCTGGAAAAAGCCAAAATATAGAGATTGAAAGAGAAAGAAAATCAGTTGTTGCCAGAGGTCTGGGGGCTGGAGAAAAGGGATATGCAGATGTAGCATAAAGGATTTTAAGGGCAGGAAAACTACTCTGTATGGTACTATAATGAAGGATACATGTATCCATTTGCTCAAACCCAGAGAATGTCCTGTACCAAGAGTAAAGCCTAAAGTAAACTGTAGACTTTGGCGATGACGGATGTGTCCAAGTAGGTTCATCAGTTATACAAATAGAACCCTGGTGGAGGAGATAGATAAAGGGGTGCTTGAGCATGTGTGGGCTTGGGCAGGGTGATGTGAGACATCTTTGTACCTTCTGTTCAAATTTGCTACGAAACTAAAACTGTTCTAAAAAGCAAAGTATGCATTAAAAAACAGGTTCTTGATACTCCATCTTTTTTACCTACACTCATTTATAGAAATGTTGATGATATTGTCTGTCCAAATGCCTTTAACTGCCTCTATTGACTCATGAGTCCTAACTTTGTAAATAATACCTGAAGCCTTTCATCTCAATGCTACACTCTCCATAGCATCTGCCTATTCAATATCTCTACTTGGAATGCATCTAAAAATTTTCAGATCCTGAGATAACCAAAACATATGAATCATAACCAATAACATTTTCCTTAAAGTCAGAAAATAAAATTTCATGTTGATTATAATTGCCTTTTATTTATGTGTAATGGAATAGTTAAAGATGTGGTACTAAGGGAGCTTCATATACTAATGCAGACACTTAAACAATTTGGCAAACATGAACCACCAATGCTTTTCTCATTATATGCTAAAGAAAAATCATTGCTTATTTACAAGGATCATTTCAATAGGTCTATATTTATTTTATTATTTTTAAAGATTTATTTATTTATTTATACAAGCACTGGGTACAGTCAGAAGTGCGGGGGGGTGAGAGAATTCACCAGAGCCAGAGAGGAGAGCAAAACAGGCAGACTGACAAAGTGCACTGCTGAGGGGAGCAGTGGGCGGCAGGAGAGGTCTGAGCGCCCTGTGGGACCCTCGCCCTGTGGCCGGGGATAGAACCGGTGCTGCAGAGGCTGGGGGCAGCTTCACAACCCAGCGCTCAATCGCTGCGTCACCAGGGGAGGCCCTCAACAGGTCTATTTTTATACTGTTGTTAATGAGAAAAACATACTTGGAAATCCAAAAAAGGATAAAAGTTATATCATAGAAGAGAATACTATATAGCATTCAAAATAAATGAACTAGAGACATATCAAAATGTAAAAATCTTAGGGCCTTCCTGGTGGCACAAGGGGTTAAGTCTCAGTACTATGAAGCTATCCACAGTCACTGCAGCATAAATTCAATCCCCAGCCAGGGAGCTGACCCACATGCACAACAGACCTCTCCTTAAGCAGATTTTTGCATATAGATTTTGTAGCCTGCGCTTTACTGTAGGAATTTTTGTTTGTAACAGTGTTTCCATGGAATAATTAGGAAATTCTGTATATATTATCATATTGTCTACAAAGAGTGATAATGCCCCATCTTTTTCAATTTGGATTCATTTTAATTTTTGTTGTTTTCTAGTTTCTCTGGTTAAGAGCATGACCTTAAATATTAAATTCAATAGTAGCAGTGAGGGTGCACAATACCCATAATTTTCATTTAGCGTCCAAAGATTGTTTCCTATATATCTAGAAGTTTATATAATGGATAAGGATCAGAAATATTCATTCAAATTTTATTGAAGATTTGTTATATGTATCTTTATCTTGATCATGTTTTCTTCTCTTCCTATTCTCTGTTGACTCCCAGCATTCTAAAAACACTCTTGTGGTTTTCTTTTCGTGCAATGGAGGAAGCAGTCCAGTGGCTTCCTACACTCAGTAAATATTGCACTTATAATGTTATTTATTTTAGAAATGTTTGTATTTTAAAGAAGTTATAGATAGAAAACTCTAGAGGGGAAGAGATTCTTGAAATTTCAGTTTCTTAGGAACAAAGCTTTACTTTGCAAACCCAAGTTTATGGTCTAAGCAGTTGGCATCTTAGTACAGACAAGATTTTTGGTAATCCAGAAATGAAATATTTTTTTTATCCAGTTCTTATATTTGTTTACTTCATGGCAGAATAAACTAGGCCAAAACAATTGGATCTTATCGGTAAGTTGTCACCACATACCCTGCACACTTTTTTTGGTGACCCTCCCCGATAATACTGGCATAGGTTGGCCTGGCCCCCTATATAGGGACTGAATTATTGTTATGATTTTTGGTTTTGTTTCAATTTGTTCTAATGCTTCCTAAATATGTCTTATAGTTCCAGCAGACTATTTCCTGGCAGCTATACTAAAAAATACATACATATCACTTTTAAACTACTATCAAAAAATTATTAAAAATACTAAATCATTGCATTGTTATTTAATTAGTTTACATGTTTTTATCCTTATAAATATTCATAATGCTAATGATTCTAAATTGCATAGGTTATAGTTAATTTGAAATATAATTTTATAGTCATGATCTTCCATGATTAAAAATACTAAAACTTTTTAAGAGCATCAAACCTATAAGATAAATTATTTTATGATCAATTTTAATCACAGAAAAAGAAAACCATCATGTTCATATTGTGACCTACAATCTTAATATTATAACAGTTTCTAAGATTGTCCAGAAGCAACTCCAAACAATATGTTGTTTGGAGTTGCTTATTTCCAAACACAATGTTCTTAGTCATGAAAAGAATGTGTTGGCAAAAGATATGCAATTCAACTGACTCTTAGATATCACTTTGAAAAGAATTCACTTTTGGCTGTGAACTATTTTGTGTGACAGAGTCTCTGAGTGCTCACTTAACATGCACTCTTAGCCAATTTAGCCCTAAGCCCTTTTCAATAATTCATAATTCTTTGCACAAATCCCTTGCCTATGTTTAGAAGGGTAATTCATTAATGTGACTGTGTTATAGTCACATGTTTGCTTATCACAGAACAACTTCAAACCACTAGTTTTCCTCACCTTGCCTTTTCATTATCTATAGAATTTTTTTAATTTGGAATTATTATTTCAGAATTATTTTTCTCTTATCTCAACTTATTTTTATGGTATTTGTTACATATCTTTCTTTCCTTGGGTTGCGCAGAAAGATATGAGACCAATTTATAATAATTACCTTTTTATAATCATGTTCATATAAGTAACAGTTTAGAAATGAATAAGAGATAAAGAAAAATTAGTAATTTATGGTGTCAATTATTTATATAGCAACATCTTTACAATTCTTTTTTCTTTTTTTTTTTTTTTTTAAGATTATTTCTTCACACAAGCACTGGGTACAGTCAGAAGCACAGGAGGGTGAGAGAATTCACCAGAGCCAGAGCGGGGAACAGAGCAGGAAGACCGACAAAACACACTGCTGAGGGGAGCAGTGGGTGCAAGAGGAGAGGTCAGTTGCACCATGTGGGCCCCTCCCAGGTGGCTGGGGATCAAAGGGGATCAAATCAGCCCTGCTCAGCCCTGCCCCAAGCTCAACTGCTGCGCCACCAGGGGAGGCCCCATCTTTACAATTCTTAAGGTAGAATAATGGAAGTGAGGCTGCTGTCCAGTTTTCCCTTTTAGGGTGTCTCCTTAATGATATAATAAATCCAACATAAAATATTTAAATTTTTTACTTCATAGTGCAAGTTCACAGATGTTTCAATTCTGAAAATCCTCCAGAATTATCATAAAGTTCTCTCAAGCTAAACATAAAACATTCACAAAGTATTTCAGAGAAGTTTACATTTTTTCCTCTCCTTTTCTATGTAAATTCTTTTGAATTTCTGTCTGGATTTTGTACATGCTTTTGTGTTATCTTTTGTGCCTATAATACAGATCATGATTTTTCAATATCTTCTCCCTACTTCTTTATAATTACGAAAGGATTGATCATTTGTTCTCAGGACTCTTTTATTTCCCTGGGAGAATGGTACTGCTTCAAGAAACAAGATAAATTAATAATTATATTTAACAAAAAAAAAATTAGGAAACTAATCATAAAAAATACGAAAAGTACAAAAGAAAAATAGAGAGAAAAGATATAAATATACAATCAAAGGAGAGAGAGAAAATTATCCACTAAAAGCTGTTCAACTTTTCTAGAACCTAGGGAAATGCAAACTTAATTAAAAGTAAGATACCATTTCCTGTCACCTTGTTACAGGGCAGCCCCGATATAAAACGGGTTGCCTGCCTGTGGGTCCCCACCCGTGCTTAAAAGGGACTTATTAATACTCCACTGCAGGCACACACAAAAGGTTAATAAAAGGATTGACAAAATAAATAACAAAAAGAGTAATAACTTCATAATTTCCATAGATTTTGGAAAAAAACAACATTTTCATCCATTGGTAGGAAAAAGTACAATTATGTATGGTTTCAAAATTTTTTTTAATTGCATTATGATCATAACTATTTAAATAGTGTCCACTTTTGGAATTTTATTCCATAGATGGAGAATATAAAAATGTGGGCTTGTAGTACTGTCTGAGAGCAGAGAAAAGAAATGACAATTGTAAGGAATATGTAAATTAACAATCAACAGGAAAAATATGCTCAATAAATTCTGTTTTAGCCATCCATGAATTAATGTTATCAATAAAAATACAGTAATAAGAACTTCCTATTTAACTTAATAATAATATTTTACTGGTATACATGGGCCAGACCCAGTAAAAATGAGTAGCTGGCCAAATTGCCTCAGGCAACATCTTAATTATCTTAATATAAGGGATATGGAGGGGTGAGATGGGAGCAGGTCAGTTAGAGAAATGGCCAATGAACGCACAGTAAACAATGTATGCAGATTTAATTTTTACCTTTTCCATTGAAAGAAATAAGAGGATTAGGTCTTTACAGTACAAAGGACAGAAGCCCTTTCAGAGGGAAGTTTACTTGTAAACATTGTTTTCAAAAGCAACCTTCACCTAGACTTTAGAGCTTTTCCAATGTTATCAACCTTTTTTAAAAAAGGCATATTTGGGGTGGCGGATAATTGATCCCCTATAAACTGAGTATATAGACCATGTGTGATATAGAAGATCAAGAAATAGGAGAGAAGAAATGGGGGTAGGAGAATTAATAAAAATAAGTAAAGTGGTGCTTGAAATAAAAACATCTTGTTCAATATGATCCAATTCATGTAAATCTACATATTTGGTTATGAATTTGTGTATATATAGGCATTGCTAGAATAATGACATCCATACTTATCTCTAAGGGTTCAGATTTCCAGCAAACTTTTACTTTCTTCTTTAATTTTCTACATTGTCTTGAATTCTTACAAGGGTTAAATTTTATCATTTATATAATCAGGGAAAACTAGCTATTTAAATTTGATAAAAGTGATGAAGGACAAGAATAGGAAAAAAAAAAAAACTAAAAAAGGAGGCACCACAAGACCAGAAACCTGGTTCACACAAGGAGGTGGGGGCAGAAGGGATTAGCATAACCATCAACAGAGTTGTGGAAACTAGTATCCTGAGGCACAGATGCCTAGATTACAAAGCATATCTCCCAAGCAGGTATCAGACTACTGTCTAGAGCATAGGCCCAAAGGTGAAGATATAGAGATTGAGGCCATCGTAGAAACTCAGGTCCCTTTTAAATTTTATATAGTTATCCAAAATTAGCAACCAACTGACAGCTCACAAGGAGTGACCCCTCCCAAACAGAAGACTATATCAGTGCAGTCTCTGCAGGGACTCTGGCGGCACTCCCACTGCCCACTTGTAACCATGCAGGTGCCTCTTTTCACCAATTCTCTCCCTCTGCAGGGCAGCAGCCTCCTGCCTGTCCATGACCTGTCAAGGCTGCCCGCCTGCAACCATGCAGGCCTCTCTCAGCAAACCTGTCCCTTCTGGGGCGGCTCTTCCTGCCCGCTTGTGTCTATGCAAGTGTCTTTTATTGTTTATCCCTTCCCTAATAAACCTGCCTTTTAAATATAACTAATGTCTCTGTCTCGTGGAGAAACTCGCAGGGGAAACTTGCCATATGTCACTGAAACGGGAGCTCTGGGGAAATCTTTCCCAGAGGGAAGACAAGGATCCTGCACTCCAAACCCACAGACTCCAAAAACAACAAAAGTATTATTTCAAAGATAAAATTATTTTTATTATTGTGGCTTTTTTTTTTTTATAGAGGCATGTTTTATTTATTTATTTATTTATTTTATTTGTTTGTTTATACATGCACTGGGTACAGTCAGAAGCACGGGAGGGTGAGAGAATTCACCAGAGCCAGAGCGGGGAGCAGAGCAGGCAGAAGGACTGAAGCACACTGCTGAGGGGAGCAGCGGGCTGCAGGGGAGGTCTGCGCGCCATGTGGGACCCTCCTTCGGTGGCCGGGGAGCAGCCGGGGATCGAACCGGCACCGCAGAGGCCGCGGGCAGCTTCGCAACCCAGCGCTCAACCGCTGCGCCACCGGGGAGGCCCCGATAAAATTATTTTTAAATAACTGATTTGCATATATCTAATATGTTCAGCATTTGGATATACAAGTGTAATTTTACAGAAGTGGATATTATCATCATCTGAAGATTAGCTTCATAATTATTCTCTCTCTTACTCTTTTTCTCTTTCCTCCTTCCTCCTTCCCTTCTCTTTCTTTTTCTTTTTTTTTTTAAGATTTATTTGTTTATTTATACAAGCACTGGGTACAGTCAGAAGCGCACGAGGGTGAGAGAATTCACCAGAGCCAGAGCGGGGAACAGAAAAGGCAGACCAACGAAACACACTGCTGAGGGGAACAGTGGGTGCAGCAAGAGAGGTCGGCGCACCATGTGGGACCCTCGCCGGTGGCCCAGGATCGAACTGGCGCTGCAGAGGCTGCAGGCAACTTCACAGCCCAGCGTTCAACTGCTGCACCACAGGGGAGGCCCCCACTTCTGTCTTTCTTTAATGAAGAGAGAAATATGAGAGTTCTTCAGGACCAAAAACAAAAAAAAAAACAGGTCAATTACATTTATATTCCTTCTTTTGGGCAAATGTTCCAGAGTACAATCTCCATAAAAAGGGGAGCTCCCATATTCCCTGTCCTAGCTAATGAAGGGTGGAGCTGAGAGGTTGAAGGAACCTGAGAGAAGAATCTTGGATAGGAGACTTGTAGGAGGCATGTGAAACACAGTTATGTGAAGATGTCTTGCTTGCTTCTTAGCCTAGGGCTTACACCAAAGATGTAAGGGACATGAAAGGAGACACATGTTGTTGAGACATGTAGAGACACTTGGAAGAGATGTGGGTGAGTGAACCATGGGGAAGCTACAATGGCAGACTTTAACTTTGATTTTGCTTTTTTTTATCCCAGATTTGCCTGTCTCCTTCTGCCCCTTTCCTATGATTCCCTACCAGAAGGAGCCTTGTGGCAAGCTTGACTCTGCTTTGGTCCAACCCTGTTTGACTGCGCATTTACTCAAGAGGGACTAGGTAACTTTGGGTGTTTTATTGGGAAACTATTATCCTTTCTTTTTTGTCTTTGAGTCTACTCTTCCATCTCTTTATGAAGCATATGGCAGAACCCAGGTAGAGCACGCAAGTTTGGGGATCCTAGGGTACCATTAAGTCTGTACCCAAACATAACTACTTAAATTGACATTTGCTGTTCTCAACAACATGCGTACCAAATCGCTTTTTGTGATTTTCGCTGGTTTATGTACATGTTCTTAGACATTACTTAAGGAAAAAAAAAAAGTCAATTACCATGTACATGATTTATTTCATCTACTTTTAAAAAGTAGCTCTCTGCCTACCTGGAGTATAAATTGCAGAGAATGGTAAACAGATCTTATGCCACTCCTCAGGGAAATGCCTTTTCATAAAACACAAAGAGCAGCCTGGAGAGTTGGTCTATCTTTCCCAAAGGATCCTATGGGACCTAAGAAGTGATTAGTTAGTTACAGAGTAAGTAAGCTAAAATATCAAGGTAGAAATTGTAGCCCTTCTAATTAAATCTTTCAGCATTTTTCTTTTTACTTGTCTGAAGTCATTTTACTTAAGGAGCAAATTGTCATATTGCTTTCAACCCTTAGTGCTTGACATCAGACCAGGTACTTGGAAGACATTAAATATGGATCTATTGTATGGGATTACTTAACTGAATTAAGGCATTTTTTCTATTGTTTTAAATTGTAAACAGGTGTGTTTTTGCAATTATTTGGTAAAATTTCACCATTTTGACATCGTTGGGTTTGGGTCAGGATAGGCGTGTGTGTGTGTGTGTGTGTGTGTGTGTGTCAAATACATGTGGAAAGAAATGCATATGGAAAATTGAATGAAAATATAGGCATGATTTTTCTTTTTTTCAGTTCATCAAATAAGGTGTATTTGTCATATTTAAATCCCAAATATAGAATTATTTTAATATCTTTGGGGAATTCAGACAAATGGAAATATTGATACTGCAATGTGGTAGAATATACCACCCTAAAATACACTACTCTGACATCTTGATTATTTTGAGTTAAAGGTATTTGAAAAACAGCAAATGCAAGAAAAACATTTTTCATTTTTAGGAAAAGAAGATGATATTCCCATGTGAAAGATGTCCTTCACATACAAGAAGAAAAAGATGAAGTGTTAAGACAAAATTCTCTATATACAAACGTTGGTAAAATAGTTCTTATCTTCTTTTTGACTCCCCACATATTTTGGTTTCATTTCCACCATTTTCTGTCTTGTTTATTCTAATAAAAGAACCTGTGAGTTTTGCCACCTCTTGGGGTTTTCATTTCTTTATGAGGGTTCCTGTGTCATATAAAACTTACATAAAGGTGTACATTTTTATCATATACCTGTCTTACATCAGTTTTATACTCAGACCCAGTTGAACAACCCCAAAATGGAAAAGGTAAAGCTCTGTCTCCCACAAAATATCGAATGGAAATTTAAATACAGATGCTTCTATATTTGAAATAAGTGTGTCAGTCTTCTAGTTCTGAAATTATATGGGTGCACTACAATTGAACATAAGGATTTGTGTTATCTAGTTTTGTGAAGTAGGTCCTACTTTAGTTCCCGATGTCAATCAATTCTCTTTTCTAAGACTTCAATGAAGACGTCACATAACACCTGACTTAATAGCAACCCTGGTAGCACTGATTCTGTCTCATATTCTCTGACATTTTATCACAGTGGTTGATTTATTTATTGCCCTCTAGTCTTTTTCTGTAGCCTGGCAAGTTATTTTCTCTTTCAATAACATGTTCCAAACTAAGCCCTTTAAAATTAATTTTGTACAAATCAAATTTCATGAAACATGTTTACTAAAGGTCACATATACAAAATGTCCTAGAATTCCTTTTTCTACTAATTTGGACTTCTATTGAGAAAAACTGGGTTAGGATGATTTTAGCTCAAAACTTACATGTGGCTTGTTGTTCCCATTTATATAGGCTTTATATTTCAAATATTACAACAACATATACTTCAAAAAACTAATTATTGCAAATGTCACATCCTCAGAATTTTATGAACATCTATTTTATAGTTACTTTATCATTTGTAATGACCACTATATATGTAAACATTTTCAAATAGATTTAGAAATTCACCCAATAATTTTTTTCATTTAAAAATGGAAATGAGGGCCTCCCCGGTGGCGCAGTGGTTGAGCGCTGGGTTGCGAAGCTGCCCACAGCCTCTGTGGCGCCGGTTTGATCCCCGGCTGCTCCCCGGCCACCGAAGGAGGGTCCCACAGGGCGCGCAGACCTCTCCTGCCGCCCACTGCTCCCCTAAGCATTGTACTTAGGTCCTTCTTCCTGCCCTGCTCCCCACTCTGGCTCTGGTGAATTCTCTCACCCTCCTGTGCTTCTGACTGTACCCAGTGCATGTATAAACAAAACAAACAAACAAACAAACAAACAAACAAATAAATAAAAACATGCCTCTATTAAAAAAAAAATGGAAATGAGTGGGCTATCTGAAAAGGAGGTTATATTTAATGAACCTGTCATTGCAGTTTGCTTACACTGTTTTGCAGGGACAAAAAAAGCTTTTCTTCTCCCCCTCTATAGTCTATTGACTAATGTAATAATTAATTGATGGAAGGCAGATGAACAGGGGCAAACACCTAATTTCATAAATATTGGAGCTCCAATGATCTGAGATTCCTGGTGGTCAAGTTATTGAAGCTTAAACACCTTCAGTTAAAGAGAAGTGGCAGAGAATTCTGGCTTCTAAGGAAAGGAAAATAATTCACAAGAAGATGAGAAGAGCAAATGTTTGGTAAGCAAATATTTGCCATGTTATACAGATAAGTCTTTCTGATATAAAATGTTAGCCCTGGTAACAGCTCTCTTCTTCCTTTGGGCCTCCCTATAGGCAGTTAATGGGGAGCTAAAGGTTCTGATTCTGCTAGCGCCTGCCTGCTTGATTGACTTCAGTTCAAATAATCTGCATGTAGAAGTGGCACATTCTGAGGCAGCTTGCCCTGAAGTCCTGTTTGTTTTTTAGTTTGTTGTAGATGTACTTGTTCTAATAACCCTAGAAAGATGTATATTTTAGCCACCCAGAGATGTTCAAGGTGAAAGGAAATTGTCATTTGTTGGATCGCTCTCTTTTTATAGTTTTAGGACTTGAAGAAAAATAAAGACCTGCCTCCTTAAATGTGTCAGTTCTATGAGTTAAAAAAAAAAAAAAACAAAGACACCTAAGACACCTGAAAATCAGTGTTAAATAAATACACATTATATGGGAAGGAAATATCTTGAGGGAATTTTAGGACCTTCTAGTTAGTTTATTACCAACCTCATTAATGCAGAAGATAACTTATTAGATGCTAATAATTCAATAGTCAGATAGTCAGCCTTTAGCAGTATGGAAGCAGAATTTCTTTCACAAGCAAGACATGCTGGATAGAAAAAATAAGGACTAGGGGAATTTTGGAGAAAGGTAAACTTGAGCTAGAAAATTTTTCAGGGAATCCAAGGCAACCAGATGATTGTAGCAACAAGAAATACCTCAGATCTGTCAGTGCAGTGAATGTTGGTTACTGTTTAATTTTTCCTACTGTTATAGAAAGGCTGGGCATGTTGACCTCAGCAATGAATGGCATTACAAACTCTGCCCCATATCTATGCTCCAACATCTGATTACAACCCCTGGCATGTCATGAACCATATATCCTGAAATGGGGGCTGCTGTAAGAAGGAAGGAATGAATTGACCATTGTGGAATATGTAGAGAATGGGGCGTGACACAGGAAGTTGGATCTTGGTGTCAACTTTGTCAAGGTGGTGTAGGGTGGAAGGCACTGCTCTCAGTGAATGCTGCTTACTCACCCACCCCATAAGCGTCCACTGGTTGTTGTACAAACCAGTGCTGAGTGTTGGTAGGATAAATGCATTTGCCAATAAATCTTTCTTCTTTCTCTTCCCCTATCTTACACTCCATATGTGAATAAGCCTTTTTATTAAACACTTTTGTGTTTCCCTGCTTTGGATCTAGTACCTTTGTTCTTAAGTGTGGGTGGGGAGAACTCATGAACTGGGCAACACCCTAATCCAGGTCTGTGCACTCTCTGCTTGGTGCCTGACATGGGGTCATCACACATGTAGTTGGCCAGTTCTAATGCCCCTTCTTGCATTGGCCACCATAAGCATTTTGAAATTGTTGGAAATGGAGCATGATTTATTTTTTCTTCTTTACTATCTTTTATTTAAAGGACCTCATTTTAGAGTCCTCTAACTCTAACACATGGTTCAATCTTAATGTGGACTGTTTTTGCTTTTTTCCTTATCTCTTTTTCCTTCTTCCTCTTTTCCTTTAAGTTTTGGTTATCTGATCAGCTCCGATATGTGACTGCTGATTCTTGTATTATGGGAATCCATATGGGCACATTTATGTGGCTTATTTTCAATACTAGATTGGTACCTTGGTTTCTGGGAGGGTGTGTGTGTGTGTGTGTGTGTGTGTGCATGCATTCTATGCTAGTTTGCTTTTGGCTCAAGAGGAGCTGAGCCTTCTTATCTAAGAAATACTGAAGACATTTTGACTATCTGTCATAAGTTACATTTAGAAAAGTTAGGAGCCAATTTGATGGCACAAAGAAGAATGAAGCAAGTTTCGCCTCACCCTGATGGTTTTAAAGGGCAGAATCAGGAAGGCTTAGGACTTACTGGAGGCTTAGGACAAACAGTGAAAAATCCCCTTCTGGGGTAAAGTATCCTCCTAGGGAGGTTGCAGGACAAGACTAGAATGATTTCTCCCTCTAATGACAGACAGGGCATTCAATTTGGTCAAAGAAGCTACACTGGACAAAGAATTCCCTCTTTGCCAATGCCCTATGTGTGGACTGAATGACCAGGAGTAACCTGCAGGATACACATGCCTCTTTCTCCACTGGGGACCTACTGAATTGGAGAAATTCCATTCTTCATATCAGAAGGATTCTGAAGGGGTGACTTATTTGTTTGCTTCTAATATTGCCTCTCATCAGCCTTCGTGAGTAGACCAAACTATGTTATATATATATATATATTGTTAATGTCAAATGAGAGAAGAATGGTTTTAGGGAAGACTAGTGAAGAGGCTCATCATCTCCACCAAGAAGATCCTGGAACCAGAAGAGGCTGCCCCAATGTAGAAGCAAACTGGGATGGGAGAATGGAAATGCTAGAACAGTATTAGAGTTGGTGATTAACAGGATTAAGGAAAAGGACACCAGGGCAGAGGAGTTATAAGAGGATTATATATCTTCCACAAGCTCATGAGGATCTGTCAGTTTCTTGAAATGATTATTCAAATTTACCATACTCACACAGACATGAACCCAGACTCTGCAGAAAATGTTCAAATAATTAACACAACATTCATTGGACAGAGTACTCTGGACATAGGTAGGACATTAGACAAGGCAGAAGGAATCAGAGAGATAACTTTAAAGTTTGCAATTCAAAAAAGGAAAGGAGGCATAGGCCTGCAAATGTTTCACAGAAAGAGAAGTCAGGATAAGATTTACGAAGAACAGAGAAGGGACATGGAGAGGAAAGAGAAGAAGCAAATCCTTAAGGAAGAATCAGTGTGCTTGGTGCCTCCCTGGTGGCACAAAGGGTTAAGCACTGCATTATGGAACAATCTGCAGCCTCTGCAGCACAAATTTGATCCCCGGCCAGCCAGGGAGAAACCCACATGGCGCAGCAGACCTCTCCTGTCTCCCCTGCTGCTCTCCTCAGCAGTGTATTTCAGTCATTCTGGCTGTTTTGTTCCCCACTCTGTCTCTGGTGGATCCTCTCACCCCACACATCTCTGGCCTGTACTCCAGCTGTTGTATGCATAAAAATAAATAAATCTTAAAAAAAAAAGAATCAGTGTGCTTATTGTAAGGAAGAGGGGCACTGGAAGGCAGGTGTCCCAGATTGGAAAAAAAGAAAGAGGAGAAGAAATGAGAAGGTGGGAAAAAAGGAAAGTAAGCAGGAAATGGCATAAGATAAGGATTCAGACAAGGCTTGCAAAAGGGACTGCAGGGAGAATAAAAGGAGTGAAGAATCAAGGAGGGAGGAAAATCGATAGAGGATAGTACAGGATGGAGCTAAGATGAAGAATGGGAGGGGAGGCATAGGGACTCTGCTTGATTTGAAAAATCCTATTATAATAATTCCCTTAAAGCCAGGGCAACTCTTTCCTTGGGGGACTGTATGACTGGCTGGTATTTTTCTAAACACTGAAGTAACTATTAAGTTTTGAGTTTTAAATTACTTTGAGTAAGTAAAAGGACTGTACAAGTCATTGGGGTTATTGGAAGTTCATAACAAAAAGATTTCAACAACCTCTTGAATACCAATTTGGTGATACAAACCTCCAATATAGCTTTCTATACATGGAAAGGTATCCAATTCCCATGCCTGGATGCATGGGAAACTCAATATTATTTTCTGATCCCAGATCAGAAGCTAGACTTATGACTACCCACAGAATATGTCTATGCTTGATATTCAGTATACTTGACCACAAAGTGAAGTTTTATCCCCAGAAATTTGTGAAAGGGTAAGTAAAAGTGGTTTGGGTTGAAGGAACTCTGGGACATTCCAGAAATGCAGACCCTGTAAGAACAGAAGTGGTGGAAAAGAGCAGAGCTCCAGTAAGAAAGTAATATCTGTTGAATGAGGTTTTGTGGGGGATTCAGACAGTGTTGCAAAAGTGCCTTTAATTTAACCTCAGTTGGCCCTGCTGCTCCCCTTATGGCACTACAATTTTGTTAGTAAGGAAAATCACAAATTACTTCCTTCTTTTCGGGATGTGAGGGCCATAAAGGAAATTGATGAGGTTCTACATTCAATTGTCCTTATAGCCTGGTCACTGCCATACCTGGGGTTTGGCTGATTGTACTTACTTGATGGATATCTTTTTCTGCATCCAAGTACATGGCCAAGATCAGCTACTTTATGCTTTTGAATGGCAGGGCCCTGAATCCAAAATTTCTCTGAAATATTGGATTGTGCTTCTGCAGGGTTTAAAAATTCCCCAACTATTTTCGGGGAATACTTGCCAGTGTTCCCAGAAAGGTTCAACTAAAACAGAGCATCTTCTTATCATATGTGGATGATTGACTACTAGCCAGCCCAAACTATTCTTTTTTTTTTTCCCCCCCAAAGATTTATTTATTTATTTATACAAGCACTGGGTACAGTAAGAAGTGCAGGTGGGTGAGAGAATTCACCAGAGCCAGAGCAGGGAGCAGAGCAGGCAGAAGGACCGAAGTACACTGCTGAGGGGAGCAGCGGGTGGCAGGAGAGGTCTGCGCGCCATGTGGGACCCTCTCCAGGCTGCCGGGGATCAAACTGGCGCTGCGGAGGCTGCGGGCAGCTTCGCAGCCCAGCGCTCAACCACTGTGCCACCAGGGGAGGCCCAGCCCAAACTACTCTTGTCTGAAGAACACCACATTGGTTTTGCTTTATAAGAAATCACCTCAGAAGGCAATTGACATGCAAACAAAAAGTAACATACTTGGAATTTGAGAGTAAGAAAGGTAAATGAAGCCTCAAGACTGAGAAAAAGCAAGTAATTTCAGTTCTTAAATTTCCCAGCAATCATAGGCATGGGTTTTTGGGAAAGACTAGGTTTTATAGAATTTAGATTCCCAATATTGGCTAATAATAAAACTTCCTTATGAAGGTCTCACAGGGTCAGGCATTGAAGCTTTGTTTTGGACAAACCCTTGATGAAATAAAGGGAAAGTTGACCTGAACACTAGCCATAGGGCTACTTCCATATTGTGTTCCCAATTGGTTGCACCATTCAAGCTGAATTCTTTCAGATCATCTTAACTCCTGCATCTGCATCTACAATGTTGCCAATGAAAATATCTGAATGAAATGACTTTTAAAGTCCTGATACTTTGGTCAGGTCAAAGAAGAAGATAAGTTCAGCAAACATAAAACATTGTATTATATTTAATAATAAGCATGGAAACTATAGATGTTCTTTGGTATCAAGTATCTCATTACTTATTAATTCGCTATTTATTGGTCACTTTTACTCAAAAACATGTATAGATATTCTAATATAATAACAGGCCACATATGGCTCTTGAACAACTGAAATGTGGCAAGGGTTACTAAGGAACTTATTTTAAAATATTAATTTTAATACAAATATATCACATCTAATTACTGAAAACATTTAAGTATTTTTGTAATGATTTCGATATGTGAATCTATGTTTGCTATAAGTTGCATGCAATCAATTATTTCAAATAAAAATTAACATCTAAATTAAGACTTGCAATAAGTGAAATATTTCATTTATAATAATTTGAATATATTGTATTTAATTAAATGTTATAATGATTTCAATAGTTTCTTTTAGCTTTGTTATATATGACTATTAGAAATTTAAAATTATCTGTGCAACTTTCACATATTTTTAATGGACAGTGTTTCCCTGAATTATATTTGCAATAAAATTGCAAATTGAATGTGCCAGTTTCTCCCTTTTTAGACTTCTTGCCAAAGTTTTTCTCCTAGAGTTGAAATTATCTTTGACTTCGCAAAGGAAATAATTTTCCTAATAAATACAATGTGATTAAACCCAATAGTTGGCTGAAATAGCTTATTTAAAATAATCAAAAGCTGACATATCAATTATCTTTTAGTTAATTTACAACCAAAGTGTTTTAATGATGGATTTTAGTTATTGTCCAGATTCTATATAAGAGAAATGGTGATACTGACAATTGGGTCCTTGTCTCTTCTTTCTTTATTCGTTCCTTTTGAGGTATGTAGTGACCTCAATCTCTTCTCAGCAAAACTGCTTTCTGGCATTCTATTATAGTGTTTAGTGAGTAGATTTTGAAAAGTGTAGCTTTTTAAACCCCATGTTGGGGTGATTTTATATATTTATTCTATTCTATTAACAGAAGTAGAACCTGTCCTGACCCTAATTCTTTCTTTCCAAAGTTAAATTTCAAATGAAAACCCAATATGGAAAAAAAAAAAAAAAAGAGCGAGAGAGAAACGTTCAAAAGTGGAAGTCTGAACAGGTACTTCAGAAGTGCTGAAAAATTATATCGTCCCCATTCACTCAGTTCTTTTCAACTGCTGTGAGAGCCCCTGAGGTTTGTCTTTAGAAGTGAGGAAAACATATTATTAAAATTTTCTAAAGCTCTAGAATTCAAGTCATAAAGTATGAGGATTTTGGATTGAAACTCAGCATTGTCCATAGACTAGCTATTCCAATTTAGGCAGCCACATAAATTATCAGAGGTTTCCATCATGCATAAAACAGAAGCTGATCATAATTATCTCACAGAAGTTTTGTGAGGAACAAATAAAATAATGCTCATAATTTTTTGCCTGTGTGTACAAAAAACTTTTCTTACTTTAGTTTATATACCCTTGACCAAATCTGTCCTCTCTTACCTATATTTGTCAGTTTTATACATCACTCTACATAGTGCTACGAGAGTAATCTATCTAAAATGCAAATTTGTCCATATCACTATTCCTGAACATCAAGAAGAAAATTAAAAAAAAAAAATAGCACAGCAGATAAGACTGTTCACAAGTTGTGCCCTATTTTCCTTTAGCTCCTATGACTTTCTGCTCTGTAGTTCTGTCCTAATAACACTGCACAGGGTAAATGCTTCATACCTCAGTTTTTTATCTTGAGCCATTTTCTTTGCCTTGACTTTCCAAAAATGTGCAACTACTGAAACATGATGATGTTGAATAAACTTTATTTTAGAAATAATTTGTTTGTAAATAAACTAGATAAACAAATCAAAAGCTCACTCAAGGTGATCTTGGATAAAGTTTTTTTTGTTTTGTTTTGTTTTTGTTTTTGTTTTTCCTGGGATGCAGCAGTATTCCTAAACCTGAGAGGAAAAGAGTTTTCCCGAAATTCATTAAAGCCTATTTCTCACTGCCTTTTTTTTCCTACCAACACACAGTAACATTTTTTTCTGCTATTTTTTTTTTCCTGATCTTAAAAGGTCCATCATAGGTTCTTAATTCTGTAATGACACAGTGGCTTGGCACATACTATTAATTTTCTAGGTCTCTCTGAGTTCTAATTTCAAAAATAATAAAGGAATAACCTGTAGTGGGATGGCTGGGTTAAAGTATCCATGCCTCATTTTGAGTAAAAATTCTCTCTATATTTTTTGTATTTGTCTTTATTTAAATATTTGAACATCAATTAGAGTGAAAATATTATTGACCTCATTTTCTAGATTTGTACTATTGGCCATGATTTATTGCTATTTTTAATGACAAGATCACCAAAAACCTTTTTATATATGCAGATTAATTTGAAGCAGTAAACTTTGGGAGATGACTCTTGTTAATTTATATATGAGGTTTTAAAATATATTCTGGAAATATATTTATAAGTCAGGAAATACTGATGAAGGGAAACTTATTAGCATGTCTGGTATATTATGCCATTTTTGTAAAAGAAAGTAATGGTATAAAATACTTATTATAAGTGTAATTCTCCATTCCTGAATCTGTTCATTAGAACCTTAAAAATATACACAATTCGGGCCTCCCCGGTGGCACAGCGATTGAGCAGCACAGCTTCTGCAGCGCCGGTTCAATCCCCGGCTGCTCCCCGGCCACTGGAGGAGGGTCCCACATGGCACACAGACCTCTCCTGCTGCCCGCTGCTCCCCTCAGCAGTGTGTAATTCAGTCCTTCTGCCTGCTCTGCTCCCCGCTCTGGCTCTGGTGAATTCTCTCACCCTCCCGTGCTTCTGACTGTACCCAGTGCTTGTATAAATAAATAAACACATCATATATATATATATATATATATATATATATATATACACACACACACACACACACACACAATTCCCAAACAATGGTGCATGCTTGCAAATGCTTTAGATTATTTTGAATGCCTAACATTAAATAAATAACAAGTAACTACTTTTTCTCAAAATGGGCCATCTTCAACAACATGGACAGGTAGTCAAAGCACATTATCTGGTGCACAGAATGATATTTAGAAGGTTAAACACTTTGTTCAGGTCAGTAAGTAGCACAGCTATAAGTCAGACATCAACATGACCATAATTTCTGGGCTTTCTTGGAATGGTGGACTCTTTTTGTCAATGAGACGTGCAACTTGGCTCTGTATCAGTGCTAATGTTCTGCAGTGAAACATCTCTGAAAATTTAAGTAAAATAGAATAAAATTATAATAGTAGCGGTATAGCAAATACTTACACAGTGCTTACCATTTGCCAGACACTCTTTTAAGCATTTAACATATATTAACTTATTTAACCCTCACAATAAGTCAATAGGGTAGCTTCTACTACTGTCCCCTGAGAGAGAAATTAAATCAGTTCATAGTGGATAACAGCCAAGAAATGCAAATCACATTAAACGTCCACATGTTCTACAGTCTACACAGTCTTAAAAATAAAACTTTTTTAAATTTATTAGGGATTACAAAGCTATGTCAATAAGCAACAGTAATGAGCATTGTCCACAAATAAGGAAGAAAAAAATAAGAGTACTTAAAGAGATTAATTTGTACTGTCTCTTCTAAAAGCATCCCCCCTGGCCCCAAGAGAGACTCCTTCTGGCACAAGAATTCATCAGTCTGAGTAGATCTACTTTAAAGGTAGATTTGCTACTCTACTTTATCTGCATTTCAGTAACTGCTCAATTCATATAATCCACCCCTCATACTTAGATTATATGTTCATCTGGCAAGTTTTAATTCCACTGTATGTCCCACCCAGATTTCTCAGCAGTAAGGGACTCTGATGTTAAGAAACAATAAACCTATCCCCTCACAAATTCTACTTATAAATTCAGATTAACAAATTATCATCAGTGTAACAAAACAATAATCTCAGTTAGTTAATACAATAAAATTCTTACTACTTAGGTGTCAAAATGGACTTTGATATTCCATTGACAGGGGTTTACCATGGTAATTTATGAGAGACACTTTACTAAGAGCCTACTCGACTGTGTAATATTTCATTGGATCCCATGTAATATATAGATAGTAATATGCATATACACATCCATATTAAGTATGTATATTAGCCCAACCCTTTTTCAGAAATCTATCCTGCATCTATTTCCATGTGCCATTGCCATTTTAGCTGCTCAGACTCACAATAACTATTACTAATTATAACCAATTCTGTAAACATTACAATAAGATCCTCTCTGCTCTCTTGAAATTAGATGATCTTTCTTCAGCACACTACATTGAAATGAGACTCTTAAAATATTGATTAGACCCTTATCTTTCTTTCTTTCTTTATTTATTTATCTATCTATCTATCTATTTATTTATTTATTTATTTATTTATTTATTTATTTATACAAGCACTGGGTACAGTCAGAAGCACGGGAGGGTGAGAGAATTCACCAGAGCCAGAGCGGGTAGCAGAGCAGGCAGAGTGACGAAGTACACTGCTGAGGGGAGCAGCGGGCGGCAGGAGAGTTCTGCGTGCCATGTGGGACCCTCCTCCAGTGGCCGAGGAGCAGCCGGATATCGAACCAGCATTGCAGAGGTTGCAGGCAGCTTCTCAACCCAGCGCTCATCCACTGCACCACCGGGGAGGCCCGGACCCTTATCTTTTAACAATTTCCCATTTTCATTATGATAAAATAAAAAATCTTATACAATCAGTATCCAATCACTACTCTTGAAAAAACTCATACTTTTCAGAAAACAGGCTACTACATCTCAGAATCTGTATATATTTTTTTGTAAAATGAAATATCTTGGTTATTTCCTCAGTTATCTCAAAAATGAAAAAAAAATATTAATGAAATGTCTTCTGTGATTCTACTACTAAGTATAAGACTTTTTTAAATATAATTTTTAATTTATCTTCAGACCATTTACCTACTTTACCCTGGACTGTAATTTTTATTGATTTATAAATGCCCATATATATATATATATATATATATCTCAGAATAATACTATCTATTGGTAGTGAATACTAGAGAAGCATCTGCAAGTTGCCAACTTGTTGTTTGTAGTATAGTACTCTATCCTTTTGACATGAATGACTAGTAAAATACAGAGTAACATATACACACAAGTACATATTGTTCATGATTTTAACATTTTCAACAAATCAAATAATTTCCCTTGCTTCTCTGTAGGGTATAATTTTATGAAAACAAATCAATTTTATGTATGAGTATTTTTTGTTTGTTAAATCAATAAAGTTCTAAAACCTTTAAGAGAAAATAAATATGATCATAGTTAATCTAGTGATCCACTGATTACTAAAAGATATTTGTGATTCAACTATAGAGAACTTAATCCAGCTTCGGGTTTGCTTGTTTTTTCCTTCCAAACTAAAGGGCCATAGCAGATGCTTCTCTAGTATTCACTACCAATAGATAGTATTATTCTGATTAATGGCTTGAATTCTAAAGCAATACTATTAACTAATAATGGAAATTTAACCAAATTACTTGAAGGTATTGGGTTTTCATTTTTTAAATCTAAAATTAGAATTAGAATTATATTTGCTATTGTTACATTGTTTTTAAAAATTCAATAATGAATATGTACAAAACATTTAGAATAATGACTGGAACATACATCCTCAATAAATATTTTCTTTTTGTAGTATGATAACAATGACTTTGGGCCTGTCTTTTTATCAGATGATCAGATTCCACTTGATAAATATTGAAAAGATGACAGCCATGGATGTTTCATTGAGAAGAAAAAGAAACTAACTTCTCAATATCAGCTTACACAGCAACATATCCACAACAAATATAAATACCATTTTGTATATTTTGCTTCCTGAATTGTCTTAAAAGTCCTACTTCTTTCTTCAATGTATCTAAGTGCTCCTCCAAAGTTCCTCAATCTTCCATGAAGTCTTTCATAACTACTGCTAACCACAGCCAAAGTGCTTCTCTTTGTAAATCTGTTACATCTATCTATGATACTGCTTACATTTTATGGAGAATTCATAAGAAGTTTCCCAGTTCATTTTTATTTATTCATGTTTTTATTTATTTATTTATTTATTTTAAAAGATTTATTTTTTATTTATGCAAGTGCTGGGGTACAGGCCAGATGCGTGGGAGGGTAAGAGATTCCACCAGAGACAGAGCAGGGAACAGAACAGGCAGACTGACAAAATACACTGCTGAGGGGAGCAGCGGGCAAGACAGGAGAGGTCTGCCGCGCCATGTGGGATTCTCGCTGGCCAGCCAGGATCGAACCTGCGCTGGACAGCTTCACAGTGTGGCACTCAACTGCCTGCACCACCAGGGAGGCCCTGTTCATTTTTTTAAAAGATTTATTTATTTATGCATATAAGAACTGGGGTACAGGTCAGTAGTGTGTGGGGTGGGGGGAGAGGCTTCACCAGAGACAGAGTGGGGAATAGAACAGGCTGATGGACTGAACTACACTGCTGAGGGGAGCAGCAGGCCAGTTAGGAGAGGTCTGCTGGGCGATGTGGGTCACCTCCTTGGCTGGGAATCGAACTCATGCTGCAGTGGCTGCCGATAGCTTCATAGGCTGTGTCTTAACTCCTTGCACAACCAGGGAGGCCCTTCTAGATTATTATTAAGGTGGATTTCAATAATTTAATTAAGCAATTGGCAAATTATTGTGGAGCCCTTATACTCCAGATTTGAATTGGCAGTTTCCTTGGGGAAAGTTTTATATATGTAAAGCCCTTTCTGAGGATAACAGACTGGGAAATAAAAATATAGGAGATACAAAACAAGGACAATAATATTCCTTGGATTAAGCCACCACCAGGCTTATAATTGTAAAATAGCCTGAGGCTCCTTCTTTATACTTCCAAACCAGAACAGAAGGGGTCTTAAAAATCTCCTTGCTGAAACTGGATCATTGACAGCACACTGAGTTCCCATCTCAAGTTTGGCAATCTGTCCATTATTTCTAGTCAACGTCCCATAGCCCATTCCTATTTTTACATCTCAGACTATCTTTTTTTTTTTTTCACTCTCCATAGTGGTATTTCTCACCATCATGAAAAACGCCACACTGAGGAAGATGTCCACACCAAAAAACCTTGTGAGGTGTCTAATGGACATGTATGTTCCGAGAAAGATCTACCATGAAAGAATGTAATGGGACAGCAGTGGGAGCCGACCTGATTCTGAGTGGTATTTTTCTTTTCCCAGGCCCTGATCCACTAGTACTTCCTCCTAATGATGAAAAATATAAATACTTATTTTTCTCTTTCTTTAGCATGAACAGTACTCTTTGCACCCAGTCAGAGTTTTTGAAGTTCATATAATTATTAGTACATTCCACTAATCCTTTTCATTCATACTGTATTTTTACAATTTTTTTTTCTTTTTCTCAATTCTATGGTGATTTTCTCAATTGACACCGCACCAATTCACCAGCTGTAATACTCAAAATAATAAGAAAAACTTAGGTTAAAAAAGAAAAAAAGTAGGGCCTCCCCAGTGGCATAGAGGGTTGAGTACAGCGCTGTGAACCTGTCTGCTGCCTCTGCAGCGTGGGTTAGATTCCCGGCCAGCCAGGGGTATTCCCACATGGCACAGCAGACCTCTCCTGTCTTACCCGCTGCTCTCCTCAGCAGTATTTTTGGTCCTTCTGCCTGTTCTGTTCCCTGCTCTGTCTCTGGTGAATCCTCTCACTCTCCCGTGACTCTGGTCTGTACCCCAGCTGTTGTATAAATAAAATAAATCTTTAAAAAAAAAAAGTTAGGTAAAACTGAGGGAGTGTCAGGTTATTATTATGAGTAGCAGATATGTTCTCTATAAGCAATATTCACATGAATTTTAAAGCAAAGGAAGTGGAGAAGATTTTGCCAGGGCCTGCTCTAAAGCTTCTCCATGAATTTCTAAAATATTTTCTAGAGGAGAAAAAATAGAGTAAACATAGTCATTGTTTTACCTGGATTATCTGAAGTAAAATATTCATATAGGCATCTTAGGAAAAATAATTTCTGCAATTATTTGAGGTAAATGGAGGAATATTCTTGGCCTTACTCTAAATTTATTCCCTTTCCTCTAAATATGTGCATAATTTCAGAGCAATCTAAATATATTACACTTAAGTTGTTGACTGTCTGTTCCCAACATAAGCTTCCTGTACAGCCCAGCTGACTAACTTTAATCCACTCTGATCATTCCTTTCCTTCTAATACACCTATGTCATCACCAGACTGGGGAGTTAGGTGTACATTACATAACTGCTTACTAGAAAGCTGCATATGTAAAAATAGAGGCTGCATTGCAGGGATCTGAGAATTAAGTAAGAGATAAGGAAGCAAGGACAATAAATATAGAATCCTATTTTAATTACTTTGATAATGAGAAGGAAAAACTGAGTGTAGAAAAATAACAAGTTCAGAATTCAGGAGTGAAAAGATTTAATCAGTGTGTTTATTCTGCAAAATACCTAAGAATGTTAAAATGTTTTCCATCATCAAAACTAATGGTAATAGCATTCTCAGACCCTAAAAATAATGTAGCAAATTCTACCAAATAGGAAATTTCTACTTTCAAATCACAGGGGAAACCTGTACCTACTGCTCCTCATAATTGCTCCCAAGAATAGGTATTTAACCATATGGGCATCTTTCCTTGTGACAAATGCCATCTAAACTACAAAATGCCTTTGTGCAATTAGGAGACATTTCTGGGAGATGTAGCTCCATTCCAGGGCAAGTGGATTGATTAGCAGAACATGACCTGGATTTCTGCCCTCACTTAAACCTTTAGATAGATGACCCTCTTCAGAACAATGTTATAACTATTATGAAAGACCAGTTAGAAAAGTACAATGGCTTCAATAATTCCTTCAAGGGAAAATGAAGAAAGTGAGGTGAATTTTCCAGTTCTATCTAAGAAAATAGAATCTGCATTCATATCATCAAATCTGAGATAGAAAGCTCAATTCTTAAATCGTTTGCATCATTTTACTTTGCAAAGTCAGAATGCTACTTTATATCTTGTTAAATTTCCATCACTTTTCCTTATTGGCTTTTCAACTCCTAAGACTTATGTAATGAAAGTGAACATGATTTCTTCATTATTGGAAAAACTTAACTGTTTACTCTTGTTCTGTGAAACAAAGTTAAGTATGAGTAAGAAAATAAGACAATCTATGCTAATGGATTTATTAGCCATGCATTTTCTAAAAGAGCATCAGAAAAGACCTATTAATCAAGCAAGCAAAGGTAAATGTATTTGACCTTGTGCAGAAAGTAACAAACTCATCACAACAATCTTAGTCATGTCTAAAATAAAAAAAAAACATAGGAGACAATATTAATAAGCAGAACTGACAAGATAGTTTACAGGTCCAGTCCAATATTTAAAAAAAAAATTAAAAACAATTACTAAGAACTTCAAAATGGTGTCAGGAATACATTAAGTCACATACAGGGTCCATCTAAGTTCAGGGTCCTATATGAATCATTCAGATTAACCTGTTAATATACTTGAAGACCTAAAATGGGGGATGTTAACAGTTTGTGAAAGTGAGGAACTGGTTAAGATTAAGCACAGTTTATACATGATAACTTTGGAGAAGTGGAGACAATCAAGCAAGCATCTTGAAGTGATCCTCAGTGAGGAATCAGTAATGAAAAGTAAATTGTTTTAGCTGGTTCATTGCCCTAAAGTCCTGGACAAAAATTGTTCAGAGCAAGTATCTAATTCACTTTTGCTTTTTCTCAGTGTAATTTAGTGTAAGAGGAGGAAAGTACGCCTGGTTAATACAATAACTAAAATGTATGCTGTTTTAGTTAAGTGTGTTAATTTCTTCTTCCTTCACTCAACACTACACAATAAGACCCAATCCCAGACAAATAAGTTTGATCCCAAATTTATTTATATTAGGATAAAGAAATCATATTAGTATTTGTTCTCAAGTTCCTTTATCCTTTTGGCCTAGCTAAAAATAATAGTAATAGATTTTTTTTTGACTAAGGTCACAGTTAATTAGTTAATCTTCATCACTATTTATTGTGTCCTGGTGGTCGTGAGTAGAATTTCTATTCAACAATTTCTGTTCCAATGTCTGGAAATTATTAGATTATTTTGTTTGGTTGATAAAGTAATTGTTAGAAAATTAGTTGTGTTGCATAATTTAAGGCCTTGGAAATGACTTATTTGCAGACTGCAACATAGCCAAATACAAAGAAAAATGATCAAAATGTATATACTACTTCTAAGTCAATGAAAAAACAAATCGTAACATGCTCAATGAAAGAAGCCAGAAGAAAAAAGAAAAAAATACTGTACGGTTTGACTTATAGGAGGAATATAGGGGAACCAAATAAGGGATCGGGAAAAAATTAATTATAATAAAAAATAAATAACCAAATTAACAGGCAACTATAAATCAGAGACATTCTGCAGGAGAAGAGGAGGGAGAGGGATCAAAACAGGGGTGGGAAGAGCACAAGGGACTATGGGGATGGTGCACAAGTAAACTGGTAGTGGGAATTTTAAGGGACTACACCAGAGAGGAGAGAGCAAACATTGTACAAAATAAACAATAACAATGTTGCAAAAAACATATAAACAAAATAATTAATTAATTACTTAATTAAAATATAGTAACATAAATAACTGAAGTGAACATCTGAAAACAGCTCCCAAAAAATCTTATCTTCTACTAAAACACAGCTTGTAGTAATCCTACCACCTTCAATAATTTGCTTCTAATCAATAGGAAACATCAATCTTGAGGGGAAATAATTTCATTACAAGAGATTATAAGATCCTTCTTGTTATCCAATTTCCTGCTGGTTTTGATGAAGCAAGCTTCCATGTTATAAGCTAATAAATATAGTATAATTTTAAATCATTAAATTTATGTGTTTTTTTTTTTGGTAACATAACAAAAATAATATGTCTTCCACAATCTGGAGAGCACATACAATGAAATTTGATGGTATTAGTTACATTATGAAATTTTCTATTCAGGATATCTATGTAGACCATATAATATAAAATTTCATCTTGAACCACGAACTTCACAATTACTTAAACTTCTCCGGCAAGGAGTTCTATATGGCCCGAATTACATTTTTTAGGTTTCACAATATTTTCTACACCATAGTATGTAGGATTATCCTATTTTTCAGGCCAAGTATAAAACATTAAAATGAGAGGTTGAGGACAGATAAAAGTTGTACATAATTCTACCTTGGGAGCTAAAGTATTTTTGTTATTGTTGTCTTTCTTGTATTTACTCAAATCAAGAATTAAATTTTCTCCTTTTAAATTAGATTATTTTTTGTGACAAATGATAAGCCAGTAAACTGATCCCTTTTAATAATAGCAGTTACTCTTCAATGTGGGTATCAGTTTACCAGTATAACAGGACCTAATCCAATTTATATAAAATCAAGTGTAATTGTGGGCACACCAAATTTTTAGAAGCACCAAAAATTTTGTATGTTAGTGTGTGTGTGTGTGTGTGTGTATCCATGTGTATTTGTGGAATAGTGGTAACATTTTTTTTTAAAGGGTAACATTTTAAAAAATGTCGGATTATAATCTAGAATTTTAAACCATCAAAGATGAAAGGAAATAGCTACTAGGTTAAAAAACAAAACCACATTAAATAAAGCTTGCTTTTTGAGGCCATCTTTTCTGGGTCATGGTCTAAGGATATTTGCAGGAAGTTGTTTACTTCATATTGCTATCTCCATAATCTGGAAGTTTTGGGTGAAAGCTAATACTCTAAAAGAGTAGCAAGAATTTTCAGCTCTAACCTCTAGTTTCCATAATAGCTGATTAGATTTTTTTCCCAGATCTTTCATAATTATCAACAAAATCTCTTACATTAAAAGAATTTTAGGGCAGTGAAATATTCTGTATAATATTCTAATAATGCACACATTTCATTATAAATTTCTCCCTCTACTGAAATATAAGACAATATACATCGATATCATTTTGTAGGTATTTTTTTTTTAATCTGGGAACTCTAAAATTTCTCTATATAAATTAATGGTAATAGCAATCCAAGACTCACATATCAAATGATCTCAAGTAGGAACATCCTACTTTTGGACAGTAAGGGAAACCTGTGTTCAATATTTCACAACACTGAGAGTAAATAATAGTGTAAACTATGGAGTCTGGGTAAACATAGGTTCATCAGTTTTAATTACTGTACCACTTTGATGGGGATGTTGATAATGGGGGAGGTCATGCATGGTTATGGGAAAGTATATATGGGGAATCTCTACCTTCCTATTTACTGTAAACTTAAAACTGCCCATAAAGTCTTTTAAGGAAAGCGAAGGACAAAAGTAGCTTTCACTGTTCTCAGTGTCATAGTTTTTTGAAAAATAAATGCTCCAAGTTATCTTGAGAATAAGCTAATAATGATAAGAACATATGCAAAACCTATCATAGGGATAATGGTTTGAAATTTATTTAAGATGTTCAAATGGACTCTGAGGTTCAAGTGTCTCACCTTACAGAATTCCTAGGATAAAACTGGTTACAGGTGAGATAAGAATCATGCAATTTTTTAAAATTTCAATAAACTTTTTCAATATAAGTTTTGATTGCTTATGATGGCCATTTTTTCCTTTCCATTATAGGTTATTTTCTTTAAAATCTCTGCAAACTTTCATCTGTATTGCCTTGAAAATAATATGCAGTCATCATGAAAATACCAAAAATTAAACTTATTAATTTTCAGGCAACTTTTGTTACTTTTCTGATTATGAAATCAATTACTGACATTCTTTGATAATCTCTAACCTCACCAAATATTTGGAAATTTAAAATAGTATCTTAGTGACTATTGGGCATACTGATGAAACAGAACTTGTTCCTAGGTCTCCACACTAGCATTTTCTATGGGCTTCTTATTTATAAATCACCTCCTTAGGAAGCAATTAAACACTTTACTTTCTTTAATCTGTTCATCATTCCTAATTTTTCTGTGGTCAAAAAATTATTTCCCAAAAATATGCTTTGATCTATCTCAAAATCATATTGGCTGACAGTAATTACATCCACCTCCTAGTTAATCAGAAAATCAACTAAATGCAATGAGGTTTTCTATTTGTGTTGTATTTGCCTCTGGTAAGTGTCAGTATACTAGGAAAAGCTGATATCTATTTTGTAATATATTTTATGATATTTTCCTCACTTCATGAACATCAATAAATAACATTAAATATAAATTTTCTAGTGGGTTTTATTTAATACGCTAAGTCATGAATAGTTCTTAGAAAGAAACTAGGTAACTATGAATAGTTTTGTTAATAAGAGTATTGGAATTAAAAATAAAATACCAATATATGTAAATGTGTGTGGTAACACAATTTCATAGAACAAATGCCTATGTGTTGAGAAATATATTTTCAGTGAGCAAGATTTGAACAACTGATGGGACTAATACTTCCCTAAAACTAGCCATTTCACTGAGGAAAATTCTAATAAGGTTTTGATAGATAACCCCCCAAAAAATTCTTTTACAAATATGCAAATTTGATAACTTTTTACCTTGAAAATCAGAGCCAAGTTTCATAGACTCGTAAGACTGCTATTCACTTTACTACATTTTTTTTTAATATTTAGAAAAAAAATTATAAAGGCACACAGAAAGAAGTACTATTTATAGTAACAAGGCATTTTCCATGAAGGGTAAGTTTCAAATTGGTTAAAATATTCAAGCAATTGTTACAATCTTTCCACATTCTTAGAAGATAAACTTATTTTGGCAACCTTGATGAAGAGAAATTGGATCTAATTTCTCTAATGCAGAATCTGTCTTGCCCCCTTGGACAGACCACCCTGAGGAACACAGATGTATAAACTCTATGAAATTAAGGGCCCTGAAATACAGTAACAACATTGTCTCAACAGGATGCTGATAGAACTTTCACGATCTGAGCTGGCAGAATCAAAATGCCGACATAACACCAGAAAACATATTTTTAAAAAGCAAATCTAGGGGCCTTCCTGGTGGCACAAGGGGTTAAGACGCAGCACTGTGAAGCTATCTACAGCCACTGTAGCACAAGTTCAATTACTGGCCAGGTGGCCACATGGCACAACAGACATCTCCTGTCTTGCCTGCTGCTCCCCTCAGCAGTGTATTTCAGTCAGTCTGCTTGTTGTGCTTCCCATTCTGTCTCTGGTGAATCCTCTCACCCCCCCCACCTGCCCAGTTCTTGTATGCATAGATAAATAACTCTAAAAAAAAGCAAATCTAAGTTTATTAGATCTTTACAGAATCTTAATACACATTGAAAGAGGAATGTAAAGAACAAAATTCAGGATATCTTATGCATGCATGCATGTAATTAAATATATTTTTAAAGGTTTATTTTATTTATACAAAAACCGGGGTATAGGCCAGATGTGCAGGAGGGTGAGAGGATTCACCAGAGACAGAACAGGCAGACTGACAAAATACACTGCTGAGGGGAGCAGCGGGTGAGACAGAAGAGGTCTGCCAAGCCATGTGGGATTCTCGCCATCTGGCCAGGATCGAACCCGCACTGCAGAGGCTGCGGACAACTTCATAGTGCGGTGCTCAACTGCCTGTGCCACCAGGGAGGCCCATATTTAAATCTATTTGTATTAACGAAGTACCATTATTTTGCAACATAGGATTTCTCCTCTCAGGTGTAGTCACCATAGTTCTCCAGTCACCACACATGCATAATTCTCCACCCTAGTCCATTGTGCTTTCTCTCCCATTCTCCCACTTCTCCTGCATGCCTCAGATCTGTGATCAGCTTTCAAGGGTCAGTTTTAAAATTTGTCTTTAATCCTTTGTTAAATTTCTTTACATTTCACTTTTAAGTGAATCCGTTTGGTATTTATCTTTCTCTTTCTGGCTTGTTTCACATGGAATAATCCCTTCCAGTTCCATCCATGTTGCTGCAAATGGCATGTGTTTATTTGTGTTTTTTTTTTTTTTTGATCACTGAGTAGTATTACATGATGTACGTATAATATTTTTAGACCCTAGAATGGATAAGTTTAAGGTTTGTCTTGCATTGGGGAAACGGTTTGGGACTGGGAAAATTTTATGCTATAAAAACTTAGTTGGGAAGTGCCTACAGATGTGCCATATTTAAGACAGGGAGTGCTGCCTCCAAACCCCACCAAAGCTGTGTGGAACTGAAAAAGGGCTGATCCCACAGTCAGAGGTGAGCTGAAAAATGTGCACAAGCCAGGCCCCACATCTGGCCTTAACTCAGAACCAGAAGGGGATCTAGTGATTAGGTGCCCAGGAGTGATCCAGCAACCAACAGGGCAGTCTGAGGGACCTCAAGACCCACCTCTGGAATTAAATACAGAGGGAGTAGACTTTCAGGGACAGCACCCATCAACATATCCTTAGTACCTCTGCCCTACTGGAATTCTGGTGTAACAGTATTGGACTTGATTGGGCCACCAGTTTCTGACATCCCAGAAGGAGTGCACCAAAGAGATGCCAGCCAGTACCAGTGACACAGTGTCCCAACAAATAGGACAAATTAGAAAACAAGCAGCAGGGAGAAGAAAAACTGCAAGCAACCAAGAAAGTCCTCAGGGAAAAGACACACCACAAAAAGAAAATCAACCACCAGATTGCAACAACAGTGACTTGGAAGAACTTCTGAGCCTTCTAGATAGAGAATTTAAAATTGCCATGATTAAAAAACTGAAAGAAGTAATAAAGGAAAACAACAATAGGGAAAAATAAGCAACAATCAGAAGAATGAAATTGAGTCCCTAAAGAGGGAAATGAAAGAAATGCAGGGGATCAAAGGATTAATGGAGGAGCTAAAGAACTCTGGGAAAAGCAGTGAAAGCAGAATAGATGAAATGGAAGAACAAATAAGTACTCTCGAAGTCGCAGAAATAAAAAGAACCAAAACAGAAAAGGAAAGAGAAATATGAAGAAAAAAATGAAGACTTCAGGAACTATCGGACTTCATGAGGAAAGGATATATAAGAATTATAGGAATCCCAGAAGGAGAGGAGAGAAACATAGGAACAGAGAGAATATTCAAGGAAAAAATCAAAGAGAATTTCCCAAGCATGAAGAAGGAGCTGAAAATAGACATACAAGAAGCAAGAAGAACACCAAACTTTCTGATGAAAGGAAAAATACAGCAAGACGCATAATAGTAAAGCTCCCAAGAATCCAAGACAAGGAAAAATTAATGAAGCTGACAAGTGGGAAGAAAGAGGTAACATGCAAAGGAAAACCAATCAGGTTGACATCAGACTTCTCCGAATAAACACTATTGGCAAGCAGAGAGTGGAGGGACATAGTTAACAAACTCCAAGAAAACAAATGCCAACCAAGAATACTTTACCCTGCAAAGCTGTCCATCCTCTATGAAGAAAGAATAAGACCTTCCCAGACAAACAGAAACTCCAGAATTTCATTACGACTACCCCTGACTCCAAAAAATACTACAAGGAGTTCTAAAGCCAGAACCAATAGAGGGATGAATAAGAACAAAACATGACAAAAATAATACCAAAGAAAAGACAAACAAAATGCAAATACAGACACTAACGTATCAATATTAACTCTAAATGTAAACGGACTAAACTCTTCAATAAAAAGACATGGACTCGCAGGCTGGATTAAGAAATAAAACCCTACCTTTGGCTGCCTCCAGGAAACACATTTAATTACAAAAGATAAAAATAGACTGAAAGTAAAAGGATAGAAAACAATCCTACAAGAAAATTGACCAAAAAAGAAGGCAGGAACAGCTATATTTATATCAGATAAAACAGATTTCAATCTCAAAAAGGTAGAAAGAGACTCAGATGGTCACTCCATTGTGATCAAAGAGACAATACATTAAGAAGACAAAATACTCATTAACATATACTCACCTAAAGAAGGAGCACTGAAATATATCAGGCAATTATTATCATCTCTGAAAACAGACATCAGGGAAAATACATATGTAGTAGGAGACTTCAACACACCACTATCAACAATGGATAGATCAACGAGACAAAAATAAGTAAGGACACTAAAGTGCTAAATAAGGATCTAGACCTCATGGCATTAACAGATAGCTATAGAACACTACACCTCAAAAAATCTAAGTTCATATTTTTCTCAAGTGCAGACAGATCATTTTCCAGGATTGATCCTATACTGGGAAAAAAGACAAATATCAACAGATACACTAAGATCGAAATCATACCACCCATTGTCTCTGACCATGAAGACATAAAACTAGAAGTAAATCATAAAAATAAGGCAAGGAACCCTCCCACCTCATGGAGAGTGAAACCCACACTACTGGAAGACCACTGGACTAACAAGGAGATCAAAGAAGAAATTAAAAAAAAATACTTTGAGTTGAATGACAAGGAGGACACCAATTTCCTAAATGTATGGGATGCAGCAAAAGCAGTAGTAAGAAGAAAATATATAGCAATACAGGCTCATATCAAGAAACAAGAAAGAACTCAAAGAAACAACCTAATCTCACATCTCAAAGAACTCGAAAAACAACAACAACAAAAAAAAAAACCTAAAGCCAATAGAAGAAAGACAACAATAAAAATCAAAGCAGAAATAAATGAAATAGAAACTAAATAAACAATCCAAAAGATCAACAAAACCAAAAGTTGGTTCTTCAAAAAAGTAAATAAAATAGACAAACTCCTAGCAAGGCTCACAAAGGAAAAATGGGAGAAAGCACAAATAAATAGGATCACACATGAAAGAGGAGAAATCACAACAGACACAGCAGAAATCAAAAGAATAATCAGAAACTACTATGAACAGTTATATGTAAAACTAGTTCAACAATCTAGAAGAGATGGACACACTCCTACAACTTTACAATCACCCAAACCTAGATAAAGAAGAAATAGAAGAAATACAATCACCCAAACAAAAGCCCAGGACCAGATGGATTTACAAATTAATTCTACCAAACATTCAGAAGTGAACTAGTGCCTATCCTTCACAAACTCTTCCAAAAAATTGAGAAGGAATGGATGATACCAAACGCATTTTATGAAACCAATATTACGCTAATACGGAAACTGAACAAGGAAAACACACACACAAAAAAGAACACTAATACAAAAATCCTCAATAAAATTTTAGCTAACAATATCCAACAATGCATTCATAAGATAATTCACCACAACCAAGTAGGATTTATTCCAGGGACACAAGGACGGTTCAACATCTGAAAATTAATCAGTGCAATCCAACACATCAGCAAAAAGAAATATAAAAACCATATGATAATATCAATAGATGCTGAGAAAGCTTTCAACAAAGTACAACACCCATTTATGAAAAAGGCCCTTGAAATCCTTGGGATACAAGGAACATACCTCAACATCATAAAGGCCATATATGACAGCTCATAGCCAATATCATTCTCAATGGTGAAAAGTTGAAAGCTTTTCCATTAAGATCTGGAACAAGACAAGGATGTCCACTCTCACCACTGCTGGAAGTGCCAGCCAGAACAATAAGACAAGAGAAAGACATACAGGGAATCTAGAGAGGGAAGGGAGAAATGCAACTATTACTATTTTCAGATGATATGATAATTTTCATAGAGAACCCCAAAAAATCCACAGAAAAACTACTCAAACTAATCAATTAGTTTAACAAAGTAGTGGAATACAAAATCACCACACAAAAATCAGTAGCCTTCCTATACACAACCAATATATCTGAAGAAGAAGAAATCAATAAAACCATCCCTTTTATTATTGAAACAAAAAAAATCAAATACTTGGGAATAAACCTAACAAAATAAGTAAAGGACCTATCCAAAGAAAAGTATAAAACACTGCTAAAACAAATACAAGAAGACACAAAGAAATGGAAAGACATCCCCTGCTCATGGATTGGAAGAAACAACATTATCAAAATGGCCATTCTACCAAAAGCAATTTATAGATTCAATGTTATTCCAATAAATATTTCAATGACATTCTTCAAAGAAATAGAACAATTATTGATGAAATTCATATGGAGTCACCAAAACCCTGAATAGCCAAACCTCCCCTGAAAAAAAAAAGAAGGGAATGGAGGTATCATATGCCCAGACTTCAACTATACTACAAAGACATAATAACAAAAACTGCATGGCATTGGACCAAGGACACATAGACCAATGGAACCAAATAGAAAATACAGGAATAAACCTGCAGATTTATGGTCAACTAATCTTTGATAAAGGAGCAAAGAATATGCACTGGAGCAAAGAAAGTTTGTTCAATAAATGATGCTGGGAAAACTGGGTTACCACATGCAAAAGAATGAAGTTGACTACTGCCTCACATCATTTACAAAAACCAACTCAAAATGGATTAAAGAAGTAGACATAAGACCTAAAACCATAAAATATATAGAAGGAAATATTGGAAAACACTGCATGACATACACCTCAGTAACATCTTTAAATACACATCTCCCAAAACTGTGATAGGGAAGGTGAAGATAGGACAGCTCCGACCACATTAAATTAAAGGGCTTCTGCACAGCAAAAGAGACAATAACCAAAACAAAGAGACACCCCACCAATTGGGAGAAAATTTTTGCACACAGCACTTATGATAAAGGACTGATCACAAAAATCTACAAGGAGCTGATGGGACTCAACAAAAACAAAGTAAAAATGGGCAGTCAAAAAATGGTCAGAAGAGCTAAAAAGAAACTTCTCCAAAGAGAAAATGCAAATGGCCAACAGGCATATGAAAAAATATTCAACATCATTGTAATAAGGGAAATGCAAACAAAACTACAATGAGATACCATCTTACACCAGTGAGAATGGCACATATTAAAAAAAAAAAAACAAAAAAAAAAACTAGCAACAAGTCTGGCAAGGATGTGTTGAAAAAGGAACTCTCTTGTACTACTGGTGGGAGTGCTAACTGGCCCAACCACTATGGAGAGCCATGTGGAGTTTCCTCAAACTGCTAAAGATGGAGCTTCTGTATGATCCAGCAATTCTGCTCTTAGGTATTTACCCAAAGGACACAGAAACATTAGTTCAAAAGGGCACTTGCACCCCTATGTTTATGGCAGCACTATTTACAATAGGTAGGCTATGGAAACAACCCAAATGCCCAAAAATAGATGACTGGATCAAGAAGATGTGGTACATATACACAATGGAGGGGCCTCCCTGGTGGCACAATGTGTTAAGACACAACCTATAAAGCTGTGTGCAGCCTCTGCAGCACAATTTTGATCCCCTGGCCAGCCAGGGAGCAACCCACATGGCACAGCAGACCTCTCCTGACTAGCCTGCTGCTCTCCTCAGCCGTGTACATCAGTCAATCTACCTCTTCTGTTCCCCACTCTGTCTCTGGTTATTCCTCTCGCCCCTGACAGCTCTGGCCTGTACCCCAGCTCTTGTATGAATAAATAAATAAATATTAAAAAAAACTTACACACAATGGAATATTACTAGCAAATAAAAATATAAACTCATGCAATTTTCTGTAACATGAATGGAGGTGGAAGGGATCATGTTCAGCAAAACAAGCCAGAAAAAAAAGAAAAATACCCAATGGTCTCACTCATAGCAGGAATTTAGAAAACCTAAATAAGGGACCAGGAAAAAGACTAATTATAATAAATTAAAAATCAAAATCAACAAGCAACTATAAACCAGAGACACACTATGGGGAGTGGGGAGGAGAAGGGAGTATGATCAAAACAAGGGGGGGGGTGGGAATTGTATGGGGACTATAACCAAGATGAAAATGCATACATTGTGCAAAAACGAAAAATCATGTAAAAAATATAAAAAAAGAAAACCCAAAAACTTAGTTGGTGAGCACAGTGAAGTGAGGGTTTAATTAAGAAGGCCTCAGTGAGTAAGCTGATCTATTTGTAATTACTGTATTTATTTGGTTTGTAGTCTTATCTTCCAGTAGCAGATGTTCTTTGGATCAAATGTTTGAGTTATTTTTGCTTTTTCTCTGAATTACTTAATGCAAAAAAGGAAAATATGCATGATTCTAGAACTGCATTAATTTAAGAACAAGAAGGACTATTAGTTTCAGGTCTTGTATGTGTATCTTGTTGCAATGAAAAATGTATAGAGCAAAACTAAATATCTTTAACTTTCTCTTGAATCATACTATCATTTATCCTATAAATTTCATTTATTTATTTAGCAACAGTGGTTTCATTAGCATTTGCTAACTAATTGTATAGATTAATATTAAGCAGCAACAGATCCTTCTTCAAATCACAGTGATAATTAGTTCCTTTAAAGTATTCTGCTATAGGGGCTTCCCTGGTGGCGTAGCTTTTGAGCGCTGGGTTGCAAAGCTGCCCGCAGCCTCTGTAATACCGGTTTGATCCCCAGCCATGTAGAGGGTCCCACATGGTGCGCAGACCTCTCCTGCAGCATCCGCTGCTCCCCTCAGCAGTGTGTTTCCTCTGTCTGCCTGTTCTGTTCTCTGCTCTGGCTCTGGTGAATTCTCTCACCCTCCCGCGCTTCTGACTGTACCCAGGGCTTGTATAAATAAATAAATAAATCTTTAAAAAAATATTCTACTACAATCACTTGACTGATTACTAACTCTTTATATTCATAATCTTTGAATTTAAGGGCTGAATCTTATAATACTCACTTGTAAATTATTCTATATCTGATTCAACCCTCTGATACATATAATAATAAATTTAGAGGAGCTAGCTATACTATTTTTTCCCTACATAGCTTCCAGATAAAAGAGCATACCACAGGTATGGAGAGAATAACATATTTTACATATAGTGATATGATATAGTATATATTACTTGAAATATATTGGCCACTATATGCGTATGTACTTTGAGAAAAGCCTGCTGGCATGTTTGTGGTGTTTTTGTGGTGATGGTGCTTGTTATAGTGGTGGTGGTGGGTTTTACCACTTGTTTTGTTTGAATGGAGTGGGCAAAAGATGATTTTTCAGATCCCTATAAAATATAAAATAATTTATCCATCATGATACACTTCTCCAGATCTCAATAGGTGATATCTAAATACTCAAGGGTAGCTATTTAGTGAATTTTGGGCTAGTACACGTCAAGTGGACTTTTATTCGAACAAAGGTGTAAAGTACCAAAACTAAATAGTTCTAATAAATATCTGAGAAATAGTGTAATTCTGTATTTCTAACACCTTTTTTCTAGACATATTTTTCTTTCTGCAAAGACACATTCATAGTTTAGAGTCCCAATCCTTTCATCTTTACACTTCTAGGGGGAAGTATCTCCTTTCAAAAGAAAGCTATATGGCACATGCTTCAATGGCAATTCATGTTGCTTGTTTAGAGAGAAAAGTTTGAATATACTGTGATTCAATAAATTGTTCTTAAAAGTTTCATCAAATTAAGCAAAGGAAACAAGGAATTTCTGGAACTGAGGTAGACTATTCTTCACTTTCTCAGTCACCTGACAACTAACTGCTTTGCATAGTGATAAGTCATTTGTAAAGCAGAATTAGGGTAATGGTGAAATTTCATTGCCCTGAAATTCATTAATAGAATAAACCTGCATGTGTGCGTAGGTGGCACATTTACTTTTACAATATCTTACTCATAAGACAAACTACATATTATTTGAATACATTTGTATCTGCATATATTGTATAATCATCAAAATAGTATAGTATTTTAAACACACACACAAATATGTATACAAACACATATAAGGACATGCTTATCTCAATAATCTCAATATCTGTTCATTATTAGGTTCAACAATTAGAAACATAGTAGTTTAATGCATGAATCATCAAGTTTGATAGAATTATATACAAGCCAATAAGAATATAATATATTTTTCAGGCATTTTATTCTTCTGAATATTAAACCTCTGCACATTGAGTGGGGAATTTGCTTCTTCACTTCATGATTCATTCACACACAAAGCTTTGTGAGTGGTTCCATCTAAAAGATAACAGAATGTTTGAAATGAGAAAAATAGCAACTCCAAGTGAGCTGTATTCAAGAAGAAAGTCATCAATCACAGCATGATTTCAAAAATAGTTTCAAAATATTATGGGAAAAGGCATACAAGAAGATATGAACTAGTCAAAAGTTTGCCTTTTTATAAACATGACTGTAGAGGTGCTTATGTCTCTAGTCAAACTGAGGTAAAACTTTGGCTTTTGTTATTTGAGTGTATCTTCTTGAATAAACATTATATACGCATTGCAGTTGAGCCAATATAGTGTTTTGCATGTTGAGGTATTACTTATCTTGCCATTGTACAAAAGATAAATACCTCTTATCTCTCTGCCTCTGAACCATCAGAGTGATGCATTATAGAGGGAGACAGAAGAGAAGGGTTAAAAATTATCAAACACTGAGTTAATAATGAGTTATAAAAATGATTTTTTAATATTTTCAATTATGGAAAAGTTAAGGTATATTTTTTAAGATTTATTTTTATTTATTTAATGCATACAAGGACTTGGGTGTAGGCCAGAGGTGCAGGGGCAGGGGTGGGGGGAGGTTGAGAGGATTCACCAGAGACAGAGTTGAGAGAAGAACAGGTAGATTTACTGAAACACACTGCAGAGGGGAGCAGCAGGTGAGACAGGAGAGGTCTGCTGCGCCATGTGGAATAGCTCCCTGGCCAAGGATTGAACTCAGGCCACAGCAGTGATACCATGATAGCACTGAGACTTGACTCCTAGGCCACCAGGGAGGCCCATAAGGTTTAAATTGAAATTATAGCTATTAGGTAAATGTAAATTATTTCTTTAAATTTAATAATATGAGACTAAAATTGGAAAGGGACATTTTGATTTATACAGTAGCAAAGATATTGGAAAAAGGAATTTGCATTAAAATATATAGGAACAATTCAACATAGTTTTCTAGCTTTCACAAAAAAAAAAAAAACTTTGATGTTCTTGATGAAATATATGCCATTAAAATATGTTCAATGACTAGCAGAGTTTTTAACTGAAATCATAAACGAGCTGGTGTTCTTGAACTCCAAACCCGGTTATCTGTGCTAAATGTGTGGGGATACATATAAAAAGGATACTAGGGCCTCTTGCTAACATTACAGCAGTCTTCAAGGACACCAGAAGAGGGGAGAAACATGCAGACTTTCACCTAAATGAGAACCACTCTTCCCAGACTTCTTTAGTTAAGGTTATAGAGTAGTGTGTTTGGGGTGGGTGTGGGGGGGATAGGGAGAACAAAAACACAAAAAAACAAAAAATCTGGAGAATAAATCTGAGAATAAGAGCAAGAATTAGAAAGCAGTCCATCCCTCCAGGTAAAGCAGAAGTTGTCTCACCACCTGGGTGGTGCACAAGAAAGAAAACATTTCCAAAACACATTATCTCCTGTTCAGGCTCCAACATTTAATCCCTTTGCTGCACATGGAAAAGATCCAGTATCTGTTATAGGGGAGTACTGAAATATGCCTTTACTTGACCGATCCTATTGATATAAGATGGAAGTGGCGAGCTTACTCAACTCATAGGAGATTGACAATTTAATGTGATGTCAAAAAGTGCTATATAAATTCATAGATTCATAGTCATAATCTAAGAAATTGCATAGTTTTTTTTGTTTTCTTTTTCTGTTAGATATTATCTAACACTTTTAAACGAAGGTTCAAAAACATAAATTTGGTAAGTTATTCTGTTTGTTATATAATAGACTATTGGATCAGTCTCCCCAAATTGTTCATTAAGCCTTTTTCAGTGTGTGAGTAGAACTCTTGTCAGTTTGACATGAAAACTGAGGTCAATCAAGACCTGTGAGCCTTGGAAATCTATTGTCATTACTGAAATAACAATGACAGTTTTTTTGTTGGGAACAAGGACGGCCCTGGAGGCTGAGGAGAAAGCCTTTTTCTTTGCCGCGGGGCTTCGCCAGCCCTTCCCTAATTGATGAAATTTTCACCCCCTAAATTTTTGCACTTTTCCTAATTGAAGTAGTCATCACTACCCTTTTGATGACCTAGAAGAATGTGAGTTGGTTGGTATCATATAAGTTTATCAGTGAACATGTCCTCTATCTAAGAATCACATCTTTAGAGAAAAGATAAAATCATTCCCTCCTTCTTATGCAAAGTCTCTGCCTCTCTTCTCCTTCAGGTCTCAGGTCTCAAGAGGGAATGTATACTCCTTTCTTTTTTCCCACTTAATGGTATTTGAATAATCATTGTAGCTCCTCCATGCACATTACTAAACTGATTGATTTTCTTTTGCTAACCTGTCTGATGCTGTTTTGACCAGCTAAGAACTCCTGTACCCCAAAAAACTTCATAAAGAAAATTCTTTATATACAAGATTATCAAACTTCCTTAGCTCAGGATGCAAACAAACAATAGTATATCTTATCTGTTGTTTTATTTGATACTATACTTAGGCTGATACAAAAGAAATAATACTATAAATGTAAGTTGCTTTCTTCATTGTTTAGCTGATATTTGTGAAACTTTTAATGATGATATCTTATTTCCTTTTGCTTAGCATTTTCTTATGGTTCATATAATTTTCCATAAAATGCAACCTAAAAACATACTGTTTTAAAGCACTTCCTGCATACAGAGAATATCATTTTCTTTATTCAAGTGACTTGTGAAAGCAGCATCAATTGTGCACCAGTTCATTAGACAAACCAAACATCAGCACTATACTGTATATGTTAGACTATTCACAAAAGGAGATAAATCAAATAGTGAAACTTTAAAAACAAAGAACTTGATATACCTACAGGGGGTGCCGGGCATGGGCATGATAACCACTGGGAAACTGGCACATACCCAAAAGGACAGAGCTGGAAGGCTGAGAATCATATTCAAATAAACGCAAATTAAATGTTCCAGGTAGAGTCTTCTAATGTCTGCCAATATGAAAATTTTCTAATTAGATCAATGAAAGTAGAACAATGCCTTCTGTTACTAGGAAACTGTAATGCTGAGTTATTGTTATTATGCAAATATATCAATTAGAATCTCAAAATTGTAATAGATTACATTCTACAAGATAGAGTTGAAGTTGGGCCTCCCTGGTGGTGCAAGGGGTTAAGAGGCAGCACTATGAAGCTATCAGCAGCCTCTGCAACATGACTTTGGTCCCTGGTCAGGGAGATGACCCACATGGTGCAGCAGACATCTCCTGACTCGCCCACTGCTCCCCTCAGCAGTGCATTTCAGTAGATCTGTCTATTCTGCTGCCCACTCTCTCTGGTAAAGCCTCTCACCCCTAACATCTCTGGCCTGTACTCCAGCTCTTGTATGTATAAATAGATGTTAAAAAAAGAGAGAGTTGAAGAATAAAGGACAAATAAAAATGTTATTTGTTTATTTTTTTGACTAAGTGTATTTAATGCAAGTTTTTTTCTTTTTCTCTTTCCTGATTAGTAAAGTTGGTGGTGTTTAAAGAATAAAAACTAACCAGTCAATCAGTAAGCCTCATACAGTTAGCCTCCTTCCTAATAACCTTTCCAAATAATTTGGAAAAAGTCCAAACCAAGCTATTTGTCTTCCTGTGTCCTTAGAGAGTCTAGTGTGGATTTGCCAAATTTGAAATGGGATAGGAATGAAAGAGAAGAGCTTCATTTTGCCCTCTGCTTGCTGAAATCCAGGTGTATGAAATGCTTCCTCACCCGGAGTGTTAAAACAGTTGCTGCCTACCTCAATCTCCATGGCAATGGAAAGAGAGAAAAAGGATCTCTAAGGTTACAGAAACCAGACAAAATGAAGATTTCTAGAATAACCTTCTATTAATCAAAATTGACTTCATAAGAAAAATAAATTATATAGATTAAGTAGATTATGATAAGATTTATAGCACTTAATTTAGATACATTTTCACAAGCTCTTTTTCTTTGTTGCCTAAAAATATTTTCTAACTCTCTTGCTATTCTGCTATTAAGGAACTCAAATTTTCCATGATCATATTCATTCATTTTATTTTATATTTGGAGGTTTATTTTATATTTTTTATATTTGACTCTTTGCATAATCATTGACTCCTTTTACTTATTAGAATTACCCATATTGCCAGAAAATTAATCAATAACAAATGAATGCATTGTGATAGATTAAAGCAAAAGTCAATATAAATTAAAATCAGAGTATTCCCCATGATGATAGTTAACTCAGTAGATATGCATTACTTTATAAACTTGATCCAGATAATAAGACCATACAAGGAAAAGACGGTCTGGTAGATACCAAGGACATTTGAAGCCTGAGGTTCCTGTCTGATATTGGTATTGAATGAAGGAAAGTTTGTACACTGATGGGCAAAAATGATTCATTTCAGACTATTGTATGATAAAGGGTCAGATTCCATTGATTTTTAAATTAAGATGAATTACTTAATATCTAGATTACACTAAAATAGATTCTACATCTTTACTATTATTTGAAGAGGAAGCAATTGGAATATAGTTTTTTTTAACACTCCCTCCCAATTTTTGGTGAAGGATTTTAATAGATACATTTTTAAAAGATAAGAGAGAATGAAATTAGAAACTATTTGGGAAGGATTAATTAATAATAGTACTGCTTATTTAAAGCAGTTTGTAGGTTGTACATAACTCACTGCATGCATGGGATAAAAATATATATTTTTAGCTTACCAGTTATGCTTGGATGTAATTTTTGTATAACCAACATTACAACTTATTTTTAAACTAAATATAACAAAAGACAATATATATATATATTTATTCTATTTTAGAAATTTAGAATTTGGAAATGAGAGAGTAGGAAGCCATTGGAACATATGTGATCATACTGAAGAAATATGTTGAGCAGAAGCAATACTTTCAATCTGCTACTATTCTAGGTTATGTACAAAGATATTTTCTAATTTCCTTAATTTTTTTTAGGACAGTTTATCTTTAAACAATGGCATAATGGCTGGTAGGGGGATCTATATTTATAATTTGTTAAATGAATTTCTGCTTTTTATTCCTTTGAAGTCAAGTCATTTTTAAATGGTAGAAAAATACTCTCCTACAATATTTGTGTCTTCCAGAAGTTACAAGCTATCAAATTACTGGCTTAGGCAGGGTGCCTTTATGGGAAGGGAAATTAGATACTTGATGAAGGCTCCAAATATTCACTAACACTTCCTTCTAGAATTGTAACCCTGTAATTGTGATTGCAATAAGACTGTCTACATAGATCAATCACTTTCTGTTTCTTTCGCAAACCAGCAGTCATTGATTGATTAGATATTGTCAGTGTGGGGTCAAGTATCAAGTTGCCACTCTCCAAACATTGAGAATATTTGTACTCTTATAGGACATATGAATATGGAACTTACAGGAGGACATTTCTAAAAGAAATTATCAACTACATAGAAGAAACTTTTAAATGAGTTCTATTTTGATGTACATAAAGCAGAAAATTGCAAAATAGTATTAATTATGCCATTGGGGTAAATCATGTGTTAAAATTTTTTTATATACTCCAGGTTAAGTCATTAAAATAGCACTCCAACTTCATGTAATGACATTAATTACTGCATAGTGTGTCACTGGCTTATGTGTGTGTGTGTATATATATATATATATATATATATATATATATATAATTAAAATCAAAAGAAAACCTTATTTTAGTTTAAAAATTACAATCTTTATGTACAACTCATTTATTTAGTCCCATTTATTTATTTTACAATTATCAATATTTTGGGGTGTTTTCTATATGCATCATGGGCCCTACTGGATAAGTATGCAAACTTGATAAGAAATTTTATGTACAAAATTAGCAAGATATTTGAGCCTTGACAAATGAGTGATGGGGTTCTCAAACAGATGATTTGGTAGGGTTGACATATATTACAGAAAATACTAATAATATTATCATTTATATTATTTATTCATTCACTTTATTAAAATTACTAGCTGTAATAACACAAATATATTCAATTTTTGCAAAGGCCTAATTAATTTTCTTTTTACAATCACCCTGTGAAACAAGTATCATTATTACCCAATTTACCAAAGAGGAAACTGAGGCACGAAGAGAATAATTAACATAAAACACATGTGATGACATCCGTGTCCGTACCAGAACTTAAAACTAAGCAATCTGGCTGTAAATCATATGTCTTAAATTTGTGACAGTGTGCCATGGATAAAAGGAAGTTCATTCACTTGAAGTGGCTATGTGTTGCCTGTTGTGGACTGGGGCTTTATGTTAATCCAGTGAAGAAAATTCATATTTTGTGTCCCCTAATTCCATATCCTATTTTAGATCCTTGAGAGAAAAAAGGGCAAATAAAACACAAACTTACCTATCAAGGGTTTACAATCTTAGGATTAAGATTCACTAAAATATTATCAAGAAATACTAACATCTGGGCCTCCCTGGTGGCACAGGTAGTTGAGCGCAGCACTGTGAAGCTGTGCAGCCTCTGCAGCACACATGGTGCAGCAGACCTCTCCTGTCTTGCCCACTGCTCCCCTCAGCAGTGTATTTCAATCAGTCTTCCTGTTCTGTTCCCTGGTCTGTCTCTGTTGAATCCTCTCACCCTCCCATACATCTGACCTGTACCCCAGTTCTTGTATGCATAAATAAAATAAATAAATCTTTTTTTAAAAAAAAGAAATATTAACATCTATTGGATTTATGATTATTCAAAGAAAGACATCATTGAAAAAAAATTGCAACAGCTTACTGTTGAAAGAATCTAGGAATGAAAAGTTCCTCACAAAACACATTATCTAACAAAATGAAAAAAATGAATAAAATATCATGTAAGAATAGGATTACAAAGTCTTAGGAGAGTGAACTGATGGATCTAAATGAATACCAGGACTTGTAAGTCAAAGAAATTTGGGATCTAGTCCAGGTCGGGAAAGTTAGGTGATAATGAAAAGTTATTATGCTGGTAGAGGGAAAACATCAGAGAATTTTAAGCAGAGGAAACATATGAAGAAACATTTTTTGAATTGTGGACATACTCTGAAAAAAATAACAAAGATTTTTTTCAACAAACACAAAATAAAAGTGTCATGAACTAAGAAGTTATGGTGGCCAAAAGTGGTATGCCAACCTATTGTCCTCTCTCCAAGGGCTCTATTGGAAGAAGGCATATTCTTAATTTTCTATCCTTACTTGTTTCCTGAGATTAAATGTAGATTAGATGGCTCCTTCCCTTACAGACCCACGTAGTTCACTGTGATAGTAAATGCAAGTGCTTAATTAAGGATGCTATAATTACAATAGAAAAAAATCTGTGCTAATATTAGCAATTTTATACTCTCATAAGAACAACAGATTTAGATTATTACAGCATCATTCATTGTCTAAGCAGTAAGGCAGACAACAGTCTTAAAGCTGTGTCATCCATTTTCTGAACAGTACAGTGGCAAGAAGAAACCTACTATCTTAGCAATCAAATAACATTTGTGTAGGTTTTGAAATTAAGTTTGTAATTCCAATTTGAGAAGGTGACTTAACTCTTAAGTCTGCCTTCTGAAATACCAAAACGAGTCAATGAAATTTGATTAATTCACTTAATGATATAGTGTTGACTATCGAATGAGTTTATGGAGGTGCTTCACTTTGAGACTGAAAGACAAAATAGTAATTGAAATCTGTGATTGTGATATGAAAACCCCAATTGAACCAGTGGGTTGTGATTGCTAAACACATTACAAAGTATAAATGTTAATTTCAAAAATAAAATAAAACAGCACCTAAATTAAAAAAATAGAATTTTAACTGATAATGAAAAAGAATAGCAAATATAAACATAAAATTAAAAAATGTAGTATATACACAGTACTACATAATACACCAGGTGGTAAAGAAGGCTTTCATTATACTGTGTAATTGTTGGTGAAGACTTTGGGTGAGATCTAGGACTCCATCTAAGATTCATAAATGCAGACTTGCTCTTTATTGAAGAATAGTCACACCTATAGCATTAGCTAGTAAAAGTATATGCTATTTTCAATATTAATTTTAAATTTTATTTTTATGATTTTATAGAAAAATATATTCTCCAATACTCAGGAGTTAGAAAACTTTTATACATAGCCACAGTCAATACAATTAGGTACAGCCTTCTATTTCACATTAAATTTATATTGTGTTCTTTCATTTTGGTTGGGTTTCATTCTCATTTTTTTCTCCTTAAATTATACAATCAATTTCAAATTATTTTCATGGAGAAGAACAATTTCTGAACACATTTGAGGATGACAAGATAACTCCTTATCTTCTCAAAGATTGGTAAAAATATTCTTTCACTTATTTATCCCCACTAGCAAGGAAAACAAATGAGAACAGAAACAATTGGGACTTCATCAAACTAAAAACCTTCTTCAGCTCAGTGAAAGATACCATAACTAAAATGTAGAGAAATCTTATTGAATAGAAGAAACTATTTGCACACCATATATTGGACAAGGAACTGATATCAAAGATCTACAAAGAGCTCATAAAACTCCATGAAAAGAAAGCAAATAACCAAGTAAAAATTGGGTGGAAGAGCTAAATAGGCACATCATCAAAGAAAATATACAGATGGTCAACAGGCACATGAAAAAATGTTCATCCCTTATCATCAGGGAAATGCAAATGAAAACCACAATGATAATCACCTCACTATTGTAAGAATTGCCCATATCAAAAAGTCCAGAAATAATAAGTGCTGATGAGGGTGTGCAGTAAAAGGAACCTCTTATATTGTTGGTAGGAATGTAGACTGCTCCAGCCCCTATGGAAAGTAGTGTGGAAGTTTCTCAACACTAAAAAACAGATCTGTCATATGAACCAGCAATTCCACTCCTAGGTATCAACCCAAAGAACACAAAAACAGTGATTTGAAAGGAAACCTGGACTCCTATGTTAATTTCAACACTATTTATAATAGCCAAGAAATAATCTAGGTGCTCAAAAACAGATAAGTGAGTCAAGAAGATATGGTACTCAGTTAGGGATCAATCTGTACATTCCTCAAGCTTATTGGTATATTTCACTTAAAACCCTGAACTAATATTACTTGTTTAAGGATCATACTTAAAAACTGGAGGTTATCAAGCAAGATATGCCATTACTAAACTATCCTTTGGAATAGATTTATATACCTAAAGAAGGTTCAGTTCAGGTGAATGAAAAGATTACACTTACTAGAGCTTGTTAAGTAGCCAATGATCAGTGACTAAATATATGCATAGATAGAAGATAATACTTTCTAAGTTGTACTTAACTTTGGAATGCTTTGGAAATGGAGAGGTTTTCTCATTTCCACTGGGACTCTCATATAAATGGTAAAGTTAATGAATTTTTAGATCTACTCCTCCTTTAAAGAGGTAGCTATAATAAAGGTGGATGCCCCTGTAAAAAGAGACAATGTAGAGAATAAAGTACATTCCCTTGCAAAGCATTGTGCAAACACTGTAACCACAACTATGAGCCTATCTAAACTTTCAAAGAATAAAATGTATAAAGTTATTCAAATAGGATAGCATCTCAACATTTAGGAAGAGTAAGAATGGAGGAAAAAATCTGCCTTTACCAGGCCTCCCCTGGTGGCACAGCGGTTGAGTGCTGGGCTGCAAAGCTGCCTGCAGCCTCTGCAGCACCAGTTCAATATCTTGCCGCCAGAGAGGGTCCCACATAGTGCGACAGACCTCTCCTGCTGTGTCCACTGCTCCCCTCAGCAGTGTACTTTGTCACTCTACCTGTTCTGTTTCCTGCTCTGGCTCTGGTGAATTTTCTTATCCTCCCGCGCTTCTGACTGTACCCAGTGTTTGTATAAATAAATAAATAAATCTTTTTAAAAAATATCTATCTTTACCATTCTCTCGGGTAACCTCTGGCATTCTCCAGATGTCTGCTTAATGGCACCAGTTTATCTCAAGTAGACATTAATTAAGTTTGTCCATGAAACCATTTATCAAGGAATAGACAAAGTGGTTACTGTCTTAAATCAACAATGGAGGGAACTTAAGAAACAGTTGAGACTTTTTGGGTCATAGGTTATATGTGAACATAATCCAAAAAAAGCAATAAAGGTGGGGCATGACCAGGAACCAGAACCTCAAGGGCCTCTTGAACTTGATCCTATGGACTGTATTCAATATTCACCCTCCACTGGATTGAGTATATTTTGGTTAGTATATTTATATTTTTGGTATGAGTTGAAAAATGTCCTTGGTAAACATTACAGTTGCTCAGAACATAAAAAAAAATATTTCTTAACTTTGTGATTGCAATCTGGGACTTTCTAATTTTTATATCAAGTGACTGAAGCACTGACTTTATGTAAACTATTACAAAAGAACTCTGTAAGGTATTAGCCCTTAATCATAAATTGCACTGTCCTGATGTCTTCTGGAAAGGATGAAATCATGAAAAGTATTCCCACTAGCTATTTGGCCATATGGTCCATTCCCTTGGGGACCAGGCCTATGAATTAGTAGATCCGTGTATCTATGAATTTCACTTCGGATCTTGAAGTCTGCTAATTTCATCAGTTCTGATATCACAAATTATTGCCGGGGATTCCATGTGCTACATCAGTATAATCACCAACAGGTTAAAATCACCTTCCTAAACTTCTCCCTATGCAGACTTTTCATGATCTTCAACCGAATTTTGTCACTATTAAGGTACAGAATAAAACTGGCCTTATACTTTGTGGGAAGTGATAAAGACTAGAAAGTGTTAATAACAAATATTGCAGTGAAATTCCAGGGAGTCAATCCTTGGGTTCATGTTTCACGACTAAGAAAAATCTAGAATTTCACATAATTGCAAGGTCACTCCAATGACATACTGTATTTTTTTTAATTTGTTATTTATAACCAACTTTTCAATGTCTAGCGCAAAATTTAAAGATGGTCAAACAAACTAGAAAATATTTATCCATTCTGATTTATTTCCACAATTCCAAATAATTTGAATGATAACTATAATAAGGCCTAAAACAAGAGCATTAGTCCAGGTATGGATCAGGACAGCATTATTTCTTAAAATTAAGAGATTCAATCTAACAACCAAATTTTTTTTACTGACATGATATCAAATTATGACTTTCTGGTTTCATTTGGTTTACCTGTCCTTACACTTGTCACCTGGCTAAAAACAATAAAAGTACTGTTATATTTAGTACTATTTGAAGAGGATTAAAACTATTCAAATAAACATGAAATATTCAAGAATACACTGATATGAATGTTTTTCCTTTCCTTTTATACTTAAAGATACTTTACAGTTTGGACACAAACACATTTCAGATAATTTGTCAACACTTTAAATCTATGCTCTATCAGCTCTAAGGGAACATTCTTAGAATTTTGTATCATCTCAAAATACTGTGAATTTGCAAAATATCACTCAGCCAAATTATTGCTGGGGATATATATATATATATATATATATATATATATATATATATCTTACTCTCTTCATTCTCCCTGATTACTCCACATAACTTCATGTTAAATGTTTTTCTTATGCTTTTTGGCCCTCTCTGGTAAAAATCTATCATCTGATTCCCAAATGGGTTTGGGAGTACTGTAGGAATTTAAAATCAAACACTTCATGAAGACCATTGCTCACTGTATGGTGACATTTGACTTTCAGAGATTAGAATGAAAAAGGGGGCCTCCCCGATGGTACAATGGGTTGAGCACAGCGCTGTGAAGCTGTCTGCAGCCTCTGCAGCACCAGTTCAATTCCTGGCCAGCCAGGGAGAAACCCACATGGCAGAGCAGACCTCTCCTGTGTCTCTACCTCTGCTCCCCTCAGCAGTGTATTTCTATCTGTCTGCCTGTTCTGCTCTCTGCTCTGTCTCTGGTGACTCCTCTCACCCTCCCGTGCCTCTTACCTGTATCCCAGTTCTTGTGTAAAAATAAATTTTACAAGAAAGGAAAAAAGGAGTTATTAGCTGTTAAAGTGATCCATCTCTGCTGTCAGTGAAAAACAAACCAGGGTATTCTGCATGCCTTTCATGTTTGTTTTGATATAGACAGGCCTATTTTTACATAGGGGGAAGCACAGAAATACATTCTCAGTCAAGTTCAGTAACTATGTGACCCTCACCTCTGTTTCGAGCTATAATTTTGTTTCATTGAAACACAATCACTATCATTTATCAAGTACATGAGTATTTGTTGTTAAATAAAATTTCATAATCTTCACCAATACATATCTTCACCAACATCAGTGTCCAGGTATGAGAACTGTTCTAGCCTTATTTTACATGGACAAACTCACCTCTACCCCAGGTTTAGTATATATTCAAGAAATACCATACTTACTACCTTAAGGTGACAACCTCAGTGTTTGCTAAGGTCCTGGTGCTGAAAACCATTATATCAATAGGTATACCAAAACATTAAACCATGTTTGTTACAAGGCTGAATCTGTCTCTGTTTTCTACATCTGAGATTTATACCTGGCCCTAAAGATCCAGAATCTGTAAAGCCTGGGTTAAGCAATTATTTATCTAGCTTATTTTCATTATTATACTTTTGCCTTTATATTACACCCAATATACTCATTTTGATGCAAGTTACGCTCAATTTTTATTGACAATTCCTTCCCAGAAACTGGGTTGCTATCCCTGAAAGTCAATCCATTAGCTAGAATCTCACAAAATGTGTCAAGCTTTCCTGATGCATGCTCTTAGCTGTTTTTATAATCTTCCATTTAGTGGCCCATTTCTGTATTAATAACTTCCTAGATACCGACTACTTTCTTAGAAGAGCAAAACTTTTGGACCATGTATATATATTAGAATTCTTCTAGAAAATTGCCATTTAGTCTACACCTCCCTCATTCATGTGTATTCAATCCCTTATTCATGCGTATCCTTTTGTGCCCTAGTAAGTTTGATTTCGCCTTCCCTAGGACAGTTAATCTCCTAATATTAAAATGCCTCTTTTGTATTCTAAACTATGAAAATGGGTGGACGAGAAAAAAAGTTTAGGTGGAATATCTAATAGTCATATAAGTCAAATATGTACTTGAACTTGTTTCCAGGAGAATAATTGTTCTTGGATTATCTATTCTTTGTTACCGCATTGCTAGTTTCTTTACCTAAATTCTTTGCCCTCCCCAATCCCAATAATTCTGTTATGTAGATATACAATGCTCTATTTTATAGACAAAATTGAGATGAAAAGTGATTAAGGTCACCCACCTTGTAAGTGTTCAACCAGGATTTGAAACCCAGTCATCTTTCTAGTTTGTGATGTTGCCCCCAAGCAGAGAATAAAAGGCTTCTCTTTCTTGCATCACCTCCAAGTAATTGCTTCTGACTTCAACTTAAAGGATCTCACGTCTCCATAATTATTCTATCAATCCCCACATGATGTATCATCTAATATGACATTTAATCAAGTATTGTCTTGGGTTGGTAACTATTCCATAGTTATACATGATTTCTCAACAATTGTTTTTGTAAGCTCTGTGAGGATAAAAATACTACCTTTCACTGTATTTGTATTTATCTGGCAACTAGCCCACATAAATTTGTTTTATATAATCTCAATTTAAGTTGAGTTATTTTGACAGGGTTTCTATGTAAATCAAAAATTATTGTATAGATACTTAGCATCTATTTTCAATGTCAATGATAGGCATTGGACTTTTTAATCAATTCAATATAAAGACAACGTAATTTACTTTTCCCATCTTTGTTTACTCTTCTTTATTTCAGCTACTGAAATTAAGCACCAAATTAAATTTATGGAGAAATTTTAACATGTTCAAACTCTTGTACCTATTTCCAGTCATTCAAAATATATGGATATAATATAGAAGCAATGTTCTGAGCAGAACATTTAAAAGAATGTTCACGTTCAATGATGGGTTTTTCCCTAAAGTTGAAACAGTATATGGAGCCTCCCTGGTGGCACAAGGGGTTAAGCAATGCACTATGAAGCAATCTGCAGCCGCTGCAGGACGAGTTTGATCCCCAGCTGGCCAGGGAGCAACCCACATGATGCAGCAGACCTCTCCTGTCTTGCCCGCTGTTCCCTTCAGCAGTGTGTTTCAGTCAGTCTGCCTGTTCTGTTTTCCACTCTTTCTCTGGTGAATCCTCTCACCGCCCCCCTCCCCCACATCTCTTGCCTATGCCCCAGCTCTGGTATGCATAAATAAATAAATCTTAAAAAAAAAAAGAAACAGTATATTATGCTTCAACCTGATTAGTTTACCTACAGGTTGGAGAATGTACTATTCAGGAAAATTCACAAAAAAAATAAAAATATTCATATTACTTAAAATCTTACAGGCAAATTTTTTCCTAATTGTCACTTCACACTTCAAAAAAAGGCCTCTAGGTTTTTTTTTTGTTTTTTTAATTCTCATATTTATATGCTGATGGATGAAAATATGTAGTAAATGAACTATAGAAAACCTATTATGCTTAATCATATTTTTAATACTGAGAACCTCTAGAATCTGCTGAGATATCATTCACAGTGATTTAAAAAATACTAAAATGTTCATTAAAAGCTAATACACATTTGTATAATGTACAAATGTTAATTGGAAAGTCTTGGTTAAACATAATAGTGCATAAAGTGGATATATTCATGGCAATGCTATTAATAATCTCAAATGGTATCAATCAAACTCTCAGTTATCTTTCAGAAAATGACAGTATTTGGTTTTCAACCCTCTAAATATCCACACTTTCTTGCTTTTCTGTTTTATTAAATATTTTTATTTAATAATTTTAATTAAGGTAATATTAAAATACCCCTATCAGGTATTTCTGGGTGGGTATATACCCACCACCAAATCACCCATAATCCAACACCTTTGACATGATTATTCACAGTTGATAACACACTACTCCACCAAAAAGCTTTTGCATAACTAAAACAACCCTAAGCAAGAGTATAATATTATTGAATTTATACTGTAACACAACAGTAATTAAAACAAATGTGATATTGGAAGCTTATTCAAAGATGCACATGCATGTTGCTTCCAGTGTGGGTAGGCTTTGTTGACAGGAATTTTTCTCTATTTGTTTGTTTTTGGTGGTGATAGAGAAGAATATTCAAAATCATTCATAAAAAAGTGGGGATACATGATAACAGAGAATACATGATATCAGCAAACAGAAGCAAAACCTACAAATGTTAGAATATGCTAGCTTTACTCAGGGATTATCATGAAAGCCAGTGGAGATAAAACTGAGTAAGAAAAGTAAAGAATGGTGAGGAAGTAAAGTAAAAAAAGGAAACAAGAACCTATAGTTAATATAGGGTTGTATAGATAGATTAGAATTTTAAAAAATGATTACATTAGAGTTACATTTTTTTCTAAAGATAATGGGAATTTAAGAAAACAAAATTGATCATGGTAGCAAATATTGAATAAAGTTTTGAAAAAATTCTCTCTGGTTCCCATGTGGAGAATACTCTCTAATTTCTATCTAGGAATAATTCTGATGTTAAATGGAACATCACATTCTGTTACTCTCTGGATCTTTCAGCCAAATGTCCTCATTTTATTTTATTTTTTTTAAAGATTTATTTATTTATACAAGAACTGGGGTACAGGTGAGAGAATTCACCAGAGATAGAGTGGGGAGCAGAACAGGCAGAGAGACCAAAGACACTGCTGAGGGGAACAGTGTGCGAGGCAGAAGTTTGCCATGCCATGTGGGTTTCTCTTTGGCCGGCCAGGAATTAAACCTGCACTGCAGAAGCTGCAGACAGCTTCATAGCATAGTGCTCAATCTGCTGCGCCACCAAGGAGGCCCAAACATGTCCTCATTTTAGTGCCACCAACACCACCTGTGGTGAAAAGTATATAGAAAAAACAATAAAGATCCTTTGAAGAAAATGGCAGTATTTACAGTTGCTGGCTCAAATCTGTCAAACTCATTTCACACATTAAGAATCTTTCTAATTGAGGTAATTCACAAACTTCTATGAGTAAGGAGGAAGTGGTTATTCTCTCAATAACACCTTTCAGCACATATTCAAAGGGAATAGAGAGAAAAATAACCAGTCAAATATGCCTAGTCGTTAATGGCCAATGAAGCAAAAGTCTAGTAATCTTGAAACACAACAACTCTCTGGTGATTTAAATTAAAGATGACATGTCTAAATTTTAATTATAATCAAAATTAAAACCAATGGACAGCAAGTAAAATGGGAGCATCCCTATGGCAATTAAGGATTGTCTTCCAATTTAATAAATTTAGTTAATAAATTAGACAAAGCATTTTGTTGTCTTGTCTTTTCCATTACTCACAGCTTATGTTACTGGGAGTGTTAAATTTCCATTAACTCTCTGACAATGTCAGAAAAGCAAGGAAGTGTGGATATTTAAAGGGTTGAAAACCAAATACTGTCATTTTCTGAAAGATAACTGAGAGTTTGATTGATATTGTTTGAGATTATTAATAGCATTGCCATGAATATATCCACTTTATGCACTATTATGTTTAACCAAAACTTTCCAATTAACATTTGTACATTATACAAATGTGTATTAGCTTTTAATGAACATTTTAGTATTTTTTAAATCACTGTGAATGATATCTCAGCAGATTCTAGAGGTTCTCAGTATTAAAAATATGATTAAGCATAATAGGTTTTCTATAGTTCATTTACTACATATTTTCATCCATCAGCATATAAATATGAGAATTAAAAAAACAAAAAAAAAAACTAGAGGCCTTTTTTTGAAGTGTGAAGTGACAATTAGGAAAAAATTTGCCTGTAAGATTTTAAGTAATATGAATATTTTTATTCTTTTTTGTGAATTTTCCTGAATAGTACATTCTCCAACCTGTAGGTAAACTAATCAGGTTGAAGCATAATATACTGTTTCAACTTTAGGGAAAAACCTATCACTGAACTTGAACATTATTTTAAATGTTCTGCTCAGAACATTGCTTCTATATTATATCCATATATTTTGAATGACTGGAAATAGGTACAAGAGTTTGAACATGTTAAAATTTCTCCATAAATTTAATTTGGTGCTTAATTTCAGTAGCTGAAATAAAGAAGAGTAAACAAAGATGGGAAAAGTAAATTACGTTGTCTTTATATTGAATTGATTAAAAAGTCCAATACCTAACATTGACATTGAAAATAGATGCTAAGTATCTATACAATAATTTTTGATTTACATAGAAACCCTGTCAAAATAGCTCAACTTAAATTGAGATTATAGGGCCTCCCCGGTGGCACAGCGGTTGAGCGCTGGGTTGCGAAGCTGCCCGCGGCCTCTGCTGCGCCGGTTCGATCCCCGGCTGCTCCCCGGCCACTGGAGGAGGATCCCGCATGGTGCGCAGACTCTCCTGCTGCCCGCTGCTCCCCTCAGAAGTGTACTTCGGTCCTTCTGCCTGCTCTGCTCCCCACCCTGGCTCTGGTGAATTCTCTCACCCTCCCGCGCTTCTGACTGTACCCAGTGCATGTATAAACAAAACAAACAAACAAATATAATAAATAAATAAACAAACATGCCTCTAAAAAATAAATAAATAAATAAATAAATAAATAAATTGAGATTATATAAAACAAATTTATGTGGGCTAGTTGCCAGATAAATACAAATACTGTGAAAGGTAGTTTTTTTATCCTCACAGAGCTTACAAAAACAATTGTTGAGAAGTCATGTATAACTATAGAATAGTTACCAACCAAAGACAATACTTGATTAAATGTCATATTAGATGATACATCATGTGGGGATTGATAGGGTAATGGAGAGAAGTGAGATCCTCCAGTGCCAGGGTCTTAAATCAGTTCTTTTTTCCACTATTATTTTGAAATGTTAGATTACTATTATCATTTTATTTCATTGAGGTTGGTTTACATTGCTGTTTGTATTTTGGAAGTATAGGATCCCTCCTTCCAGTGATGTTACCACAGCGCTCCTACCACTAAAGCACCCACAGTCCACTACCATAGTCCATTATACTCCCTCTTCACTTTGTGCTGCCCCTTTCTTTTACCCCCCTCCCCCAACTCTGAATAGCTCAGTTCTATAGTCGACTTTTTTTTTTCTTAAAGAGGCATGTATTTTTTATTTATTTATTTAGTTTATTTATTTGTTTTGTTTGTTTATACATGCACTGGGTATAGTCTGAAGCGCGGGAGGGTGAGAGAATTCACCAGAGCCAGAGCGGGGAGCAGAGCAGGCAGAAGGACTGAAGTACACTGCTGAGGGGAGCAGCGGGCAGCAGGAGAGGTCTGCGTGCCATGCGGGACCCTCCTCTGGTGGCCGGGGAGCAGCCGGGGATCGAACCGGCGCCGCAGAGGCCGCGGGCAGCTTCGCAACCCAATGCTCAACCGCTGTGCCACCTGGGAGGCCCAAAGTGCAACTTTTTGACACATAATTTCTAAACATGACATGATTATTTAACCCAAATTGTGTTATTCTTTTCATTTTATTATTTGACTTCCAGGTGTCATTTTCAATACATGATGCAGGTTTTAAAAAAAAAGAAATGTGCCAATAGTCATTATGCTTTTCCCAGGAATTTATTAATTCTTTAGAGCTACATATTTCTAAAACAATCCCTATATATTTAGAAAGGAATTAAGGATTTGGATAAGATATCCCTTTGAGATTAGTTTCATTACATGATGACTAAAGAGAGAATGAACAAATTTTATGTTTAAATTGCCAAGTTAGCAGGAACAGAGCTAAGATTTAACCACATTCTTCATATAATGCTATGTGGACATTTTCTCTTGATTAGAGGTAATAAATTAACAGATCTTTCATTTTAAGTTTAGTAATCAATAACTATGTAAATTGTCTATGTAGAGAGTTTTTAAGGTGTGATTTGGTAGGTTCTGATTAAATTTTAGATGTTACAACTAACATGGAAACACACCTCCTCATATTTGTCTTTGATTAATAATAATTGCAGGGTATTATAATTATTCTGAAAGAATTCAGCATTGCACTCATTTTACTCATGCTTTTATTTGGCAAGCCTGCATATATTATTGGAAATAAAAGGGAAATCAATTTCCCTGTTTTTTTCTAACAAAAGGGTCCTTTATAGAATATAGCAACTGTTGCCCTCTAAGAAAATGCAAGAAAAAGACTTTTAATTCATATAAAGAAATAACAATCTGCTGGTTAAATTTTATTCTATTCCTAAATGTGGTTTTCTTAATTGGAGAGACAGAGGATCACAGCATATTCAGAGGCCAGCATTGTTTTTTGCTCCTTTCAGCATGATAACAGCTATCACTTTTACAGAGTAGGTTGTAATAAAACCTATTTCTTATAAAATAGATCATTTCTCCTCCCACCCTCCCCACTTTATTTCTGGCAGTGTAGATCTAAGATCTTATCCAGATCATTAATGCTGTGTTCATGTGTCTCAATGCAAGGAGAGTCCATACTAACACTTATGCTTATTTTAACACCAAACACACACACATACACTAGACAGAGGTTGATCTTCTTTATAATTCCTCATTTGGATTTGGTTAGTGGGATTATTTTTAGAGCTGGTTACACCGATTTTGAAGGTAAAGCTAAAGATAAACAACTACCTTATAGGGTTAGTTCCAAACAACTGTGCCAGAGATTTTCTCACACCATTTTCTTCTTTCATGCTTTCAATAATTATATATTGAGAACTTTATAGACACCAGACACTGGTCTGTGTCAGTTAGCATGATACCAACAACACCAACAACAAAATACACATAAAAACCAAGAAGACCAGGGCCTCCCTGGTGGCGCAAGAGGTTAAGACACAACCATGAAGCTAACCTCAGCCACTGCAGCGTGAGCTTGATTCCTGGCCAAGAAGCAACCCACGTGGCACAGCAGACCTCTCCTGACTCACCTGCTGCTCTCCTCAGCAGTATGTTTCATTTGATCTGCCTGTTTTGTTCCCTTCTGTCTCTGGTGAATCTTCTCGCCCCCTGCACCTCTGGCCTGTACCCACATTCTTGTATGCATAAATAAATAAATCCTTAAAAAAAAAAAAAAGCAGACCAAAACTGTGTAGGTCCAATATTTATGAAAATTTCAATTTTGTGGAGAGTGACTATATTAAGAAATAATGACCTAAAAGTTACTCTCATAAGTGTTAGAAGTACACTTACTTACACTTACTTCAGAAACATCTGTGACAAAGTGACACTAGTCACAGTAATTTAAATTAAGTGATATAAATAGGGCTAACCAGTTTGTGACTTTAGGAAAAAAAAATCTTATGTTTCTAAATAGTTAGGGCTTTGTGAACTAATTTTAAAGAAATTTGGTTCCTAGGTTAAAGAATAACACTTGAAGGCAGTACTGTTTGGAAATTTGCTACTAGAAGATGATGGTATGAGGAGTTCAACAGAATGGTTCTCAGTGAAGTAATAAGTAGTGAAAGTATCTATTTGCCATATCCTCTTTAGTCCATCAGTCTTCACTGTCTAGGAAGAAGGATAGTGCCCTACACATAAAGCAGGAGACTCACATTTTGCATTAAACAGTAGGTAGAGCCATAAGAACAGAGAACACCAAAGTGCTCCCTAATGGGACTGATTTGGAAGTGGGAAGTAACTAAGAGGATACAGCAAGTTTCATAAAAGCAAGAAATTGGACTGTAGGTCAACTAGTTTACATAGAAAGCAGAGGAAAGGAAAATAAGAAGGAAACTTCTGGAGGCAGAATAAACCTTAAATATGAGTTCCATCAAATTTTAATTGGACCAGACTGGAGCAAGCTATGCTTCAGGCCATTGTCAAAAATAATAAGCAACCATCTAGCAATTAGCAGAACTTTGAAGCTGGTGTGATACCAATAGAGCCAGACAGCTTAAGATTGAAAACAAGAAAAAAAATTCTTGCTAAAAATTACTGTTATATTAGGATGAAATTAGCATGCCTAAGTCTTTCCCCTTTGAGGAATGTGGTGAGAAGGTTTACACTGCACAGGAAAGACATATTTACTAAAAAATGCAGCCAAGTAACTAAACCAATAAAGGAGCAAATGATAATACCGAACCTTGGGAACAGAAGGAAGAAGCAAGTAGAGTAATTATAATACAATATCTAAAAAAATAAATAAATAAATAAAAATAAAAATAAATTCAGGAAAACAGGAACTACGTTAAGGAAAAAAATAAAAAATCTGAAATTGTGAGATAGTCTAGATGTTAGATTTAAATGCTTAAAAGTATTTATTGCAAATATTATCAAAAAACTAAAAGAAACCATGACAAATGAAGTAGAGAAGAAAATGATGGCAATGTCTCATCAAATAGTTTTCTCAGTAGAAATTCTAATATATAACTGAAAACAATTAAAGGGAATCAAATCAGATTTTAATGGACAAAAGAATTAGTGAAACTAATGATTAACAGAGATTTAGCAATCCATTTAAAGAGGGAATAAAAGAATGAAGAATTATAAAAAGATCCTAAATGGAAATGTAGAATAACATTAAGTGTAGAAGCATACATAAAATGGGAACACTAGGAGAAGAGAACAGAAGGGACATAAATAATTCCCGAAAATAATTCCTGAAAATATCACAAATTTCAAGAAAAAAAAATAACCTATACATCCAAGGTCACCAAACACAAGGAACATAAATAGAAAGAGATCTGTAAACAGATACATAATAGCAAAAAGTAAAGATACCAAACTCTTAACAAAAGCAACAAGAAAACAAAAAGATTCACCATCTAAAAAAAAAATCACTATACACAGAAAACAGAATTCATTGCTAGTAGACCCATTTTTTAAGAAATATTTAAAGTTCTTAGGCTGAAAACAATTATTTAGGACTGTAATCAAATGCACAAACAAAACAAGAGCACTGGCACATGGAATTATAATAATGATAATAAACAGAAAGTGTGTTTTTCTTCTCCACTCTTCTCTTAATTGGTGTTAAAGCAATGGTGTATAATGACATATATACTCATATATATGGAACATGCACAATAGCACATACGTTATATATATTTAACTATAATAAATAGAAATGTCATATATTTGACAATAAGTGGATAAAGGAAGCAGAGGTAGATAGAGCAGAATGCTGCTAAAACATGAAATTTACACTAGTTGGTAATTCCAATCTAAAAAAAAAAAAACAAATAAAAAGAACCAGAAATGATGAATGAGGACAGCAATGTAATAAACTATGACTTATTCCTTTTCCTCTATTTTTCTTAAAACATATAAGGAATTACATGAAGTAATGGTTAAAATAATGTGTTATTGGGTATGTGCCATGTATAGATGTATTAATTATAATGATGACACAAAAAGTGGTTTAAACAACAAACATTTACTTCTCATAGTTCTGGATATTGGGAAGCCCAAGATCAAGACAGCTTTTTGTTAAGTGTCTTGGTGGGGGAGTTTCCTGGTTCATATACTGCTGGGTTTTCATGTAAAGGTTGAGGGAGATTTCTGGGGTCTCTTTTATGATAAGTTAATAATATTTATAAAGACTTCACCCTCGTGACCTACTTATCTCCTTAAATGGTACCTTCCAAATAATATAATATTAGTATCATTATTGTTATGACACTAATATTCTAGGTTTCAACCTATGAACTTGAGATGCACACCATCTATAGACAGAGTGATATGTTGCTATGAAAAAAGCACAATCAGGATTAGATATTATTGCCGACCTCAATCAATGCATATTTATCTAGGAAAGAGTGCCATTTTTTAAATAGTGAAAATCACACCTAACTTTTCTGCAGAACATGTCACTATTCTTCTTCCATTTGATGTAGGGTAGCATTCTTGGTGCTAAACATAGTGGAGGATGCAGTGCTCTGTTCCATCAGAAATCTCTTCACGTATCATTGATGATGTCAGTTTATTATAGGCTGCTGGAAACTGACCAGGAGACAAAAACTCTGAAACTAAATTTAGAGGATTGTTCTTTTTCCAATATCTCCTGATGATTCTCCTGCTTTTTTGCCATGGCATTACTGGTAAGAACAGAAAATACAAGAGGATTGTAAAATATTACTTTGAGGAATGTGTTTTGTTACTTATAATATAACTTTTAATCAAACTGCATCCCTTGGAGTGTGTTGAAGGGATCCTTAGCATCACATGGCAGATACCATATTTTTGGGAAATCCCCTATGAGCCTGTGAACTAAATTGGCATCTTTATTCTATATTTCAGCACAAGACCCAAAGAGTCTGGCTTTTGAAATAGTATTCCCAGAATTGAGAACAATAAAAATAACAGTAGAAATAAAAAGTGAAAAAAAATGCATTGCTTCCCTCCTAACAAATCCAAAGTCTTTCACACTGCTTGGATATTTTTATATAGCAATAATAATTTTATTTATAGAACATTACATTTTGCCTTTTGTTATATCATAAACTGGAATAGAGTATTGCATACTATAAATATTTGCAAACAGTCACATTTTTATTAGTTTTTTGGTTACTACAAACATCTATTCATGACAAATATGATAAACAATAATTATATAGCTATAACAAACACAATGTACCTTTCTCACATTATTCTCTGGTATTGCTTATCATAGACTTGCACTAACTGGTTTAATCTTACTGTTGTTCATTATTTTGCCTTAAATTCCATACCCAAATCTGTTAGCCTGTTTATCAAAGCTTTCCTTGAATTATCTAATCTATTATTTATCTATTATTTTAAAGTTGTTTTAATATTTGTTCTCTGGATAATTGACTATCACATAATTTTTCAATTGTTCATAACTTTAGAGGTCAGTATGACCTACATTTCTACCCAAATTCCATAAAAATGGGGTTTATATAGTAGAATTCTTTGTCATCACTTATTATAGGTTTAGAATGTAATATGTCATTCTAGAACTGGTTAAATAAGCATAGACTTGTTGCTTGTTAGAATATTATCCTAAGACCCACAGGGATTCCACTGAAACAAAATGTACAGTTTAGCATGATTCCCAGGTAATTAATAAGAATATCATAGTCTGAAGCACTGCCCCAAAATTTGTGAGCTCCCTGTACATATTAACCAAGTTATTTACTTTTTTAGCACGATACATATTTTTCTCTTTGTTTTAAATTTAGATTTTGGTGTTTATTGGCAATCCTTGACATTCCTAGCTAGTAAAAGCATTCCAGTCTTTGCCTCCATATTCCTTCTCACTGTATTCTCTTCTTATAAATAAGGACATCAGACATTGAACTCAGGGTCAACCCTAAATCCAAGACTATTTCAAATCAAGATACTGAAGCAATAACATCTGCCAAAAAACTATTTTCAAATAATGTCACATTCTGAGTATCCATATATGCATGATTTTGGGGAGAGAAGGAGGAAACTTACTACAGTAATATAAATCAAAGGTGAATTTCATTGCTATCAGTATTACTAACATCACAGTTCCCTCCTTCTTGCCCCCAAATTCATGTACATCTGCAGATGATGTCCAGTTTTTAATTGTGGCTACCACTGCCCCTTTAAAACCTGAAATTATTGAACTATGACTCTCTCTCTCTCTCTCTCTCTCACACACACACACACAAACATGCATGAACACACACATAAATGGCTCTAACTCTAAAACTTGCTGCATGGAGTTTCCATAAGCCTTTTATGAGATTTATCCTTCCCATCAATAATATTAATATTTCTTATATGCATCTGCTTATAGTGACTAAAAACCATACTGCTGTTCCTTGTAATCTCTGCACTTACTGTATTTGTTTTTCATGGCTGCCATAGAAGTAACTGGCTATTTTAATGATTTTTTACCCTATCTCTAAAGTCCATTTTTCTAAAGTTTATAGCTAACTGTTCAGCCTATGGTATTTTCTATGAGCTGTTTACAGATGTATCTCCTTAATGTTGTTCAGTTAACAACTCTCTATTGCATGTGTTTCCCATCTCAGGATGTTATTTCATGGTATATATGTTAATGCATTCATACCCAGAAGCTTTTAAAATAACAGGAGTAACTGTGAAAAAAAGGAATGGATAAGCATATGTAAATATGCATGTCTCTCCAAGTGATGATCTTGGAATTTTATTAACTATTGTGCTACTTTTCCATTTGCTAAACATGTGTCATGTGTAAGTGACTGGCAATCATATTAATGACTCTATTCAAAATTCATTAGGTAGTAGAGAGTTTATTAATTAGTAGGAGAGATTTGTTTAAATCTGAGTTGTTCAACACAATGCTGGGTATGACAACAAGATTAGAAAAAACTTGTTTAATACTCAAAACAGACCAAACATTCTTTAAACCTTTTTTATGTTTTATTTCTTCAAATAATTATTTCCAAATTTAAAAAGAAACGTTTAATTAAACTCCGGTTAGTTAGCTTACATTTAGGACTGACTTGCCCATTTCAGCATTTGAAAATAAATGAAATTTGCTACCACATGACTGTGCAGGTAGCCTGTATGTTTCCTTTTTTTTTAGGTGCTGGAGACCAGCTCCAGCTAGAAGTCCTGTCAGGGATCTCAGAAAGGAGAGGAGGGAGTCGGTGAAGTCTTTTCTCTTTCTCAGAGGGCTGAGGGGAAGTGGAGCAAGGCAGGAGTAAGGAAGACACAGACACCTTAGTTCCTGCTAGTATCTCCTGCTGAGGGTCTCAGCAGGTCTTTATTTATACCTTAAGGCCAGCGGTGGGATTACTTCAGTGTAAGCATTGAGGCAGAACAGAAAAAATCAATACATATTTTCTCATGAACATGCAAAGACTCCCTAGGTCTCACACCTAAAGGGCAATTCTCTGGTAACCTTAAGAACACTTAGTTTCCTAGGTACAGCTCATTTGCTAGCATGATCAATCATATAAGACAGCACAACATTTGGCAACAATTAAACTTTCCCAGTTACAAAGTGGGTGTAAAATTCCTATTCTATATTCAATTACTAAAATCATTCTATCTCCTAGCACTCAATTAACTTGGTTAATATATTGATTACTTCAAAGTGGTCTGAAACAACTCATCAAATCTAAGTAAGTTCTACTGAAGTCTAACTCTTAACTAGAAATTCCTAACCTTCACACGGCCTGTGAACTATTGACCTTTTGCAAACACCAGGAAATGTACTGCTGGTGCAAACATGCACCCCCGTGTCAGGCTATGGCTTCCAAGCACAGTTGGTTCACTGCAGCTTGTTCTCCATAGTTCTCAGGGCCAGAAAGTTTCTTTCCTAGCTATACCTTCTGCATCATTTACTTTCTTTGATACTAATTCAGGTGTAAGAATAACAAATCAATTAAAGTCTAGGTCCAATTGGGTTTTCATATGCCAATTAATGACTAACTTCTGCATTAACCAAGAACAAAGAGGACAGCTTTAGCAGGCTTGCCATGGAGACTCCCTAGTTCAGACCTTCTTTGGGAAGTGCAAGAACTCCCCTTTTCTGGGAAATATAACTTACCCTCTTGGGGGAGCACAGGAACTCCCCGCTTCTCAGGAGTCTCCCCCAATGCCCTGACCATGTCAAGAGACATCATGGGAGTCGCAGCCTGCCACATTTAGGAGTCCTTATTTTGTTATCCATTTTGTACTGTCTTATGGAGAGCATAAGTGCCTGAAAAACAAAGAAGACATATACTCTCCTTGGGTGAAAAATTTAAGGAGTTACAAAAGCAAAGAGGTACCAAAATTCTGTAATCAAGAGAAATAGTATATTTGCAGCTAACAATGAAAGATAAGATATCAGACAAGGAATTGAATTTGAATTTTAGATAAACAATAGATTTTTTAAATTTTAAGTATAAGTTGTGCAAAGTTCATCTAAAATTCAAATTCTGTATGGAACATATTTATACAAAAACTTTCTCGCTACTTTAATATTCAAATCTAACTTGTCCTATATTTTTATTTGCTACATCTGGCAATTCTAACTTTAATGTACTATTTTTAAAAAGTCAAAATTGAAACCAAAAAATGCATGATGAAAAAAGTATCAATTTTAAAATAAACCAGGATCAGTGTTACTGATTTTCATTTTTCCTCAGGCTCTAAGATGGCTCTGCACTGCACAGTAACAGACTCTATCTAATTTTGTTAAAATATTGTATTAAAATATTATTTATCTTGGTTATTAAGTAATAAATGCTTCTTCAATCTTGCCTCCAAGGTGGTGCAAGGGGTTAAGATGCATCCTATAAAGCTATCTGAAGCCACTGCAGCATGAGTTTGATCCCCGGCCAGGGAGCTACCCACATGGCACAGCAGACCTCTCCTGATTTTCCTGCTGTTCCCCTCAGCAGTGATTTCAGTCAGTCTGCCTGTTCTGTCCCCCACTCTGTCTCTGGTGAATCCTCTTACCCACCCACACCTCTGAGCTGTACCTCACTTCTTATATGCATAAATAAATAAATCTTAAAAAAAAATCTTGCCTCCAATGCAAATGTCTCATTTGCCTTTTTACAATCTGGGTACTGCTTGGAACCACTTATAGTTTGCTCTCACCATGGACTCTATTTTTAGAGTAACATGAAAATAATGTGAAAATAAACACTAGAGTTAAGTTGGGGAGGGAGTAGGATCAAAACAAGGGGTGTGGGAGTATATGGGGACTATAACTAAGATGAAAATGCATACATTGTTTAAAAATGAAAAATAATGTAAAAAATATATAAAATAAAACAAAACAAAAAGAAATAAGTCAGACAGGGAAAATCCAATATTCTGAAATGGTTCTTAAAGATCACCTGGTCTTGAGAGTACCTAGTCAAATCTTCACATATGACTGTTACAGAGATTGAGGCCCTGGTTGGGATTTGACTCCAAATCTAGTCACAGCAAATTACTAGCAAAATTGAAAATAGCAGACACATTTTCAAACAGTCCAAAGCCACACACACACACACATGCACACCACTTTAGGAAAATTAAAGGAGAATAATTAACTTGTCACTCAAGGGTTTGAACAGAATAATCTATAAAATGAGGCTACAATCAGTCCATTCCATTCCACCTAAAATCACCGCTACAAGCATTGAGACAGCAAAACAATTGTTTCCCTTATTTAGTCCACAGATATGCACCTACTTCCTTCTACATACTACTTCCTTCCTTCAGCAGAAAGCATACAACCATGCATATGAAAGACAAGACATGTTTTCTCTTGGACCTCCTATCACAAAAGGGCAAGACTGGAAATAAACAAATAAAGCAAATAAGCAAGCAATATAATGCAGATATTGCAAAGTGCTAGTAACAAAATAAAGCAGAAAAAAATATGTTCTTGATTGTGAAAAGTGATACAAGACAGTATGGGCAGGAAGGATTTTTTGAGAAAATGACAATTGAGAAGATAAATGCACATGGAAAGAAGCAATCAAAATCTGGATGAAGAACATTCCAGGCAGAGAAAAGATCACATATAAAACCTCAATAAGGATGGAGATAGGCCTACATAAGGGATAATGTTTGTTCATAAATTTTGGCATTGTGTAATAACCTTCTGTCTTTAATTAACATTGTATCTTAATAAGTAATTACAACTTTTTTCTGAGCTATTAAATTTTATTTTTTATAAGATTTATTTTATTTATTTATACAAGCACTGGGTACAGTCAGAAGTATGGGAGGTTGAGAGAATTCACCAGAGCCAGAGCAGGGAACAGAACAGGCAGACTTATGAAACACACTGCTGAGGGGAGCAGCGGGTGGTAGGAGAGGTCTGCGCGCCATGTGGGACCCTTGCTGGTGGCCGGGAATCGAACCGGCACTGAAGAGGCTGCGGGCAGCTTTGCAGCCCAGCGCTCAACTGGCTGTGCCACCAGGGGAGGCCCAAGCTTAAATTTTAGTGATAGATAAATGGGGAAAATAAATAGCAAATTCAATATTAATGAATGTTAAGGAGAATGAAAAATAAAGTAGGAAAGGTGAACTGACCTGTTGAGGAGCTGTTGGGAGGTGTCGAAATAATAAATGCGGTGAATAAGGAATGCCTCACTGATATTTTGACATTGGGGAAAAACCTGAAGGAGGTAAGAAGATACTTGCAGCCTGGCACAATAACTCTAAAATGGGAACTAGTAAATCCTGTTTGAGAAACAAATCAGCATAACTGAAGCAGAGTATAGCCAGGATTAAGGGAGAAGGAGGAACTAAAGACAAGGGATCAATGGAGTCAGACTATTTAAGACTTTCTACATCATTGCAAGAAATCTGCATTCTAAATAGGTATATGAAAGGAAACTTAGCTTTTTTCTTCTTTTGCAAGGATCTAAAAAAGATGTTTCAAATTGTCACCACAGATGTTTTATTAAAATGTTTGAATTGTTCCAACTCAGAAAAATAGTGCACTGGTAATACATGAGTTTCTGAAATATCATTTAAAATATTTGCTAGTACCCATATAAAATTGGTCAGTTTACTTTGCTTCTTTAAGATAAGAAACAGCACATTATGGAGTTTGATCAGTGATTTGAACATGTATTTATCACTTAGAATCTTGCCATTTAATCAACACATGAGCCCTATAAGATAGTATTACATATTTCAATCTACAGATAGAGAAATGGAATTCGTGATGGCAGTGACTGACCAGTCCATATTTCTAACCCCCTATATGTGAAATGAGTTTCAGAGTAATTCATGCAAAGGGCTAAGCTAGTTCTGTTGCACAATGATTCAGACGCATCTCTGAAACAGATGTTGAAATATGCATATCTTCAGAGCAAAATCATTTCTGATGAGAACTTGAAATTTACTTCAGGTGACACTTTTTTTTTTTTTTAAGATTTATTTATTTATACATACAAGGGCTGAGGTACTGGCCAGAGATGCAGGGGGTGAGAGGATTCACCAGAGACAGAGTAGGGAACAGAACAGGCAGACTGACTGAAATACACTGCTGAGGGGAGCAGCGGGCGAGACAGGAGAGGTCTGCTTCGACATGTGGGTTTCTCCCTGGCTGGCTGGGGATCAAACTCATGCTGCAGAGGCTGCGGATTGCTTCATAGTGCTGTGCTTAACTTCTTGCGCCATCAGGGAGGTCCCAGGTGACACTTTTTAAAATAGACAAATAAACTCAATTTGAAAAATCATTTTACAAATACATGGTTTGCTAAGTGTCTCATCTATGTAACATCTATCGTTCCAGAACTACAGATTTATCAATCAAGTATCAGCTCAAGAATTAGATGACCCATATCTTCCAGACTAAGGAATAACATACCAATGGGAAAATAAAATGCTCATACCTAGAATTTATCTGTACTTTATTTCTCAGCAATTGATGTTATTTGGGTTAAGACTAATGAGCAATGCCTTTGTTATATAAAGGACCATGTTACAGCATGGCATGTAAAAATGCACTGTTCTTTTCTGTTTGCTTGTTTTTTTTTTCCCCCCCCCGCAGTACCATACTTAGCACAGGGTGTGAGACATAAAAAGTGTTGAATAAGTGTTTCCTTCATTAATTCAATTTATCAACATAGTATCATATGAAGCAATAGGGAAAATGTAATTAACATAAGACATTTTGATATATCAAAATAAGACTTGCTCCATTCTCCTTGTAGTCATATACATGGAATCAGATCGACAGGATCAGTAAGTAAAACAGCATCTTATGGGTCTCCCTGGTGGCGCAGCGGTTGAGCGCTGGGTTGCGAAGCTGCCTGCGGCCTCTGCGGCACTGGTTCAATCCCCGGCTGCTCCCCGGCCACTGGAGGAGGGTCCCACATGGCGCGCAGACCTCTCCTGCCGCCTGCTGCTCCCCTCAGCAGTGTACTTCGGTCCTTCTGCCTCCTCTGCTCCCCGCTCTGGCTCTGGTGAATTCTCTCACCCTCCCGTGCTTCTGACTGTACCCAGTGCATGTATAAACAAAACAGACAAACAAACACATAAATAAATAAATGAAACATGCCTCTATTAAAAAAAAAAAACAGCATTTTACACTACAAGTGAGAACATGTCAGATGAATGCTGAAAGGAACAGTAACAGCATGGTGCTCAGGAAAAGGAGAGGTTCCAGGTTCCCTGTCCCACCCAAAGGCAGATAGAGCTGAGCAGGCAGGAGAAGAAGCTGCAGAGGAGACTGAGAAGGAAGGAAGCAGGATGGAGCCAGAAGGAGACCTGGAGGAGACACATGGAGCAGAGAGACATGTGAAGAAACTGCGCTTGCCTTTTGGTCTTGGACTGGTTGACACAGATGTGGGTGAGAGACCCTTGGGGAGGTTAACAATGGCAGCTTTTATCTTGATATTTATTTTGCTCTTTCCTGCAAGATTTGTCTGGCTGTTTCCAACCCCGTGCTATGGGTCCCCACCCAAGGTGCTTTTGACTTGTGGCAGGCTTTCAGGCCTTGCTCTGAGCCAATCCTGTTAGGGTAGAGTTTTACCCATGAGAGGACAGGTAACTTTGGGTGTTTGCTTTAAAAACTGTAGTCTTCGTCTTTTCTGTGTAGTTCACAAATTGTATTAAACGTCTTTTCCATTAAAGGTCTTACATGTTTTGTCTTGATGCAATGGATGGTGGATGGTAAAACCTATTTAGAGCAGGCAGGTTTGGGAGTTGGGGGTGCCCCTATCCCTGTAACAAAAAAGTACAAATAGGAGCTACAGGACAGTGACTCTCACTTCCCATCAGTTGTGACATTAACAGTCTAGGAAAAGCAGCACTTGACCCAACAGTCTGGAGTAGAGAGAACAGCACAGCCACCAAGGAATGCATGGGTTTTTGATGCCTCTGCTATAACATCAATAATTCTCTCTCTTTCTCTCTCTTTCTCTCTCTCTCTCTCTCTTTTTTTTTTGTTCTATTAAAGAGTTTTGGAATCAAAGTTACTGAGAGAGTGACTTGATTAAGGGAGGGTGAATATGGGATTAAGGGGAGGAAAGTGAAATAATTAGTGTACAAAATTTAAGGAAACCTTCCATCCCAGGTGTCAGCCTTGCATGTGCATATAACCTGGAGAGTGAGCTCCTCCCAAAATTTTGTCTCAATGTGCTATAGATCCATGTGCTCTGATTCGCTTAGGACAATCTGGGTTTGCAATCTATTTTTCTGCATTCATTAATGGCAGTGCCTCTTTTTATTTTCAAGATTTCCCTGGCTTAGATGATAAATTGTATGGTTACTGTTGTTATAGAAATATTTTAAAATTAAAACTAAAGTAAATAATTTGAAAACATTAGGGTTATTTATTCTTACCTTTTATAAATTACTTCTGTCCAAACTCAGAACTGACTGAAACATATCTATGCTTTCAGATATTATACTGGTAGTTAAAAACTATTTCCTTAGACATTTAATAAAAGTGAGTTACTTTGAACAAACATAGACTTGAAAACATTAAGAGATATGGGCCCTAGCAGATATCTATTATGTAAAGATATATGTTATATGATAAAAATAAAGTATATGTACTTTATTGGAAAACTGATAAACAATATTAAGTTGGACAGAAATACACTTATGTATGGGGTTATGTCAGGTAATTGTTTTATATTTGTATCCTTTCTTTTTACCCATTTCGTAGCACTAGTCCATGGGCTAAAAATCATTTAAGATATTGGTTATTTAGACTTGACCTATCCTTTAACAAATTTTTGACAGTAAAACAAATAAGGCCATACTTAAGTCAATATTTTAAAAAAGAGACTGACTTATGTCAATATTTAAAAAAAGAGACTGATTGCCAGGTAACGTTTACAGTTGATCTCTAATCCACCCAATTGGTCACTGGGTCTTTTGAGAAACTATTCAAAGGATTTACGCATAATCAGCTATGTCAATAAATTTTCTTTGCAATGGAGTGAAAATATTGACTTCTGGGATTTACCATGCATGGATCAATGCTTCAAATGCATGGAAAGAGGAGTTAATGCATGTAACCTTATATTTCAAAGAAAAAGGTACAGAATGGCAGCACAAACTAATCTCCCACAGTTTGATTGGCCCTTCCTTTCTTTAGTAAATCATGGAACTAATTAGTGAGTACTGAAAATTGGTGCCCAGCAGCAGAATAGAGTCAGCATTGGCCGATCTCCACATACCTTAGGCCCTGTACACCGAATCCCGATCAATTCTGGCTTCATGAACTGTCATGGCAATATTCAAACAGGTTACTTTTTAAGTACCTCCATCAAATACATCATCTATCACTGGTATTTACTGGGTATTTATTGCCTAAGGAGAAGCATCTAGCTTAGTTGGCAAAATAACACACATGACATGTCAGGAGAGGACAAGTAGGCCATTATTATTCAAATTAACATGTACATTTTTATTGTAACAATTTGAAGACATTGAGGGGATGCCAATGAAGACAATAACTGAAAAATTTACATGGGGATGTATTGCTTTTATGTATGTGATTTATAAAGGATCCAAGATATGCTATATTTAATGTGCCACTGAAACATTACCAAATGAAAATTGCTCACTGCCAGTTACAGTGCCAGAAATAACCCAATTAATGTGTGTAACACAGGGATTTTTTTTTTTTTGAGGGAGAGGGATTTCTATATATTTTTACAATGAAACAAGGCAGCAACGAGATGGTGGTAGGAGGGAGAGAGGAAGGCATTGAGTGTATTTACAGAATTTCGAGTGAGTATGAGATGTATGTGACAGAAGAAGTTTTAAATAAGACAGGAAACTAAGGAAGCAAGCAGAAATGCAGAAACTATATAGCAGAGATTCAGGTTTATGGATTCAGTTCTGAATTATAACTTTGGCATTCATTAGCTATATGGCCAAGCTCAGGTAATCTAATCACTTTGAATGTATGTTCTCTAATCTGCAAAATGATAGAAAAGTTATCCCATTAACATTCTTGACTAAACAGGGTAAGATAAAGCATTTAGCTAATGCCTTTCATATTATAATATTTCAATTAATGTTAGCTATTGTTATTATTATTGCTGTAGAAAAATGAGGGAAAATTTGAGGTCCTGATTAAGACTGACATAGTTCCTCTAATTATTGTGTGTGATCAAAAATTTTAACCTGGACCTCTCCTGGTGGCATAGGCGGTTGAGCAAGCTCTGAGAAGCTGTCAGCAGCCTCTGCAGCGCTGGTTAGATCCTGGCTGGCTGCTGAGTGTTCCACATGGTGCGGCAGACCTCTCCTGCCTCGCCCGCTGCTCCCCTTAGCAGTGTATTTCATCAGTCCGAGTGTTCTGCTCCCCACTCTGTCTCTGGTGAATCCTCTCACCCTCCTGTGCATCTGGTCTGTACCCTGGCTCTTGTATAAATAAATAAATCTTTAAAAAAATTAACTATTTCAGAGTCATGCCAGTTTTATATTAGAAGTATAGAGGCTGCCTGCAGCCTCTGCAGCGCCGGTTCGCTCCCTGGCTGCCGGCGAGGGTTCCACAAAAAAAAAAAAAAAAAAAAAGAGTAGAATGGGTTCTTGTTCTTGCATTGCCTGGTATCACTGTTACCCTGCTGTGTGCTTATAGTAAACAAGTAAAACTTGCTCAGTAGTGAGGGTCAGACAAGTAAGCTTGTAGTAAGCAAGTAAGTTTCAAGAAAGTGAGATTGCAGTATGACTCGTAAAATCACTCTAACAGTCAAGTCATCTAAGGATGAAACATATCCAGAATCAGGACCAGAACTCAAAGTTTCATTTCTTAGAATTTTTGCCATCTACAGTTAAAATATTTATCAAGAGGTGCAATTTGCAGTAACTATTATAAGACTGGTTGCAAAGATTAACTTAAATGTCCTTTTCCTTATGTTTGAAGTATGTATTGGATTTACTGAGGAAGATAAAATAAAGTTCATATTCCCAAAGCCTGGGGTTAAGTCTTTTTTTTTAAATTTATTTATTTATACAATTACTGTGGTATAGGCCAGAAGCGCGGGAAGGTGAGAGAATTCACCAGAAACAGAGTGGAGAGCAGAACAGGCAGAAGGACCGAAATACACTGCTGAGAGGAACAGCTGGCAAGACAGGAGAGGTCTGCTGCGCCATGTGGGAATCTCCCTGGCCATCCGGGAATTGAACTGGCACTGCAGAGGCTGTGGGCAGCTTCACAGCGCTGCGCTCAAGCTCAACCCTCTGTGCCACCAGGGAGGCCCCAGGGTTAAGTCTTGGAGTAAAATCTGGCAGCTATACATTTTCTTAAAAGTCATGTGCTCCTAGACATTAAGAATAAAGGGGTTTTGGCTTGTTTTAATCTCTAGGGTATACGAAATAGCATAATATCTGCTGATATGTGAATTTCAAACACTTGAACAGTTCTCCCCTTTTCCATTTGACACCTGTAACTATTATAAAGGGAGATACACTTCTTTGAGGGCCAAAATCTTTAATAAATACTTAGCTATTTCTTTATATGCTTCTTATCATACAATTTCTTATTTTATATTCCTCCTTCATTCAACATAAAAGGGGGGGTTGGTTTCCTTGGTTATTTATTATCATATTATACATCACTGTCAGTGAAATTGACCATGAAAATGTGCATTAAATGGTTGATCATAAAATAAAACATTCCTGGCATGTGGAACAATGACAAAGCAGCAGTGTTGAACTTATTTTAATTAAAATTGCCCCTAACTGGACCTCCCTGGTGGTATAGAGGTTAAAGTCTCAATGCGATGAAGCTATGGCCAGCCACATGGTGTTGCAGACCACTACTGTCCTGCCCACTGCTCCTCGCAATAGTATATCTCAGTAGAGCTGCCTGTTCTGCTCCCTACTCGGTGTCTGGTGAATCCTCTCACCTTCAACACCTCTGGCCTATATCCCAGTTCTTCTATGCATAAATAAATTAAATAAATCTTTAAAAAATAAATTAAAATTGTCCTTATCTGGCTGGTGAACTGAACTGTTTATACTAGCAAGCAACTAGTAAGTACTGTAAAAAAGTCTGTGTGAGGAGCTAAAGGTATCCAGTTTAAATAATTCCAACCATCCTTCCACCTCTATACAAGATACTGCAGCTGATGTCTTCCTGGTGATGGCATAGAGTAGATTTTGTGAACATTTTGTGAAGGTTTTCAACAGAGTACATTAAAAATTGGAGAAGTCTTGGTAATCTATTCACTACCCAGCGTCTCTAGGTCCTTTCTCTCCTTCTTATCCCATGACCTCAAGTGATAGAATTCAAAGTAGAGTTATGCAGGCAGCTAAGGACAAAGAGATGGACCAAAGAAGTTATTATTTGTCTCCATGCTGCCCTGATCCTCACTACCAGGCAAGCCCATATAGCTACCTCAGTTGCCTTTAGTGTTCATTAATAACTCACAACTGCCCCTTGTCTGAAAAATAGACTTTAGCCAAACCCCACAGAAACTAGCCCCACCATCGCTCCAGGGTCCACAGAACTCAGCTAATCGCTGGCAGGTAAGAGAACTAGGCTTCTAATCTCAAGATTAACATTATGGAGGAACACAATCATGTATGCATGTGCACACAGACACCACAAACAAAAGACCAGTAGGACATTTTTGTGAGATTAATGTTTAATACCTTAGTTGTAGTGAGGGTATCACGGATGTCTGAATGGGTCCAAACTCATCAAAATTTACAAATTAAAGGTGTTCAATTTCTTGTGTATTAATTATACTTCAATAAAGTTAATTGAAAAATAACTAGAAAATAAAAGTCTAACACTATGTTACAATTTGGGACACACAGTTTTATCATACACTCTATTATTATTTACCCATTTTTTCCTGTGTTATTCTGTTTCCCTCATGCTCCTTCTCCTGAGAGTACTAAGCCCAATAAATCACTTGAAAATACTTCAGTCATAGGCTTTACATACAGGAACTCTCATGAAACCCTCCCTGCTATGTCTGGTAGTTTTAAGAGAGGCTGATTCACTCAGTTCACTTATACCACCTTGTTACCTTTTTTCTGCTAAAGAAGATTCCCTTTATTATTAATACTATGGACAAACATGTTGCATAATTGTGTGTGTCAGAATATTTAAGTGAAAAGTACCAAGACAAAATACATCAAAAATTATGGTAATGCTCAAATTGCTATTTAGCATTTGTATAACCATACAAAGCTATCATTATAAGTGAGCATACCTAGTCTGATAAAGTGGTCATTACTTTCTCCTTTACTTTCTAAACATGCCTTTTTATTTTATATTAAACAATGAAATACAAAATAACTATGCAAAAATTATAGGAGAAACAAAAATGCAGAAATCATTCCTTTGTTTTAGGAATACCTTGCTAAATGAAGTGACTCTACATTAAAGATGATAATATAGGTTGCTGTTATACACACACTATGTCCCATTAGAATGCAGGTGAAAAACAGAGATGTGGAAGACATTTGGTTTAGGGTGTGGATTGATTCTTGACTGAGTGTAACAATTTTGAATAATTAAGTCCCATTTACCCATGTTTCCACAGTGGATCTTTTTAACTAAATTAATACTCTGTTTTCCATATACTAATATAATACACAGATAAAGCCTTCACTCTGGAGTATCTCTATGCATAGCACATTGTCATCAAACTTCCTTTATGCTGTGTAACCATCAGTAATCTCCAACACTGATGTCTTCCTATGTCACTATTGGACCTAGGAACTGAAGAACCTAACATCCAGTTTCATGGAAAATAATTTGCTCATTACTGATAATGTTTAAATATCTTCACCACAGGACACTATTTACACAAGCTCATTGGCAATACCATTTGCCAAAATTTAGGGTTTGATGTAGAACATGTTTCTGACAAAAATGTGTTCTACATTTTATTAGATTGTTCTAATAAAAATCTAAGTTATTAGTCTTTAAAAATTGCATGTGGACTTTAAGAAGCCTCATATTATTTACATTGATGTTAGTGACAAATGACATTAAAATCATCTCCATAGTATTCATGACAAATAATCAGTGTAAATTCTATTAAATGACAAAAAAAAAATATTTAAAAAGGTAAATAGGGCCTCCCCGGTGGTGCAGCGGGTTGACCGCCACACTGTGACGCTGTCTGAGCCTCTGCAGTGCGGGTTCCATTCCCGCTTGCCAGGGAGCTGCTCACATGGTGCGGCAAACCTCTGCTGTCTCGCCTACTGCTCCCCTCAGCAGTGTCTCTGGTTCATTTGCCTGTTCTGCTCCCCACTCTGTCTCTGGTGAATCCTCTCACCCTCCTGCATTTTTGTCCTGTACCCCAGTTCTTGTATAAATAAATAAATTTTTAAAAAATAAAAATAAATTTAAATAAAGCATTTATAATTTAAAAAAAATGTTTGTTTAATTAAATTGAAACATTTTAGAGAGTAAAAGAATAAAGTATAAAGTAAAATAAATCAGCTTTTGGATCATTGATAATGTAAGACAGGGAAAGAAGACCTGATATCTCATTTTTTAAAAATAATGATTTGAGGGCCAACCCTGGTTGTGCAGGCGTTTGAGCACAGCTCTGTGAAGCTGTCTGCAGCCTCTGTGGTGTCGGTTCAATCCTGGTTGGAAGTTGAGGGTCCCACATGGCACGGCAGACCTCTCAGGTCGCGCCCACTGCTCCCCTCAGCAGTGTAGTTCATCAGTCTGCCTGTTGTGTTCCCCACTCTGTCTCTGGTGAATCCTCTCACCCTCCTGTACCCCGGTTCTTGTATAAATAAATAAATATTTGAAAAAATAATGATCTAATATTCCAATTCTCATCCATTTTGTAATGTAAAAATATGTCCAATTTGTTCAACGATAAAACTGAGGTAGCTTTTACTGTTTTTAGAATTATTGCTGAAAGTAGTTTGTAATTTTCCCATACACACACACACACACACATTCAAATATATTGGGGGATCTCCAACAAGATACATCACAGCAGTCCTCACATTAATCTATACATAGCAGTGAATAAATAAATATCACTGCCTCTTCTTGTCTTAATCTAGTGTTGGCCACCTTTAATTCCACTTAGTTGAGTCTGTGTCATGAGAATTTCATTCTTAGGGAGTACGAGAGAATTGCTGGGTTCTGTACAGACTCAGAAAGAATGGCCCATAGACACAGAATCCAGCATCTGATTCTAGAATCTTCTGTGATGAAGACTATCTTGAATTATAAGTTTTTTAATAAAAATTGTGAGTCTCTGTAAGTCTTCTAGGCAGAAGGATTTCTCCTTGCTGCAAGGGTCTAAAGCAGGAATAAGCACCAAAATTGAACTCTGTTTACTGAAAAATCCTGAAAAAAAGGGAGATGGGAAAAAAAAAGATAATATTTTTACTGAGAGCCAGGCCTATCAAATTTAATCAATAAAAGGAAATGTGTTATAGTTGTTAAGATATTTTAGTCACTCCATTAATTTAAATTGTGCCCTACTACAAGTCTTAGTGTTCTTGATTTTCGCTTTGCTCCTTTTCCAGAGGATAAATTAAACTGGCTTTGATTTATTCTATTAGCACCTCTTAGTATTGTCCCATGCAAAATGATAAAATTAGTAAAGGTTGGTTTTGGTTTTCTCAGTTTTATAATTTCTACCTTCCATTTACCTTTTCTATATCTATTTCTTGCAGAAACTGACCCAATTGTTGATTCATACTTCAATAATTAAAATTAAACAATGTTTGTAATATTTAAGTATTTTAAGTTTGATTGATATCTTGGCATTCTTGTAAACTCACAAATAGAGAAATATCATGTCACCTCTTTCTCAAGGAACTTCTCTTGTCTGGATAAAACGGAGAAACAAATCAGATAACCTTATTTATTACTATGCTTGATGTAAGTGAAGGCTAGTATAAATGCAAAATGGAGGAGCATCAAAATGTAGAAAACCTGTATCAGTAGGATGGTTTGCCTTGAGCTTTACCTTGGTATGCCAGAAATTTTCACAAAAAAGCTTATTCTAGGTGCACACACAACACAATGCTAAAACACAGGATGTATAAAAAAAATATCACCAGGCAGTCAGGCGTGGCTATGGTGCACTGGGCCTGGGATGAGCTCAGTGAGGCGATGGCAGGGATTCAGGGATTTAGGCAAGGGAGCAAGTCAAAATTTGATAGCTAACCGATAAGGTTTAATTTTTGAATTTGAAAGCTACTAGAAACACAAAACTTTAAAAGAGTACAAACATATCACATTTTACAGGATAAGATCTTATATAAATACCAATAATTGATAAAGGGTTTAACACCTTCTGGGCATACATACATTTCACCAAAGGTATGCTATGCCCTTGGTGAAATAATCAAAGACATAATTTTGTGGAAGAGCTTTTTATATTATATCTGTAGGATTAAATTTATTAATCTTTGCACAGTAATATTTTTAACTAAGACAGGAGAGGTTGGCTAGTTTTCTAATAAGACTTCAAATAGCCAGTGAACTCTTCTAATATTTCATAGTGTTTCTACCCATGAGATTCATCCTTCAGAGATTTAAGTTGCCTATCAGCTTTTGAAATAAGGGAGAGATGTGTTAGAGGCCACTCTCAAGGGAGAAAGGTATTGTCAAGATGCTATTTAGGTTGATACATTATAGACGAAAAATGCAGAGTAATATTAACAATTCAAAAACACACACTTTTCTATCACCCACTGGACAGCCAAGGAAGTTGGTGGTCTAAAATCATGTCTGAAAACAAGCTTCACCAATGTTAATAAATCTAGTGATTCCCAGTACCAAGTGTGTTTGCATCAGTACTATCTGTAGACTTTCTCTGATAACTATTGTAAACCACTATCCACCTGCACTTCTCCAAACCCATGTGTGTGTACGTATGTGCAACTGCTCTGATCACAATCTTTCAGGATATTGATAGTGGAATTTGCTCTAAAAATCTGGTATATATAGCCCTCTGTACTCTGACTATATTTTTAGTCCCTTATCACACTATTATTTTAAAAATTAAGGCAAGTTCCAAAGAGTCTTCAAAGTAAAGTTTTAGGACTGAGCACTAAGATAACAAATAATATCCATGTCTTCAAAAATTGGTAAAATTCTAGAAGTCTAGAAAATTTCTCATGAAACCTGCTCTTTTCACTATTTGGCTGCTTTCTCATAGACAACACCCGTAGAATTATATAAGCCAGTCAGACCTATGGGAATTTTTTTAAATAGAATTATGCCCAGGACATAAGAGCATATTACAGTTATCTGGGTAGACCAGGCATCAGTGTTATTTAACATCTATGTGATTGATTTTGTTATACAGTGAGGGGTGAAAACCACTGAATTAGAGCAAGAAAGGATCTGTGTAAGCATGTAGTTATGAGATCTATGCCTTATTTCAAAGTTAATCTTGGTTGAACACAAAAATAGGTAACTCATGAAGATAAAATTTCCAATTAATCAAAATCAACAATGTATTTTATTGAAAAATACATATGGCATTTTTAATATGTAGAAGACACTAAATTTTCACTTGCTATATAGTTCTAAATAAAACAGATTCTGTTCTTGAGAAGCATATAATAAATGTCAGGTTACCAGCATTTTGGTGTTTTCTGGGTGAGTGCTACATTTCACTTTATGCAAATTTTTCTTTAATTAAATATTTCAAGTATCTAGGAATTAATCTAATAAAAGTTGTGTGAGTTCTATCTTTGGTATAGCAGATAAACTTGTCAGCAGACTGATTATCCCACACATAAATTTAAACTGAAGATAAAGTTTTAAATCACTGCATAAAGTATAAGCAATTGTAAGCATAATTAGAGGGTAGTGGAGTCTTACAATAAGGGATTAGTGTAGTTAAATTCCTTGCCCTTATATTACTCCTCCCAGGACAGACTGGGGTGGAAAATTCTGGGGTATGGCTTCTGACACAAGGAAGGAAATTCAGATGAGGTTGCATTATGTGTAGGGCCCCCTCCATGAAGAGAAAAAGTCACCCATTGTTTCTTTATTAGACTTACAGCATTGTACAATTTTGTCTCTTTCCAACTAAGTGAGCAAATTTGGAGGGCAAAAACGGATTCTTACAACTTTTCAAATGATTATGTTGTTTTTCCCTGTTTAAGAACAACTGAGTAAAGCACAAACAATAGGAAGATTATGAGGGACATAGAACTATATATAGAAAGAAAAATTAAAGAGCTGATAATCAGTTAAACTTTCTGATGACAAACTTGCAAATGTACCCCCTGTTCATGACAAGAAAGTAAGCTATGCAAAATAAAAAGTTATAACTATTTTTCTATCACATAGATTAAATAGAAATACCTCAGAGGAAATAAAATTAATATTGAATAATAAAGTTATAATATACAGATTTTTGTTTGATGTTTAAGAAACCATGTGTAATACCTAGAATATTTTTTGAAAACTAATAAACAAAAGATCTACCTTGAGACTGTAGAAGATAAAAGATGTCTGTTTAGAATGGGGTAGGGGCATACAGAGAGGACAAATTATAATTCATGTTTATCAAAAATTCTATCATGACAGAAATAAGATGTTTGGATCAAAGTAAATTCAGTGAAATTATTTCTAGACTCTTACAATATTCAATGCATGAAGTGGAGTTCTGGGAAAGTAGGAGGTTAATATAGGAGCAAGTGCTACTTATGGTCTTATGGAACCAAGGAGCTTGAATGAATTATCAAGATAATTTTCTAGACTATTTATACATACTTAATGGATGATTGTTGAATTATACAGAATTTATCATTAATTAAATGTCTTAATGTTAAAACATGACAAATGAACTTGTCTGTTTTGTCAGATATCTCACTAGTGGTGAAAAATCAAACAAGACATGAAATTAATTGAAGAATGGATACATGCTGAAATTATACATGCATACTAGACCTATTGTAATAGTCCTATTATTGTTATTTCCTCTGACCATAATATCCACTACCCACATGAAAAGGGAATTCAGTGTTGTGTATACAGTCCAGGATACTTATTTCTGAAGCCATTTCATGTTTTGTTCTTGTGCAACTGTATTATCAAAAATATAATTAGCGATTTTTGCAGGTTTTCCTTTTCAATATTGTGCCACATTAATAGTAACCTTTTTGCCCAAATAAATCTGTATTATTGAAGGACATTTACACATTTGTGTCCTGCACAGCTACTGCCATATACCTATAGTATATTTCAGATATGCTAGATTTGATTTTGCATTTGAGTTTGTATTATTGATATTATCTAACTAAAAACCTCTATTAAGCAGGAATCTGAGGTACAGTCTCACTTCAGTGGAAATATATCTGTTCTGATAAGCGTTAATGAATAGACTGCAGACATTAAAAAAGTTATACTTTTTTTTAAAAGATTTATTTATTTATTTATACAAGCACTGGGTACAGTCAGAAGTGTGGGAGGGTGAGAGAATTCACCAGAGACAGAGCAGGAAGCAGAACAGGCAGGCTGACGAAGTACACTGCTGAGGGGAGCAGCAGGTGCAGCAGGATAGGTCTGTGCGCCATGTGGGACCCTTGCCGGTGGCAGGGGAACAGCCGGGGATCGAACCAGTACCGCAGAGGCCGCAGGCAGCTTCACAGTACAGTGCTCAACCGCTCCCCCACCGGGAGGGCCCCAAAAAAAGTTATATATTTTCTAATCCTGGTAAATACACATTATTTGCATAAGGAATTATTAATTTAAAACTGTACTTTATGGCTTAAAAACAGTACAGTAAGCATTCATTGGCTTATTCATTCTTGTCTTCGATTTCAGCAGAAACAAAAATAGGGACTTTTTGTCATTTATCACCAAGTGGATGTGAATTAATACAATGGCAAACCCATAAAATCTGGCCAAAAATTATGGAAATGCAATTGCATGAATTGACAGTTCATTTAAAAAGCCGTTTGTCTTGCAATTTCTGGCAGGTGATGGATACTTTTGACCATTTATCATCTATTCCAACTTTAACTTAATCATAATAGTTTGTTTCTCCTTTGGTAATTTACAATTCCACCATTATGACCACAGGCTTTGCAAAATCTACTTTCTGGGAATGCTGGTGGCTAGTTTCAGGAAACAGCTACTTGATTAGCTGAGGGCATGTGACCTACACATGGTTGTAGTTCCTTGAATAGAGAAACACCCTTGTTCTTGAGAAGGGACTCCTGGGAAAGACAAACAAGTAAGCATGTCATTCCAAGACGCTACAGGCATCTCTCAAGATGATCAAACATTTTTTTTTTTTAAGATTTATTTATTTATTTATACAAGCAGGCAGACTTGACAAAGTACACTGCTGAGGGGAGCAGCGGGTGGCAGGAGAGGTCTGTGCGCCATGTGGGACCCTCGCCCAGTGGCCGTGGATCGAACCTGCACTGCAGAGACTGCGGGCAGCCTCACAACCCAGGCGCTCAACCACTGCACCACCAGGGAGGCCCAGATGATCAAGCTTTTGGTAATGCAAATACCACGCTGTAGGAGTTACAGAGATGAACCCAGAAAAATGACAGGGAGAAGACAGAAATGAGGAAGGAAAAAGGGAAAAAATAACAGAGAGAGAGGGGGCTAAGGGAAGGAATGGTAACAGTTTGACCCTTTCTTCAACTTCACATCACATTTTACTTTTTTTTAAAATATTTATTTATTTATTTATACAAGCACTGGGTACAGTCAGAAGCGCGGGAGGATGAGAGAATTCACCAGAGCCAGAGCGGGGAGGCAGAACAGGCAGAAGGACCGAAGTACACTGCTGAGGGGAGCAGCAGGCGGCAGGAGAGGTCTGCGCGCCATGTGGGACCCTCCTCTGGTGGCTGGGAGCAGCCGGGAATCGAACCGGCGCTGCAGAGGCTGTGGGCAGCTTTGCAACCCAGCGCTCAACCTCTGCGCCACCGGGGAGGCCCATCACATTTTACTTTTAAGGGATTCTTGCACAGGACATTTCAGTTATAATGTCAACAATGTTTCTTGAGCCAGCTGAGAAGGTTTTCTATTATCTATATTCAAAAGATTCCTCAATTATACCCCATTATCTCTGCTAATGGTATATTTTGTTTTGTCTTTATTAGCTTTTGTTTCTGTAGTTTCAGGAAGAGTAGAAGCATTTTCAACAGTAGTCTACACACACAAAAGTTCTAAAACCTCTAGTGTCCACTATTGTCTGTACTGACCTGAGCCAGCAACAAATAAGACTTCAATTCGCTCATGTCCAGAATTATGATCTGAAAACCTGGGCATCAGGTAGGCTCATTAATTTTTATGTTTTTTTTCCTTTTACCCTAGTCTCACATAACCACTGGCTTAGCTGATTGCTTTTAGGCAGAGAAAACTTACTTGTAATCCATGATCTCAGCAGGGAAAGAGAAAGTTCACCCTCTGGTTAGTTAAGTTCTTGGAAAACAGTGCAGGCATTTTTATTAAATCATGCAAGGGCTAGGGGATATCCTAGCCCCCACTGAAGCTGAACTGACAGGATAAAATACACTTTATTAGTTCAGTTAGTGCTCTGCTTATACAATGATCTAAAGCCTATATATATTTGCTATAAAACTTTCTTAGCACCAGAGAGGGATTTTAATTAGACAAACCATAACCTCTTTCTATTTATTAATTCCTTCCCTTAGGTTTGCCTTTAAAACTGTATAGATAATTAAATCTTGAGAAGAAATAACACTGCTTTCTAAAGTGTTCTATGAAAAATATTGATGTCTCCCCCCACACCCTTCAGAAAATAGAAGATCTAAATGTATTTGCTGAATGTCAGTAAATATGTTGGTCTATTTGGATTTCAGTCTGAGTAGGTTCAAGGAGTGCTATCAAAGAAGTTATACAAACCATGACTTAGGAATACATGCAGAAGCTCAGTGGTTACTGTTGGGGAATTGCAACTTGGGCTGGTAAGAACATATGCTTAGGAATGAAGTTTGCCTGATTTTTTTTGCCTGATGTACAATTTATCCACAATACAAACTACTTCAGGCTCCATTTTCTCATCCACATAGTAAAAATAACATTCCCTTTCATTATTGGTTATGATAAGATGATATTGTAAGCATGCTGTCTGAGTTTACACTGTATAGATGGTGGCTGTTATTAGTGGTATTACCACATGTTTAATATCTATCCTTACATTAGTTACTCATTTTTTAATTGTCTTTTCATGATAGGCATTTTATTTTAAATGGAATCATAGAATCAAAGTGTTTGAGACTTTGATTAGGTCTTACTTAAATTCTTATACTTCAGAACAGGAACATCTGGAAAAAGTTTCAGTATCTTATTTTGAATGACAATATTGATCAAAAAAAGGAGACTCGTGTGTTCAAGATAATCTCTGACTTCCTTCATTTGGCCTGAAACACTGATGAACTGGGCTATGAACAGCATCACTCATAGATCTTCCCATGTCATTTGTCTTTGTGAAAGGAACAAAGAATTGACTAATAAATGGATATTTTAGCAAAAAGTAGGAAATACACACAAACAGCATAGTTAATTAAAACTATTAACCTCTAATAATTTCTTTGTATGGAAAATTACCTTCTCTTATTTAGGAAGCACATTTCAAGGATTTAAATGTTTTGGAGGACAACTTTATGCAAACATTATGAAAAATAGTAATAATATAATAACCCAAGTTCTGCCTACCTCTTTATCATAATATTTTATTATCATAATAATTTAAAAAAATAAAGTGATAAAAAGTAAAGATAGGACATAATTTTTGGTAAATATACGGTTTTGATATGTGTGAGCGAATATGAGAACTACTATACAATGGAAACTGGCAGTGATGATTTTGATATGTGTCCAGATTTCTAAGTTAGGGTCCAACTATAAAAATTGACTTTGTAATTTTGTTTACTAAAAGAATACTGAATTCTTTTAAGAGGTTTTCTTGTTTTTTGAATATTAATTCAACACATTTTTCATTTGAATTCTAAACTTTATTTTTTTATTTTATAAATTGATACTATTCTATATGCTTTTAAAAAGCAATACTGTCTTTTTAATATTTTATGCATCAGTGCCTTAGAAGATATACAAGTTTGGGAAGTTTAAATGCTTTTTGGAGACACACTGATAGCAAAAAATGATGTCAAAACTGTCAAAACAGTTTTGTAGGTAAAACAGGCAAAGTTTTACATAAACTGACAATTCAAAAAGTATGTAATGACCCATATTTAAGTAGGAAATAGACAAAAATGTTATGTTATTTCCACTCCTTGGGACCACATGGAAGAGATTTGGAGATAGGACACAGAAAGGGAAAAATATGATTACACAAGGAATATTATAAAAACTTCAAGATGATAAATACAATCTTAAAATATTTGAAAAATAAAGACAAATGTCAAACGTATGACAAATTAATAATTTCAATAGATAAATAGTATTCAGATAGTTTCAGTTCTTTCAAAAACTGACAAACTTTGCTAAAACTAACTGCAAAGAGCAAGAGATTTGAACCTTTGGAGATGTATGTATCTTGATGTTCAAATGCCTTTATCATTCTATATACTGTCTTTTTAAAATTGGAAAGGAAAAGACTTAGAAACAGAGATAAGAGAGAAGGAATGATGATGGATGACATCTCTGTGCACATCTCAGTAGCAATACACAAACAATCTCAATATTTTTACATCAAGTTTATCTCTTTCATGCTATTTTCATTTGCCACTCTGCCCACACACTTGTTATATACAGTTCCAAAGAGGAAAAATAGTATCATTTTCCCTCCAAGTAATCACTGCTGTCCCCATACTCAACCCCTCATGCCAGGACACACAAGAAGCTATATCCATAGTAGTATCCTTAACCACTAAATGGCATAAAAACTGACACTGAAGTGGCCTTTGCAATTTTACTATTCAATTTGTCTTAATCAGTGTGCTCCTATCTGCATGGTATGCTGGGAGTATTCAGAAAAAGGCTGGAACAAACCTAAACCAGAGAAGACTAGGCTTGGAGAAAACTAATTTGGAGCCCACTGTTTTTGTGGCAACTGTCAGGGTTTAATAGTACAAATGACAAGACAAATTGTCTTAGCAACTGAGTCTATTTCTACTAAGAGTAGTTATCCAAGGATTCTGTTGCTCACAAATACTTTCCACATTTCAAATACATTTCTAAGTGTATTTCCTCTGTTCTTGGTGTTAGTCCATTATCATCTGCATGCATAAATGTATTACCTTAGATGTAAAATAATGAGGCTGGAGCTTTTATAAGGAAAACTCTAATTATATCCTGAATTTATAAAAAAAAAATTCCATATTATTCCATGTTCTAGGAGCTGTAACGTTTCTAGATAAATACCAACAGGTGAAAACTAAAACTTTTATAGTTAATGTGAAAATCTGAATTTAATTACATCTTAAGTAAATGCATATATATATTACTGAGAGGTTTTGAAATTTTATTTTAATATAAAATTACTTACAGGTAACAAAGAATTAAATTTAATATTTAAATATACACTTTAGGTTTCCTGATTATGAATATAGTGAATGCCTTCCTTTTTAATGAGGGAAAGAAACACATTGATGGTCAGAGTGAGGGTATTTGACTTTGCTTCTTTTCATGTTCTTGAGAAAAGAACCAATATTAGAATTAGGATCTTGCTTTTTGAAAGCAAACCTTCGAAATCAACTGTAGAACAAAGATTAGGGAGAGAGGATGGAGAGGAAAAGGGTAAGGGGTCACAATGGACTATGGTGGAGGGTTTTGGGTGACTTCAGGTTTGTGAGGAAAACATACATCTGAAGAGGTGGGATCCATATTTCTGAACCATAGACAGTGTTTAAACAATCGTTACTTTAATTTAAAAAGTTATAAAAATAAAGGGTTTCCTATGGACAGGTAAAAAGATTGTTAGAAATGTGAAATCTCATACCTTATCCTAAGAACTAGTGGACAAATTACTTTAAAAATTAAAATTATCATTAAATCATCATCATTAAAATTTTCAAACCATTAAGTAAAGCTACTCCAAGGCAACTATCTAGCACGCCCTCACATACACACATCTACATCTACATCTACACCTACATATGCAAACAAACACATATAAGCATAGGGCAAACATGTTTGCCCATTTGTTTAAAACAAAAATGGACAAAGACTTATACACATCTTCAAAATGCATGCATGGCTAGTGGAGTCTGGACTAGAAAAAAAGGATGGGATGATGCCATCTCTACCAATCATTGTCTCTGTGATGTTAGTATGCTGAGTGTGCATTCTGAACCTCGTTTACGTCATCTGCAAAGTGGGGGTAAGGCAGTCATCCCTGACAGCTTCACAGGAGATTTTATGAGAATAACAATGGAAAATTTATATGTCCTCTTTGCAGTGCAAAATGTACTATTTTCATATGAATTCTTGTCATGATAATTACTATTAACATCATCAGATGTAGGGAAATGTCACGGTTGTAAATATTTCTAAGACTACAAGGCCAACAACAGACAGGCTAGGTTCATTTGTTGCTATGGTAATGCATATCAGGCAGATGCATATAATACAGGATTTTCACCAGCTGATTTCCTATTGCTTACTATATTTTTCTTTCCATAATGCATGCCTCATCACAGCATTCTATCTGTAATAATGTTTTTAATTATTAATATGAAAAAATTCATTAGGAAAAAAGTTTAATGAAAACATTGTTAGATCTCTAGTTCAATATTATCTTTATAAAATTAACATATCCATTAATACAGTTAACTATTGTTAATTTGTGGATACTACACAGGCACAATTCTAATTCATGCCAAGTTTCACTACTAGGCACATATATGCATTTATATATATTATCTTCCTATTCTCACTCTCTTTATGGATGCAAACAACTTTTACAGTCACATGTTTTAAGAAATTAATTTAATACCCTTGTTTACAACCTTCTTTGTCAACATTATTGCTTTTCCTACTCATATGTAGATATAATATTTTGTGGATGTGCTATCAACAGATAGCCAAGTGAGATTATCCATTAAATATCTAGTTTCCTATTTTTATGTAATAGAAATTAAAATTTAATAAATAGCCATATATTACATGCAGTCTTGCAGATTAGATTGAAATTCCTAAATCAGAATTACTAGGTGAGAATTATCTTATAAATGGTTTCATATACATTTCAAAAATGCATCTTTTGTTGAAAATTTTTACTCCTGTATCTATAAGACCCAAGGTGAAAAAGGTCATTGCTATCTTTCATTCCAACAGTAATGATTATCTTTATAAATAGGATGAATTAATAGACAAAAATTTTATCTCATTTAAAAAAATTATACTCATTTAATTTACTGGTAAACTTAAAATTTTAATTTTATAAGTAATTTTGGGATATCTGCCTTCCTCTTTCATTCCTGCATAAAAAAAATGTCTTTTTATATTGATTCTACATTGACTTGTGCCTTTTGTTGATGTGTGCAATAAAATTTTTACTTTACTAATTAAGATATGGATTGTCTGATATGTGTATGGGTATCTCTGAATGTGTGAAACTCTTAATTCATCATTTTCTTTTAATTGTCTTATTTTGATGTAAGATATTTATTATTTTGACATGAGTTTATATTTTTTGTTGCACTAATTTCATTATTTTTTGTTTGTTATTTTCTTTCTAATTGATAGAAATTTTATATTTGCTTCTTATATTTTGTCTTAATATTTTCACTCTTTAATATACTTGGAATTAAATGTTATTCTGTTTTCTAATATTAAAATATGTAAGTTTGATATTTAAACAAGTTTTTGTCTCAATACCATGCATCATATTTAGTATGTCTCTACTGTTTTTATATGCCAATATTATGCTACTAATTATAATGCACATTAGAATGTTATTGTGGCTATTTTAAACTGTTCCACCAATATGCTTATTCTTGTATCATTTTTTTAAAAATGTATATTATAAATTTTAAAGATCTTACTATCTGGTAGAACATTTCCCTCACAATTCTTCTCTTTTACATTTTCATATATATCAATATATACATTTATATACTTTCATGTAAAAGTATACAAAAAAGTGTATATGTAAAAATTAATCACTATCTTACCTAAATGGTCACATGAAGATTTTTACTGGCATATCATTAAAATGTTACAAGAAAGATATCTATCTTTGAAATTCATTCAGGAATATAATATACTTTATCCATATACATATGAATTATACTTATATATTTATATTCATATAAATATGATATTCTTTATTCATATGCTCATTTTAGTCCCTCTAGAAAAAATGTCCTTAAGAATATTTTATTACTACTGCTAACCTCAATATCTATGTGTAATTTTCTGTAAAAATGGAATCAAACACCCTCAGCTTATCCTAATCTGAGTAAAATTTCAAGGTAGTTGTAATTAGTACATTTAGGAATTCCCATTATTTAAGACTATGTTCTAAAAGAAATGCTTTTCTAACAAAACAAAGTAGTGAGTTACATGTTGTTCTCCATTAGTATGTAGGTTGTCCACATACTACTTTATAAGGCTGTACTACATTAGCTTACACTTAAGTTAAATCTTCCATGTAATGAATAAACCACCCATGAATGTGAATCTATATGATTTGGATTTTAATTTTATATCACTCATCTCATAAATACTTGATTTAATTTCAAAATAAGACTGGGGGAATTCATTATTTAAAATTTAATTGAGAAACAGAGGGTCATGAAGGTGAGGTGAAATGATTTAGGTTGAACTTCTAATAAAGGAACAGAGCTGGATTCAATACCAGGCATGTAAAGTCCTGTTGTCATTCAATCACCAAAAATATACCAAAAATAAACAAACAAACAAATAAAAACTCTCAGGCTTTCATCTAACACAACACAAAGTATAGTTTAAAATTATCATGTTTTACACTAGGCCATAGTTAACAATATGAAAAGCCTTTATGTATTTTAAGAAGTTGTTTTTAGGTACTTGTGCCCTATTCAAATTACATATAAACATTTATTTGAAGCATCATATACCTAAAGTGACCTCAGTGACAAAATAGTTATAATAGACTTAAAAATAAACTCCTTCCATAAACACTCGTTCAACGCTTTCAAAACCAAAGTTAATTTGAAAGATAAAACCAAGTTTTCCTGTTTTTTTTGTTTTTTGTTTTTTTTTTTAAGATTTATTTATGCATACAAGAACTGGGTCTAGGTTGGAAGTGCCAGAGGTGAGAGGATTCACCAGAGACAGAGTAAGGAGTAGAATAGGTTGATTTATTGAAATACACTGCTAAGGGGAGCAGTGGGCAAGACTGGAGAGGTCTGCTGTGCAATATATGAGTTGAGTCTCTGGCAGGGGATTGAATTCAGGCCATGAGGTGATAAAACTGAGACTTAATCCGTAGGCCACCAGGGAGGCCAGATTTCCTGGGTTTTATAAATCAATTTAGAGATAGAGAATTTCTTAAACATTTTTTGGAATGCAGTCTTATGATAAGTTAGAAAGTTAAACAAAATAAATAAAATTTCTTCTAAAATCCTTTGTTTACATTTAGATATATAAAAAATAAAATTTCAGACATCTAGTTCAAGGAAATGATTATTTAAATGTTCTATTTGATAGCTTGTAAAGTAACTGAGAAATTAGATAATGGTAGAGATATAAGCTTTGAGCACAAATCTGTTTGAACTAGAGCCTGTGTATTTATCTTCTTTGTATACAAGTGTAAAACATCAGTGTAAAAAAATAATAACAGTACACAACATAACAAAGCAAAAACGGACAGTTACAAATCAGAAACATACAGCAAGGGAGGAGGAGGGAGAGGGATGAGAGGGAAGGAGTGAGGAGCACAGGGGACTGAGGTGATAGTGCACGGGTACGCTGATTAAAGAAACTCTATGGGGACTGTACCTGAGGGGGTGAGGGAAGCAAATATTGTTTAAAAATGAACAATGATGTAAAAAAAATTTAAAAATAGGAAAAAAAAACAGAAAAACATAAAAGTCAGAAAAAAAATACACATATATGTATATACTTGACAACTCAAAAACAATTGCAAAATAAAACTAGAATAAAACTAGGATTTTACCACATTATTAAAGACTTCATGGAGACAATGGTAATTAATTTAGGTTTTACTGAATTCTTAAATTCAAACTAAGTGGTTGCTGACCACAACCAGTCAATTTTGTCAATAGGTCACTGTCTGCTGCCACTGCAGCACGAGTTTGATCCCCCGCCAGGGAGCAACCCACATGGCGCAGCAGACCTCTCCTGACTCACCCACTGCTCCCCTCAGCAGCGTATTTCAGTCAGTCTGGCTATTCTGTTCCCCGCTCTGTCTCTGGTGAATTCTCTCACCCCCGCACCCCTGGCCTGTACTTCAATTCTTGTATGCATAAATAAATAAATCTTCTTAATTTTTTTTCTCTGTCTACAGCAGGGTCTCTCTTATTCCATCTTTGGATATTCTTATTTTCTCCTTTAGAACATGCCATCTCAGCTATTCATAAAAGAAGTACCAATCTTGTATCAGTTTTTAAGAACCTTTTTGGGGTTTCTTTAAATACAGCATAACAAAATATTAAACAAGAAATTTTTATTATGCTATAGCACAAATTTTCTGGAATATAGAAATACAGTTTTCCCAACTGTGATTTTCTTGTAGAACTATATGTATTATAGCATGACGTCCATTTTATTTTAGTTCCTCTGATTTGTACACATTCTAGTTTGTCACTGTCATTCTTAGCATATGAGACATAAGACAGTACCAGTGCACAATAAGTAAATATTGTATTCATAGTTATTGAATTGAAATTGAACAAGCTAACATTGATAGTATTATCAGTGCAAATGCATAGTAATCCATTTTCCTTGAGTCTTTATGTACATATAAGGAGGCATTAGTTTCTGTTCATGATGCATCTTTCCCTACTTTTTTAGTAAGTTTTCATTTCAAAAATGTTAGTGCTCCCCCCTAAAATTTCAATCAACAAATAATGAAACAGATAAAATGTACTTCATATCCATATGTCTGAATGAATAATTAAATATTTTGAATTTTTCTTCAACCTAAACAAAATAAACAAATGACACTTTAGAAAGGCAATGCAGACTTCTGGAGGAAATAAGCAAATGCTATCATGTAATTCCATCATACTTCATTTAATTTTTTTTCTAACACGTAACCATGTCAGAATTACAATAGAGATACAGATCTGTAACTTCTGAATTTGATAAAACTGTATCACTTATAGATGGAAGGAGCAATCTAGTATCTAATAATATTTAAATGAAAAATGATATTTTGCAGGCCTCACACAAACTTCTCTTATTTCAAAATTTTCTAAGTGATCATTTAACAAAAAAGGATTTAATGTAGTCTTTTGGGGGGGCTCCCTTCCAGAGATAACAAATGTTTTCTTCAATTAAATTATCAAACAGTGTGTGTGTGTGTGTATTTGTTTTAATTTCATCTCCATATTGTCTCTGTCTTGTTTGCAAAATTTTGACTGCATGATTTTATTCTTGGGGACATTGCAGCTCTGGCAATTAATGACATTTTAGTTTCAGGGCTCAGTGCAAAGAAAGACAATGCTGCTTTTTTTTTTTTTTTTTATAGAGGCATGCTTTATTTATTTGTTTGCTGGTTTGTTTTTGTTTATACATGCACTGGGTACAGTCAGAAGCGCGGGAGGGTGAGAGAATTCACCAGAGCCAGAGCGGGGAGCAGAGCAGGCAGAAGGACCGAAGTACACTGCTGAGGGGAGCAGCGGGCGGCAGGAGAGGTCTGCATGCCATGTGGGACCCTCCTCTGGTGGCCGGGGAGCAGCCGGGGATCGAACCGGCGCCGCAGAGGCCGCGCGCAGTTTCGCAACCCAGAGCTCAACCGCTGCGCCACCGGGGAGGCCCGACAATGCTGCTTTTTAAGGGAGTGTTCTAGATGACTAGAACATCTGGGGAAAGAGAATTTTGGAACAATTACATTATTTCTCCTGATTAAAAAACTGGAAAAACTATTACCTCATACCACACACAAAGTTTACTCAAAATGGATAAAAAGACTTGGTTGTAAGATCTGAAACCATAAAATATATAGAACAAAACATAGGCAAAACACCTGGTGAGATAAACATCAGAAACTTCTTTGAGGTCTTGTCTCCAGAAGCAAGAAAAATAAAGGAGAATATAAAAACTGGTGTTACATCAAACTAAAAAGTTTCTGTGCAGCAAAAGAGCAACCAAAATAAAGAGACACCCTACTGGATGGGAGAAAATATTTGTGCACCATACATCTGATGTGACTGATATCAAAGATCTATAAGGAGCTTACACAACTCAATGAAAACAAAGCAAAAGACCCAGTCAAAACATGGGCAGAAAAGGTAAAAAGGCACTTCTCCAGGGCCTCCCCTAGTGGCAGAGGCGATTGAGCGCAGCACTATGAAGGTGTCCACAGCCTCTGCAGTGTGGGTTCCACTACAGCCGGCCAGCGAGATACCCACATGGTGCAGCAGACCTCTCCTGTCTCACCCACTGCTCTCCTCTGCAGTGTATTTCAGTTAGTCTGTCTGTTCTGTTCCCCATTCTGTCTCTGGTGATCCTCTCAACCCCCATCTCTGGCCTGTACCCCAGTTCTTGTATCCATAAATAAATAAATCTTTAAAAAGAAAAAGCTGGCAGGCATTCAGTGTAAAGGCCTAGTTTGTAGGCAAAGTATAGTGTTCATCTGAACAGTTCTTAATCACTTTTTTGTTACTGGTACCATTACTCACTATCCTAAATTATTAAAGTATATAAAAATGATAAATCATCAGGCTAATGTGAATATAAAGTGCACATGTTAGAGCATTTTATTTAATTCACTATTTATGAGGGAACTGGTAAAATTTTAGAACCAAAACAACTAACTAAACAGTCATGTTTTTAAATCAGAATTTTTGAAATGACTTTACAAACTAATCCAAAGTGAATTTATTCTATACTGAAAAAGGGAAGGCAATACAACCTCCACTGGAGATTATTTATTTGCATGTCTCTAAAGTGTTTGTGTTAATTTATATTGTTAATATAACTTGAAAAGTAGTATAATATATCAGCATCAAAGAAAAAATAACCTAGAAAAGCATCTGATGAATGTACATAGTTTTCCATTGGGTCATCCAGTTATTTTGTTGTCATTTATTTATTTGCTTATATCTTACAGCACAGAAATTTAAGCATTTTGGAAACTCCACCATTTGCATAAATGAATCCAAGCCAGAAACCACCTCAAGCAATCCATGTCTCAACTTCTTTGCTGGAACACCAAAATCACAATGTGTGATCTATACTACTCATTGCCAACTTTGCTTCACAACAACTTATACCATAACACTTTAAATAATTAGCTCAGCAATCTGATTAACTGATTAACTTGATACTTAAAAAATACACAAAACTATAGTCATAAAAGATCCATGACAACATTTGCCATCTTAACCATACTTAAGTATACAATTCAGTGATAAATTTATTCACAATGTTGTGCAATCATCACCACCATCCATCTCATAGCTCTTCATCTTTTAAAACTGAGACTGTACCCATTAAATAACAGCCCTCCATTCCATCCCACCCTCAGTCACCAGAAGTCACAATTCTACTTCTTGTTTATATGAATTTGATAACTCTTATTACCTCATATAAGTACAATCATACAAGATTTGTCTTATTGTGACTGGTTAATTTCATTTATCCTGGTTTCCTTACAGTTCATCTATATTGTAGCAGGTCAAAATTTCCTTTCTTTTAAAGATAATTTTAATATGACATTGTGTGTGTGCACATATTATATTTTGCTTATCTATTTTTCACTAAATATACATTTGGTTTGCTTTCATATTTTAGCCATATAGAATAATGCTATTCACATGATACATATGATTGTACAAACATTTCTTCAAAACCCTGTTTTAAATTCTTTTGGGCATAGACTTAGAACTGGAAATGTTGGATCACTCTCTTTGCCATTCTGTTTTCCAAATGGCTGTAACATTTCACATACCTATCAACAATGAATACAAGGTCCAATTTCTCTGCATTTTCACCAAGATTTTTGAAATAACCCGTTTCTTGATATGATTTCTTGTAAGCTTTTTGTTGACTTCAATTCTATCATATTTGAAGTGCTTGTTTTGGTTTCTGTGAGATCACAAGACATTAGCTTTTTTATTGATATTATTCATATTTGCCTCCTCTGTCCCTGATCTCTAAATTCCAATATTTCTCCAGTATCTAGGTCTAGCTCTTTTTTCTTAATTTACTCTGCATTTGATTTAACCAAATGCTGCATCTTTAAACTTTACCCTTAGTAACTGCCCCACATTTTGTGCAGATCCTTCTATGTGGCAAATACATCATTTTAAATTTTATAGTAGAGTATTTTTAAATGAGCTGTGCTACAAAATTCAAGCACATAATATAGATATTCATTCTAGAATTAATCTTGAATTTACTATTATCTAACTCCATGCAAAACTTGAGTGAAATAGCTGTAGTTTGAGGCAATCACTAGGGATATTTAAAAATGTATTTATAGTTTATGATTTCACAAGTAGATTATACAACACAGAATCTGGATAACTATAGCTGAGCTTTCATCTCAAGTAATTTTAATTAATTTAATGTATGCTCCAGAGCATCATGAGCAATTCCACATACAATAAAAATATCATGTAAATAAGTGAAACAATGTTAACTAATGATATTACTGCAGTGATAGAGATCATTTGTTGCACTTGCGTGATATAGAAGCATTGGACTAAATTAAATGTTTTATAAATATTCTGATTTAATTCCAGTGATAGATTTTATTATTCTATTTTGCAAATGTAAAGAAAGAATAAATCAGTCTCTGATCTGATCAAGTTCAAAATGCCAAGAAGTGACAGCACTGGGATTTAAACCTAGGCTTGTAAAACCTCAAAACCATGCAGTTAATCAATATCTTATAATTTAACTCCATAAAAGAAATGGGAAAAATACAATTTCATGATATGTTATATCATACCAATTTCACTCCGTGATAATATAGGAAACAAACAAACAAAAAAACAAACCAAACAAATGTGAAAAAAGCCACAGAGAGTTCAAACATGACTGATAAGGACATATTTACTGGTCCACCTTTCTTGTTCAAGTAGTTTTTCTCCACAGGCTTCTATCCTATTGGGAAAGTAGTTCTAGGTTATGATGTTAGGTAGTGATTTGAGGGATAATTGGTAACAATTGTTTCACAGGTTGAGTCCAGATCTTTGTTTCATAGTTCTTATTTGCCAAAATTCTAATCCTGAAATACCTGAATTCCTGTATTCTGTGAATTACTCATATTCAGTTATGTATTAAATAGGCCTCAATGATTGAAGGTACACCAGTTACTAATTCAAATAAGAGGTTTTACTTTTAAGGTTTTGAGAGTAATAACAGATATTTTGTAGTCTACTTCTCCCCTTTATCTTCATGGCCTAACATGAAGTTTCACATATCCCACATGGTATTTCTCTGAACTTCTAACTAGTATACATGGTAGCATCTTTGGGTTTCAGGGTAGTTTAATAGAGATTTGAAACAACACAGACTCACGGTTGTGTAATCTCCTCCAAGGCCTTTTTGTTGTTGTTGTTGCTATGATTCATAGGTGTTTGCTTTTGCTTTTACAATTGTAATTCCCTTTTAGCTACTATTTTTTCAAATTGCTATCATGTAGGGACAATTAGAAATTCTCACCCATCAATTTATTCTCTGTTCTTTTATTATTTCATTAGTTTTCTAAAAGAAAAAAAATAGAGTTCTTTGTCTGACAGACACAACATTAATTACCTTATTACTAGATTCTGCAAAGCAGAGTCAGGATTCCAGAAAAATATTGGGCCTTCATAACCTCTAGATCAAGAACCAGAAATGTGCTCAGATATGTTATCAAGGCCAGAGTCAACAGAAGTCTAATAAAATGGACTTATCCAAGAAAGACAGATGGAACGTATGAGGTCTCTACATAAAGACATAGTGGATGGCTTTCTTTGGGGAATACTGACTAATCTCTGCTTTAAGAGAAACTGATCAGTTCCAACCAGAGTTTATGCAATTAAGTCATGGAGAATTTATCAGTTTGGGTCTAAACAATAAAGGGATATTACATAATAATTTGGAGAAAATAAATTTTATATAAAGAATTATTAATGACAATAGGGGGTTGGAGTAATGAGGGTTTGGCTAGTAAGAAGTACAAAGAACTTTAAAAAAAAAATTAAGAAGTCAACTATAAGTCCTTAACACAGGGCTGAAATCTAGACCTTTTAGGAGAGGGCACATCCATAGGTTAAAGGATGGCAGAGAAGAACACAAGTACTGAGAAGTATCTGGAACTTATTGGAAATCAATACTCTAGGATGTTGAAAATGTTGTTCATGGGTGATGTTTCATTGAAGGCACTCCACTATAAATATATACGAAGACTTTCTGGCAGAATCCTCTGATCAGTGGTTGCAGCTGACAGCCATATATGGCATAAGGCAGACATTGAGGAACTCCTGAACAATACAGGAGACTGGCAAGTGAGACCCATAACAGGAAGCAAAATCCTTTCTTGATGTGTTACTATCTGCTGACAAAACTGAATATTATTTCAGCTGATAAACAGAATTTAAAGGGTCTATATACATTTTTAAAGAGAAGGAAAATACAAATTAGGAACACAGAGAAATAAAAAAAAAAACAGCAGAGAAAGAGAAATTGTTTATAAATTGTTACTGAAATAACATAGTCTCTTGGTACATTTATTAGGTTTTTCACTGAAATATTTCTGAAAACTAAAGGATTTTTTTTTATTTTTTTGTAAAGATTTATTTATTTATTCATACAAGCACTGGGTACAGTCAAAAGTGCGGGAGGGCGAGAGAATTCACCAGAGCCAGAACGGAGAGTAGAACAGGCAGAGTGAGGAAGTACACTGCTGAGGGGAGCAGTGGGCAGCAGGAGAGGTCTGTGCGTCATGTGGGACCTTCCACCCGGGGCCGGGGATTGAACTGGCGCTGCAGAGGCTGCGGGCAGCTTCGCAACCCAGCGCTCAACCACTGGGCCACCAGGGAGGCCCAAAAGGATTTTTAAACTTCAATTTTAACTAAGTATTTCTGTTTTAATTAATATGAAAGAACATTTGCTTTATCTCATGCTATAATTAGCATGATGTTTTATTGAATTTCATGGTTATTTTAATACCTAGTGAAACTAATTTTTTTTTTTGAGTCAGGTGTGTTCCTCTTGCAACATAAAGTCATATTACTTAAGTCAGTTAACAGATTAAATAAGTACCTGTAAAAATCCCAATGATATTTTCAATAAACAATCATGAAATATGTATGGAACCACAGAAGGTCCCTAACAGCCAAATAAATGCTGAGAATAAAGAAAAGAAATGGAGGTAACATAACACTTGACTTCAAAGTATACCAGTAAAGTATTAGAAGAAAAAACAGAAACACAGACCAGTGGAATAGAATATAAAGCCCAGAAATAAACCCACACAAATATGGAGAGTTAATCTTTGACAAAGAACCCAACTAATGTAGAAAGTAAAGGCTTTTTAACCGATGGTATCAGAAGCAGATACATAGCTGCATACAAAAAAACTAGATCCATACTTAACTCCATACACAAAAATTAATCCAAATGGATTAAATATTTGGCTATAAAACTTGAAATCATATGATACATTAAAAGAAAAAGCAGGGCATCCCTGGTGGCACAGGCAGTTGAGCGCCGCACTGTGAAGCTGTCCGCAGCCTCTGCAGCGTGGGTTCGATCCCGACTGGCCAGCGAGAATCCCACATGGCGAGAATCCCTCCTGTCTAGCCCGCTGCTCCCCTCAGCAGTGTATTTCGTCAGTCTGCCTGTTCTGTTCCCTGCTCTGTCTCCAGTGAATCCTCTCACCCTCTCGCGCATCTGGCCTGTACGTAAACCAGGTTCTTGTATAAAAATAAATAAATCAAGAAAGGAAAGAAAGAAATATGAAAGAGAGAAAGAGAGAGAGAGAGAGAGAGAGAGAGAGAGAGAGAGAGAAAGAAAGAGAGAAAGAGAGAAATAGAGAAAGAGAGAGAGAAAGAAAGAGAGAAAGAGAAAGAGAGAGAGAGAGAGAGAGAGAGAGAGAGAGAGAGAGAGAGAGAAGAGAGAAAGAGAGAAAGAGAGAAAGAGAGAAAGAGAGAAAGAGAGAAAGAGAGAAAGAGAGAAAGAGAGAAAGAAAGAAAGAAAGAAAGAAAGAAAGAAAGAAAGAAAGAAAGAAAGAAAGAAAGAAAGAAAGAAAGAAAGAAAGAAAGAAAGAAAGAAAGAAGGAAAGAAAGAAAAGAAAAGAAAAAGCATAGCAGATACACTAGCAGACATCAGTTGCAAAGATGTATTTGGGGATATAACTCCAAAGTCAAGGGAAACAATTCAAATAAATAATTGGGACTATGTGAAACTCAAAAGCCTTCATACTTAAAAAAAAATAATCTACATACTGGGAAAATATAATTGCACATCACACATCTGACAAGGTGCTGATTTCAACATCATTTGTAAGGGTAATAGATATCATGACCATAATGAGGCATTACCTCACACCTATGAGAATGGCCTACGTTGCTTTTTCACTGAACTCTCTTCCAAACCTGTCTTCACATTGGCTTGACCCTCAGTGTTCTAACAGGTTTTGTCCATCTCCTAAAGTCTCCTAAAATATTTTCCCATCCTTTGGTTGTTGTAGTTACAGATAGTGAGTAAATGGTGCTAATGAAGTGATTATCTGAATAGTGACTCCTTATACTTAAATAAAAATGATGACCAAATATATCTTTATAATCATCAGTAAATTTGCCAACCAACCAGAATTAAAGGTATTATTTATTACCCAGCACTTGAAGTTTCATTCCCCCCACAACCACTTGGTAAGCATGACTACTGATTAATATTATAATGACCACTATCAACTTTAATTAGCAGATTTGCAAAAATCATCTTAATCTATGAGTACCTGCATATAATTTCACAATTACTCAATGTGATTTTACATACAGTTTAAAAAATGTATTTAATCAAAAAGACATATATATGTCTTTAAGTGCAGCATTAGGGAACAAAAATAAAGGTCTGACCTTGCACAGGTTCTTAGTTAAAATATTTTTCTTTCACGGTTTCATCCATAGTTGATATTAACATGGCTACATACAATGACTAGTTCTCCATTCACAAAATTTTATATATGAACATAATTTGACACATTCAGTGATGCCCTTTTCTTTTTCACATATTTTATTATTTATTACTAAAAGATATGACAATTTCTTACTTTTCAACTAATTGTGATACAATAAGACTTGCACTTGGTTAAAAAAGAATAAAACTTTATCCCTGTCTCACATCCAGAAATCAAGTCTAGAGGGAATACATAAGTGACAAAATAATTAAGTTTGGTAACAATCATTTTTTTAAATGTGGGATAAATAAAGGTGTTTTAATCCAGCATGAGCCTGTTAAGAAAATTAAATGTAGTTAAACTGACCTTCATTAAAATTAATAACTACAATGTAAAGACACTATATTGGACAAAAAGACAACTCACACAGTAATCTTTCACAATGGTGAAAGGAAGATATTACTACATATGTAGTAAAAAAGTGGCTAATTTATAAAATACATGAAGATCTTCTACAAATCAATCCTGAAATGTCAAGCAACCCAAGAATAAAACAGACTAATTAAATAGATACTTCACAGTAGAAGACAGATAAAGAACTAAAAAAACCATACACACTCTTTCTGGAAAAGCTATCAACATTGTTAATTTTTTAGAAATATAAAAATGAACTAAAATATGATGGCACTATACATTTTTTGGATTGATAAAATATTTAAAGTATCTCATTGTTGAAGATTTTGTGGAGCAATGGTAGCTCTCACATGTGGCTGGTGGAAGTTTAAATTGGTTTCATTATGTTGGAAAACCATATGAAAATTCTAGTAAAATTAAACATAGTGTTCTATGACCCAGCAATTTAATTCCTAAATGTATAAACTATATAAATGAGTGCTTATGTGAATCTTGATATATTCCTAAAATTTTTCAGTTTTAATAATCAACAAATAATAATCAAATCAATAATTAAAACTGATTAGAATGTGGATTGTTATAAAAAAGGAAATAGATGAATTTTACTGGTAAATATTCATAAATGAAAATGAGCTATTGACAATAACAAAATAATATATAATTTTGTTCAAAGAAGCTAGGGAAAAAAACTAAGAAATTTTCCATTATTCCTTCTGCTTGGGGATACATAAGTAGGTTGTAGGTGGACAAAATTATAAAGAAAAAAAAAAGAAATTGTATACAATATATGTCAAGACATTTGTAGGTTCTAATAGGAAGTGACCAAAAAAGCAGCTAAGGAATTATGGAATACTTATAGTTTTCTTTTTCTTGTATAGGATATGTACTACAAATGCATTAACTTTAATATTTTAGGCTACAGATTTGCTTTTGTACATTTTGTGAGCATGTTTTATTAAATAATTAAAAAGTTAAGATTTTGATGTCATGTATTTGAAACTACAGGTATGTAAAATTCAGATCCACCATTCAAGTAATTATTTTGAATAGGAAGGAGGCAAACATACAAACACAGAATCTATTAAGCTCATATGACTATTGAGTTCTTCCATTACTACCTTTTTAACTAATTTGTAAAAATCTTAAAGTCAAGCCTTTGTCTTATTCATCTCTATTTTCAAAAATGATTTTTGCCATAAATTAATTAATCAGGATACAGAATAATAAAATATCAAATGAATATGAAAAATGCATATAAAGTACTCTGGAAGATCAGGAGGAGAAGTGGATTTTAGTGAGAGAGTCAAAGAAGGTATTAATAATGCAGATGCTACTTTCTACATAACCTATGATTTGAAGGAGAGGTGGAACTTGAAAGAGAAAGAGTAGAGACATTTTAGAGAAAGTTTCCTGAATAATAAATGGTCTGAAAAGGGACAAGCAGTGCATAGCTGGAAATCTATGAACAGTAATTCATTTGCTACATGAGATTCCATGATTTTTCTGTATTGCCAGTAGGGCAGGAATATTAGTATATACATAGTTATTTTCAAATAAAAACTTCATTAGAAGGGTAGTATTAATTATAATAATTGGTTTTGTAATACTAATAATGTCATTCTCTAAAATTTAACAAGGACTTAGACAACTGGGTTTTGGATTAGGGATATAAAGATGAAAAAATTGTCATCCTCACATGCCAAAAGTAGAAAAACATCTGCTTTGTAGAGGTATTTCATGTACTTTGTTTATATCAACACATAATAAAGGTAACCTGATTTGTTCTCTTGATGTTGTTTTAAAGGATCATACTCTATTATGTGTCATATAGAAAGTAGTAATTTTGGCAGGGGATTCATATGGAAGAACAGAAAATAAGAAGAGGGTAAAGTTTCTTCTTGGACAGAGGTGAAGACAGGAAGTAAACAGATTTCATTAAATCATGACAGAGATAAAATGGGAGTTTAAAATTTGCTCAGCCAACCCCATATTGTGGTAATCAGGTGTCTCCAATTGGTGATACTTAAAATTGGAGAGGTTAGCATAAATAAAATCTACATTCTTGCAGCAGGAAATAAACCTTTAGTACTGATGTCCTTGAGACAATATACAAATTAAATCTACAAATACCGTTTCACAAGGAACTGAGATCATGTTTTGTGATACAAATACCTGTTTATTTACTTAATAACAATCTTCTAACATGTAATTTAAATTCTACTCCTTTCAAGATTCTATCCCAAGATCTTTCAATCAAAACTATATTCTTCTAGAAGAATTGCTTCTTTGTAAAAGCAATCTCAATATTCAATATCTCTCATTTTGGTATTTTTTTTCTTTAGGTACCTAGTGAATTCACTCTTGAAATACTTAGTCATAGATGAGTTTGAAATCCCCACTGCACTGAGAGCTCTGAGATGTAAATTGGTCATTCCTGACTACCAGTAGTGCAGAGCACAGAACAAGTGTTCAATAAATGCTGACCAAAGTATACCAGCATCCACGGTGGGTATCTGAATGAGAAAGTTTGAAAAACATCCAGATTGTAGTTAGGATGTTGAATATGAACCGCCATGGCCATTTTTCCAGAAAGATGTAGATGTTTTAATGAGAAATTTTATGATTTTTAAAATATGTATTCTCCAGTGTTCTATATTCATATTATTGAAAAGATAGAAGGATCAATAGTAGTTCAAATGTTTTATTATTATGAAGCACAGTATATGCATCTTTTAAGTGCATTCCATTTGAAGATTTATGCAACTTTTTTTTTCTGATACAGCATTTTCACAGTGTGTCATGACAAAATTAAGGATACCCAACACTGGTAGAAAATCACAGGCTTGGTATATGTCTCCATTATTGTACAAGCATCCACATTGGAAAATAATGAAGTTTTGTTGTTTCCATGAAAACCCCATGGAAATTTGCTATTTCTAAAGAGGCTCAGGAGAATAATGGACTTCATACAATTAAGTACACTACTATTTAATTATTTTTATTCTCCAAAATATGTATTGCTAAGACATATAAATATTCATATTTGTTTTTATGTAATCATAATCTTTGTGTTTGTGAATCTCATAAATTATCCCAGGCTTCTTCAAATTATTAGAGGAATTCTGTAAAATTATTAAATTTTCTTTTCTTTTACCTCCTAGAATGCAAGGCCATTGGGTTTCCCAGTAAGATATCAAAAGTTTCAATATAAACAGACTCCATCAAAACATGTGGGTTGATGGCAGTCATGTTCCTCCTGAATATAATGCATCAATTTATACTACAATGTTAATTATATTTAACATATAAAATTAATATTATATGTGTGTATATATGTATATAATTATGTAAGTATGTATGTGTGTCATGTAGAAACGGAATGGACTTCTCATAAAAAACATCTTCGCTCCTGACTATGAATATATGTCTTCTCTTTCCACCAAATATTTTCTTTCCACAATAGTCATGAATTTTTTCAGTCCCATGCAGTGACAATTTATATAATGCCAAGACCTGCTCACCATGCTCTGCTGTATACCAAGTTTCTACTGTAAGTCTATTTCTTGAACATTTGGCGGCTGTCATTTCTTTTTGTTTTGTTTTGCTTAATTAATCAGACTCCAAAATTCCTTTGTATTCTGTTATATTGAATGAATAATGTGAACTTGGCTTGGTAAGAAACTATCATGATATAAGTATATGTTACATATAGACACCCAACATTCTTCCTATCAACCCATAAGACTATAACAGAAAATATTAAAAATAGAACAGTACAACTTGGCTAATTTGGGGGATAAGCATTCTTTATATGACAGAGATGTCCATGTTAAATTGGCATTTCCTTTCTTCCTAAATATTAAGTTGGACAATAGAGATACTCAAAACTTTTTTTACTTTATACAAACAGTGATTCCATGTGTCTAATATAATTTTGCTCATTAGCTATACCTCCAATGCCAAGAAAATGATATTTTTATTCTTTACAAAAATTCTCTTTATGTGTGTCTTATGCCCCATAGCTTTTAATTACCCTACCTTTTCAAAAGGTATTGTCTCTTTTCTTCCTCATCCTTGTTTGACAGAATACATCTTATCAGATCTCTCATGGTTTATAGAATACTATCCTGATGCACAGGATAGTATCTGATGCACAGCTCCCACTCTCAAGTGGATCAGACTCACCTCATAGGTATAGATATCTATTTCAAAATTTCATTTTTTAAAATGCTCTATGAAAACAGTCTGGACTTTAATAAGTCAGAGTTGATGATTCTGCCTTTATAGATGTGAAGCTTTTCTCTTTATACAGGGTCATAGCTCTATATGAAGCTTCTAACACTTTGGGAGAACTGAAATAAGCTCTTAAATCACACCTGAGTGTTTGGCCTCCAGAAGTGGTTTTCTATTTTCTTTTCTAATTGTGTAAGTTGGTGGCAGTATTCCTGCTTCTTACTCATGACAATATTAGAAAGAAAAGTGTCAAACTATGCCATAGCTCAGCTAGCAAATAACCAAGGCACTCCACCATTATATAGATTCTGAGGTAAGCTGCTTTGGTCAATGGTGCATTACTTTGTGTGACAAACAATGACTTTAAAACAGCCTGTGTATCTGAAGCTTGACTTCTTTTTCTGTGCTTGGAAACATGAAACCAAATTATGAACGAGCCTCAGTTAGCCTCTACTCAGAGAATCGCTATGCATAGAATGCCAGTTCCCCACTCAACATTCTGCAAACCACTGGGCATATGAATGAAGCCAAGTGTTTTGTTCATTTCATGCTGCATTAAAAACAAACAAACAACAACAAAAAAAAAACCCTCAGAAAACCTAAAGGACTTAAGACAACATCTAGTTTTCTCCAAAATATGGTATTTGGACATGGGATGGCACAAGCAGCTGAATTCTGCTCTCTTGTTAGATGGGCCAATGTAAAGGCTGCAGGTTGAAATCATCTGGATGGGTGGATTGAGTGTATCAGTTCTTCTACATGGAGATTCTTGGTGTGATTTCTCTATATCAGCCAGTTTTGACTCTCTCTCAGTATGTTTGCCTGCTTGAAGAACTGATGTCTCAAGAAACAGAGTTAGGCAGAAACTGTATAGCCTTCCCTAACCTAACCTTGAAAATCATGCCTCTCCATCAGGCCCATCAATGTTTAAGAGAATAAAATATAAACTCCAGCTCTCAGTGAAAATCAGTAACACATGGTAAGACTAGCATATTGGAAAGCATATATGTTGGATTAGATTACCCTTGCCTATCCAAGTTGACCTGGCAGTGGACTTCAGTCTTTTGCATGAACCCAGAAGACACCTGTGTGAGAATCCCCTAAGTTGATAACTCAATAGATTGTGAGGTTATAAATAATGGTTATTTTAAATATACATTTCAGAATGTCTTATAAACCAAAGGATTATATAAGTATTGATACCCAGAGGCATGGTACATCTGTAACAAAATTTAAAATATTTGATATTTACTTGGAATCAGTCAATGGCCAGAGGATGGAAAATCAACAGAAAGCTATCAGTGATAGAAAAGCACTGAAGAAACTGTTAGTAGGGCTGGAAAAAAGGTGAAAAAACTCAGGAAAGTTTAGAAAAAGGATGAAGATTACTTTAGGGTCTCCATGTATACAAGAGTTATAACCTTATCACCTAGGATTAGCACTGCTTCCATAATTTTATTATCTCCAAATTTACTTATACTCTGATCATAAGAATGATCATTATGGATCCATGTATTTATCTCAATTTCTACTTTCCAAAATATGGCCTCTCAGTTTTATTTACTTCTGTATGGAGACATCAATGTTCTCTGCCCCTGTGGCTGCAGTGTGTTCTAACACACTTCTATGAGTTGACTTTGTAGTAGCTTCTAAATCTAGGCAGTGATGGGTTTCCTCTTATATTAAAAGACCCAGAATTAGCTTGTGAAATTGAAAGATTAAATTCTAAAATCCACTTGTTATTTAATTTATGTAAACCTTTGCATCAAAAGATTAAAAAAAAAAGCCTGCCAATGTGGAGGGTCTCATAATTCCTCAAAATATGCAGCATTTCTTAAAAAGTGCCTGTTTTTTTAGCATGCATACAACCAGATAGATAGAGGAGAAGTGAATTAAAATCTTTCTACAAAATGGCACATATCAATGAAAGAATTTTGGTGGCTCCAGATAGTTTTCCTTCTGTGACTGAAAATATTTTGTTCCTCTATCTTAGTAACATTGATTTTTTTTAATGTGTGTGTAGTAACATTGATTACTTTCTAAACTCATTTATTCTTAATTTAATATCCTTCTAGCATATAAGCACCAGGAAAAAAACGTATCATATTGTCTACTAGTATTAACCAAAAATGTAGAGGAAAAATATTGTTTATATATATTTTTTTGTATCACATGCCGATCTTTGTGACTACTACTGCTACAGTCAAAAGACTTAAATACTCAGGAGGTTATTCTGGGTCACTTATCTACTGATGCTTGTAGTAGATCAGGAAGGATCAAAGCCATCAGAGCATTCAAATCTATAAATAATGGAAAGTTGGTTTCTCAAAGAAATGTTGCAGTTCAATTCAAGGTTCACTTTTTGTCTTTCCTGGCATCCCAATTCAGTGTCTTAGCTATTTAACTAGATCTGCCTTCTCCTTTCACTATTTTTGAACAGAAAATTCTTTGAGAGAACATCACTGTATTTAAGGTACGTTATATCCTTAAAATACTGTATCTTGGTTTTCACTGCCCCAAACATGGCTAAACAATGGCACTTTTTCAGCTTTACGGAGCATGAATCTTTCCCCAGTCCTCAGCCCTTTCTTTCTGTGGGATGGATTGGGAAATTATGATTTATGCAATCTCAAAAGTGATTGATTAGGTAGAGAGGTTGAAATAAACAGAAGATATATTTTCATAAATCACACTGTTGGATACATTTTTACATAAAATTACTTTCACTACTTATCAGAATTTTTCTTCTGTGAACTAACACAGAGACTTTCTTCTTGGGTCAAGTTACATGAGTCATACATTTGGGAATAGAACAACAGACTAAAATGTCCATTAAATACATAGCACAATCTATGATAATGTATTGTATTTTGAAATGATTTGTCTTTATTTCAGAGATCTTTTGAACCACAAATAGTTAATAGGTTTTAAAAATATTCTTGTAGTCTTTCCTTATCAAACAAAAGTTATTCTAATTCTCTGAGAGTAACTGGAACTTGAACTGGATTAAGTCTTGTGGGGGATGTGTGTGTGGGGAACAAGTGGGATGAGGGAGAGAATACAAGAAAAACAGATGAGAGAGAGTTGAAAGGGAAAGGGTTTTAATTTATTTTATAAACTTTACATACTAAAGTAATTTCTTTAAGTGGACAAGATAAAGTTGGGTGAAGAAAAAATATGATATTGTTTGTACATATTGGCTAAGTAATGTTCACTATTATTGATTATTCAGACACTAAAAGGGTCAGAACAAGTTAACTATAAATATTAGCATGGCTTAATTAAAATTGATCATTAATTCTTAAAGAAATATCAAGAGAAATGCACAAAGACTTCTTTTATGTGTTTTCTATTAAAGCCAAAGGAGATTCAAGTGATGAAAGGTAGTAAAAAGGATAATATCTGATTTTGCCCATTCTTTATGCTTGATTTCTTGCAGTCATCATTTGTATTTTATCAGATCTTTTTACCAAATATCTTCATCAATGTACAAACGCTTTTTGATGAACAGACCCTTGATGTTTCTTTTGCATATCATTTCTGATATCATGAATAAACAACAATTGCTACATTTTCCAAAAACAAGTACAGATTATAAATTTCCTTTTTTTCTTATGCCAAATTCCATTACTTGGATAAAGCATTATATAAATAAAGACAGTATTAAAGTTTTAGAACTCATTTAATTCTCTTGTAATGACTTGCACAGAGCTTTCATAATAAAATTCAATCTCCCTACAAGATAAAAACTTATGAACTCTTTCAGGTACCTCTCTAGTTTGTCTCCCACATCATTATACTATGAGTATGTACAAACTGGAAAGAAGCCTTGAATGTTGTTTTTATTTTAATTTCCCTAATAATAAAAGATGATTAACATATTTCCATGTGTCTTTTAGCCATCTATATGTCTCCTTTGGAGAAGTATCTATTTAGATCAACTACCTATTTTTTTAATCAGGTGTTTATTTTTTGTTGTTCTTCAGAAGTAAGAAGACTTTATATATTGTGGTTACTAAATGCTTATGGACAGATGATGTGCAAATTTCTTTTCCCAGGCAACAGGATGTCCTTTTGATCTGATGATAGATTCTTTGCCTGTACGGAAGGTTTTAAGTCTGATGTAGTCTCATTTGTTCATTTTGATTTTTCTCCCTTATCATTGGAGTTTCCAAATACAATTGCAAAGGTAATATCAAGGAGCTTATCATATACATTTTTCTGCATTTTATAGTTTCAAATCTTTCTTAACATCCAAGATTTTAATGAAGCTTGAATTAATTTTTGTGTATGATGTGAGATATTGATTTAGTTTCATTCTTTTCCAAAATGCTTACCAGTTTTCCCATTCTGAAGAGATTTTCTTGCTCTATGGTATGCACTTGACTCCTTTGTGATAAATTAGTTGTCCATATAAGTGTAGTTTTATTTCTGGAATCTCAATTTGGTTCCCTTATCTGTGTATCTGTTTTTATTCCAAAATCATGCTTTTTTTCCTACTATCACATTGTAGTATTAATTGAAGGTAGAGAGTATGAAATCTCCATTTTTTTTCCTCCATAATTTTTTTTGCTTTGCCCTCTTTTGTAAATCCAAACAGATGTCATGATTTTTTGCTCTATTTCTGTTAGAATACCATGAAAGTTTTTGATAGGGTTTACGATGACTCTGTATGTTGCTTTAGGAAGTAAGGTCATAGTGTCATAGTTTTTAGTGCACAGGTATTTTATTTTTATTTCTTCGGTTCAATTTGTTCCAAGGTATTTTTTTTTATATGATTGCAAGTGTGATTTTTTTGTTGTTGAAAATGGCTATTAATCAAAAGACAAGAAACAAGTATTGGAGAGAATTTGGGAAAAAAGGAAACCTTTTTGGTGGCAATAGAAATTGATGTAGTCATTAGGAAAAACCAATAAGGTATTCCTCGAACAATCACAAATAGAAATTCCATATGATAGAGTTATCACACTTCTTGGTACTTACCCAAAAAAACAGAAAAATAAATCAAATCACTAATTCAAAGAGATATATGTATGCCCACATTCACTGTAGCATTATATATAGCATATATATATATATATATAATAGCATTATATATAATAGCTAAGAGCTGAAAACAATGTAAGTGCTCACTTACAGAAGAATTCATAAAGAAGATTATATCTATATAGTAGAAACACTCAGGTATGAAAAAAAATTAAAACATGAAAGCCAACCATTGACAACAACATGGATGGACTCAGAGATTATTATGCTAGTGAAGTATGTGAGACAAGACAAATGCTATATGATTTCACTCTTTTGCGGTATATAAAGAAACAAAATGAATGAACCAAATGAAAGTGTTTTTTTGTCTGTTTTTTTTTTCACTATAAGACCAGAAGACTAGGGAAAAGGAGGAGGGTAAATATGGTGAAAGGATCAACTTTACAGTGAAGAATAGAATTGGACTTTTAGTGGTGAACTTAATGTATTTTATATATATATATTCCATTATATATATAATGATGTACTCCTGAAATTTATATAAAGTTATATTGCAATGTTACTCCATTAAAAATCTTTAAAATTAGAAAGGAGCCTTGGCTTGCTCACATTTCAGATTATAGTATTGCTATAGCACAATAAATGGAGTATATACATACACACATTTATGTTTATATTTGTAGATTTCCAAAAATTATTGATAGAGATGTTTATCTAAGCCCATCATTAGTTATTGAGGAGATGGTGCAAACAATAAGGTGTTCTTCCATCTGGTTCTTCCATCTTTAGTGTATACAATGATACTTATTTAGTTATCCCATGACCTGGAACATGTTGCATGTACTTAGTGATTGTTACCTCTTTTGTAAAATTGAGGGAATGACTATATGGCTTGGAAATTTGATCCAGTTATTTTACTCTATGATTTTAAGATAATACTGTAGTGTATTTCTGAATTGTTATAATTTCTTTGATTAAATATAAATGGATCAATTGCATCTGTACTATTTAGAATGAGATTTTCCATTAGGTTGAACTGTACTAAAACATCTCTATTGTTCATATTTTATTTTAAGTTAGAGAATACATAGAAATAGCATATTCTGTTTGATTACACATTTGAATAAATAATGCAAAAATTTTTCTAAGAGAACAAATAGTGTTCATGTTACTCTTTCTTCCTTATACTAGTAACAATATTAAAATGTCATGGTATCATACAAACATTGCTTTCTTCAAGGGCAGAAGGGAAACCACATTAGGTAACTCAACATTAAGAATGATCTTCTTTTGTAATTATTTTTCAGTCATTTATTTCAGTTCACCTCATTAAAAACTCTAAATAACACAAAGGAAATTTAAAAATTAGACTCTGAAAATTAATTCAATATATCCTTAAGGATTTATTTTCTTTGAAATCATTAAATATGATTAATTTGTGTGTGACATTCTCATCATTATACTCTTTAAATTTTTTCATTGTATTCTAATTTAGAAATGTTGAGCAATGAGGGAGAAATTCAAAAACAATGACAGTGTCTTCAGTAGATATTATCTCTTCACTTTCTATGGATGGAGTGATGCTGATGACAGGTTATTTTCCTCATATTAATGCTAATATCTAGTCAAGTTTATTTACCAAAATATTGCATTAATCAACTGGAATATATTAAGCCAACGCACTTTTTCAATAGTACAGTGTTATTTTAGGTGTTAAAGTGAGTTCAACATAAACCCTAGTGTCAATTCTAGTCAGCTCCTAGTGATTGAAGGTAAAGGTACAGGACAACATTCTATGGAGTCTGTAAGGTAAAGATGAAAAAGATAAATGGTAAATAATTTTGGTAATTATGGACTTTTAGAGTTATGTGCTCAGGAACTAAACTATTCAGGCAAGATGTGTCTCCCAATTTTTCCCAAAGGGACCTATGATCTTCTGTCAAGGTAAATGTTTATGGGGGTAAAGACAACAATAAGACCTTTAAGGAATGAAAGGACACAGGTTCTGAATTGACGCAAATTCCAGGAGACTCAAAGTGGCACTTTGGTTCCCTAGTCAGAATAGGAGTTTATGAAAGTCAGGTCTGAGGGATTGCAGAAATTAGTGCCACCATGAAAGTACTGAAGGAGGCAGGGCTGGTGATTCCTGCCACATCCTCATACAACTTGCTTATTTGACTACTGCAAAGAGAGATGGACCTTGGGAAACGACAGTGGATTACCGCAAGTTTAACCAGGGGATCACTCCAGTCACAGCTCCTGTACCAGATATGTTTTCATTGCTTGGGGAAAAAAAAAAAATGAACACTTTTCATAGTATCTGGTATGCAAATATAGATCTGGAAATTGACCTTTCTCTATACCTGTCAAAAAGAACTACCAAAAGCAGTATGCTGTCAACTGGCAAGAAAAGCAATACACACTCACTATCCTAGCTTAGACATAAATCAAACCCCAGTCATTAGTTAGAGATTTTTTTTTTTTTATGTTTCCCTTACATAGGGTGTATTACATTGAGATCATGCTGACTGACCCCAGTGAACAAAAGAAGTAGTTACCAATTTAGTAAGACACTTGCCAGGGTGGGGAACAAATTTCACAAAATTTCGGTGGCCTTCTATTTCACTGACATTTCTAGGCATCCAATAGTATGGGGCATGTTGAGGAATCTCTTCTAAGATGAAGGATAAGTTGTTGAATCTGTACCCTCCTACAACCAAAACAGAAATACAGTTCCTACTGGGCCTCCTCAGGTTTTAGTGATAACATATTTCTCATTTGGGTATGCTATTGCAGCCCACTCATCCAGTGATACAAAAAGCTACTAGTGTTGAGTGAGTCCCCAGCCAAGGGAAAGCAGTACAACAGGTCCAGGCTGCCAAGCAAGTTGCTCTGCGACTGGGGCATATGATCCAGCAGATCCAATAGTGCTTGAAGTGTCAATGTCAGACGGGGAAGCTATTAGAGACTGGCAGGTCTCTATGGGTGAATCAAAGCAGAAACAGATTTCTGGAGTAAAGCCTCATCATTCTCTACAGATAATCACTCTCATTTGTAGAAATAGCTTTTGGGCTGCCTCCTGGGCTTTAGTAGAGACTGAACCCTTAACCATGGGTCACCAAGTTATGATGCAACCTGAGCTGTTTCTCATAAGCAGAGGGCTATCTGACTACACCATAAATGAGCATATGTAGTAGCATCACATTTTCAAATAGAAGTGGAAATTGGGCCCACATAGTCCTTGAAATTATGGTTCCAAATGCCCATCATCCCCATTTCTGCCACACCATTTTCTTCCTACCAACCTGCCCTGGTGAACTCATAGAAGGTCCCTATGATAAACTGACAGACAGAAAGAAAACATGAGCCTTGTTTACCCATGTTTTGGGCATGACATGCAGTATCATCTGGAAGTGGACAGGTGCAGCACTACAGTCCCTTTCTGGAAAATACCCAACAGTGTAGTAAAGAAAAATTCTCCCAATTATCAGAACGTCAAATAGTGTAAATGGCTGTTTATTTTTCTTGGAAAGATAAATGACCAAATGAGTGATTATATACCAGTTCATGGATCATGGCTACTGGTTTGGCTAGAGATCCTGGGATGTGGAAGGAAAACGATTGAAAGATTGGTGATAAGGAAGTTTGGGTAGGAGATACACACATAAACCTCTTTCAACAAATCATGAAGTATTTGTGCCCTTTATAAATATCCATCAAAGGGTAACAGAAGAGGATTAGCAGGAGAGGATTTTAATAATCAAGTGAATACCAGACAACCTCATTCTCCAGTCATTAGTTTTATTGTCCAATGGCCCATAAACAAAAATGGCTAAAAACACATGGACCTCATTTCAACTGCACCAACCTGTCTATAGCTGCTTTTGAATGCACAATCTACCAGAAACAACAATCAACACTGAGACCCCAATATGGCAATATTCCTAAGGGTGATAACCTACCTATGTTGTGTGGTGTTAATTATATTGGATCATTTCTGTTATAGAAGAGCAGTTTTTTGTTCATATTTGAACAACTCTTACTCTACACACATACTTACCTTCGATCCATGCAATGCTTTTGCCAAAACTTTCATCCATGGATATGCAGGGTTTTTTTTTATTTTCTTAATTTTTTAAAAAAATATTTATTTTTTATTTTATATATTTTTACATAATTTTTCATTTTTGCACAATGTATGCATTTTCATCTTGGTTATAGTCCCCATATAATTCCCACCACCTTGTTTTGATCCTACTCCTTTCTCCATCCCCCCTTCGTGCATCCCCCTTCCCCTCCCACCCTAGTGTGTCTCTGGTTTATAGTTGCTTGTTTTATCTACTGTCATATCATTCCCCAAGACAGTGTCTGATAATAATGAATTATGGCTAAGCTCCTTGATAATAACAAAAGGAGTACAGAAAAGGTAGTGGAGGAAAGTTATAAATAGCAGATATGACTTCATGACAACTACAGGGGAAAAAAAAGACAATAATAACCATTGTCATGAATATTTCCTGATTATATGGGTGTGTGCATGTGTTTGCATGTGTTTATGTTTGATTGTGTGAATTACCTTTGACTTCTTTCTCGTATTTTCTTATCATGCAATATAACCAGTATTGATTTTAATTTATAATGTTTAAGCTATAAGATATCCAAAGGCACAACAAAAATCAGTCAAGGACTATGCATCGTCTTTTTAAGAAAGTGTTTGCCTGCATATGGTTGTCTGGGGATAGTTGTGCCATGTTAGGTGGAGGTATGAGCCTGTTTTATTTTGATATTGTTTTTATTTAGCAATCAAGTATGTTTTAAGGAGCTGTGTATGTGTATCAACTTGATGAGGACTAGTAATTGTCAATCTTATGATTGATTAGGTACCCATATGTTTGGTCAAAAATTTATTCTGTGCATTTCTGTGATTTTTATTTTATGAGCTCAGCATTTAAATTAATGGAGTTTGAGTAAAGCAGATTGTTCTCCATAATTTGAAGGGGTCTCATCTCATCAGTGATGATAATTACTAGTCCTCATCAAATTGATACACATACACAGCTCATACCTCCACCTAACATGACACAACAAGCAACTATAAACCAGAGACACACTGGGGGGTGGGGAGGAGGGAGGAGGATCAAAACAAGGAGGGTGGGTATTGTATGGGGACTATAACCAAGATGAAAATGCATACATTGTGCAAAAATGAAAAATGATGTAAAAAGATATATAAAATTTAAAAAATAAAAATAAATAAATAAAATATATCCAGAAATATAGAGCAACATAGACTACATAACTAAGGATTGTTGTCAGTACTGCCTGTATACTAGAAAATAAAACTACATATATTAGGATCATATTTAATAGGAAGGAAGAAACTGAAAAATAAGCTTTAGTTTCTGAGTTGGTTGTAATAATCAGTGAAAAATCTTGTATTATAGTCTCCCATAATATATGCCAAGAGATGTAATGGGCCAGCAGTCAGAGAGGCAGAAGGTCAGTTACAGATTCCCTAAATATTCTAGACAGAACATTTATATACACTATGAGATAACGTTCATATCACTGGCAAGTGGATTTCATTATAGCAGTTATATTCCAGAAAATAAAAAAAAAAAGTTTTGTATACATCAACTGGTGATTCACTGTGCTATTTTAATGATACAAAAACCTCACCTTCATTATGGATGGATTTTACATAATATAGCTTAGTTATAATTATCTTAGTCTCTCATCCCTTTACTGCAGTTCTTTATCTATGTGTGAATAAATAGAGTAAAGGAAATCATTACCTGCTGAATTCCACATAAGGCCTTTTGCAAAATGAAGATTAATTTCATAACATAATTTACCACACATTTATTGACTTATTTTGTAATGTAAGACTTTTATATGTGGAATTTTCATAAAAAATAAAACTATGATCACTTACTTAAACATTTTTAAGTAATACTGAACTAAGGCAAAGCACTTAATAATAGTAAGTACATAAAATTGTAATTATTAAATATCAATATTATAAACAAGAGCACACCTGCATTACAGAATGTAAGGGTTTTTAAAAAAAAAAACTTCATACTGAGAGAAAAATTTACATGGCTTCCAACATCTGTACTGTTAATAATAACTAAGGTGATTCACATTTGGTCAGAAGTGAAGTTAGTATTGAGGACCACAGATTGTTTTTTCTTTTTTCTCAAAATAAGGATAAAAGTCAGACTTTTTTCCTCTGATGATGTTTCCAGAGTATTAAGAAAATACAGATAAAGAAATATCTTTATTGTCATAGACATGTTTGACACTGCATAATTTGTTTATTTTTATTAATAGAACACCTCTGTAGTATTCTATCTCCAGAAACTAACATTGGATACAAAGACTACAAAATGAATGCACTCATTTTGCTAGCAATTTAATAGGATTAGGAATGTCTGGTGATTTTGTGTTTATTTATTGATTTATTTTTAAAGATTTATTTATTTATGCATACAAGAACTGGGGTACAAACTAGAGGTGTGGGGGGGTGAAAGGATTCACCAGAGACAGAGTGGGGAACAGAATAGGCAGACTGAATTAAATAACACTGCTGAGGGGAGCAAAGGGTGAGACAGCAAAGGTCGGCTGTGCCATGTGAGTAGCTCCCTGGCTGGCCAGGGATCGAACTCATGCTGCCGAGGATGACCATAGCTTCACAGTGCTGTGCTTAACCCCTTTGGCCACCAGGGAGGCCCCCTTTCTTCATTTGAAACCTTTTCTGGAAATCTGATACATACATTATAAAGGAATTCATGGAGGGTTGTAGGATGGTGGGGAAACTGAATTGCCACTGCTTCCTTTTTCCAAAATGACTGATTCGTGACATCAACCAAAGATTGCTCTGAGGATGTGTGGTACACATACACACATACATAAAAACACATACACATAATTTTGCTATTCCTGACTAAAATTCTTGGTCATTTTTCTAGAGGTTATTTGTAAAATACTAGCATAGTGTTTGGGGGAAAAAAAAGGAATGCACCATATGGGAATATGTCTTAACAGAGCATGAGGTTTGATTAGAGGCAGAGAAAGACAAAAGAAAAAAAAAATAACTACTGCAAAAGAATATAAAATTGTTAAGGCCCATAAAAATTCTTTTCAAGTTTGATCTCTCATGCATGTAGGAGCAAAATGATTTTAGCCAAGTTTATATGATTCATTGTGAGAGTATATAAGAATTTGGTGTTAATAAACATGAGTATAATATGTCCATTATAGTTTATTTTTCTATCAACTACCTCTCTTCTGCCCTTCTCACAAAACAAAAACAGCAAAAAACAGGTCTAAGATGAGGAAACAGTATGTTAATTTTGCAGAAACAGACAATAAGTAGAATAGACAGAAGTAGGGCAAGGAATGATGTTCTATCAGCTCTCTTCCAAGCAAACACAAAATCGCAGTAAAATTAGTGTGCTTCCTGAACAAAAAACTTCAAGAAAAATATTCAACTATTCCTCTTAATCTTCTACTCATACTGTCATATCTCTTCATAATGGCCTTTTGTTTATTTGTTCAATGAAAATCTTGAGTGGATGATGAGTCAGGCATGGCAGTAGGCATCATGTCAGGATGTGGAGGTGTACAATTCCATTTAATCACTTTTCAGTTTTATCAATGGTTTAGAATTATTGCCCTATCCCAGTAGTGATAGGAAACAAGGTGTGTCATTTCTGAAGGAGAATGCAAATTTCTACCTCGCATGTGCAGCATTATGATTGGATAAAGAGGGCACATATTCTGTTCAGTCTAGTACCAGCTTATCAGAATAAAATATGAGGAATATGGTAGATGAACAGGACAGAAAGTATTTTTACTTTTTCTGAATTTAAGTCATTCTACCCTTCTCCTATTGTTCCTTAGAGGTTAAATGGAAAGAAATAAAACTCTCATCACTCAAATATTTCTGGTCAAGCAACCCTGAGGGCTACTTCCTGTTTTGCTGTGTGTGAATAATAGTCTGGTGCTGAGGGCAACTGTCTTGTGTTTTATTTTATTGTACTGCTGTAAAGCAATTTTGGTCTCCAATTGAACATTTCATTTCTTCTTTATTAAATTTCACGATTGTTCTTTCACCTCAGGTACTTAGAGTAGTAGCACTTATATTTTTGGAGAGCACATTTTCTCCAATGTAAGTGCTTATCATAAAGAACCTGGTGATTTTCGGTACATGGAAACCAGGCAAGATAAGCCGGAAATAGATTCTTAGACCCTGGAAGGGCAGAGTATAGACACTTGTACAATAGAGTGGGAGGAAAGGAGGGAGGAATGTGAATTGACACAGTGCATAACAGATCAATGTGATACCTAATCAATGTGGCAAAAAAGGTCAAAACTTCATGGTTGAGATGTGATTGATAACGGACTTCATGTCTGTGAACAGTCATTATAGAGAGAATTAATGTGAACTCTGCTGGGGTTGGAGACAAAGGACACAATCTACAAGTGAGTATAATAGATTTAAGGTCAAGTTCAAGTGTCACTTTTTCTATCAAGTCCTCTCTGACTACATCAGCCCTCAGTGTTCTTCTCTTCAATGCACTTGTATATTGCTTTCTTCAGTGCTACACAATTTAACACTTAACCATTTTTATGGATCTGTTCTTTCTAGCACTTTTGAATACTAATGCTTTTGGCTCAGATGATCATACTTAACTCCTCAACTAGCCTGAAAGGTCTACAGATATGTCCTCAAAGAGAATGTGTGATGTGATAGAATATTATTAATATAACCATACTAATTGTACCAACATCTCTATTATAACATTTAAAACAATTACATTTTCACAGTTTATGCAATTTGCTCAAGTGTTGATGCTAAAATTTAAGCTCAGATCAAGATAATCCTGCAGCTCACATTTATTATATCATAATGAGGCACTAGGATTCTACTCAATCAGAATTATAATCTAAACTTTATCCTCTACTAACTGTATAACTGTGGACCCTTCACTTCCTTTCTATGAATCTCAATTTCATCATTTCTTCATTCATAATAATGATCTCTCTCCTGAAATACCTCTTAATATGTTTAAAGTTTCAACAAAGGCATAACACATATGAAGAAATGCCCAAATTCAAAAGCATAATACAAATTAAAGTATGTCTTGCCATCTTTTGTATATCTCCTCCTCCAGTCCCTAGTACATTATTGGTGTTTGAAAGTCATTTAGCTATTTGTAAATGTCATTGTAAGGAGAACAGTAAGTAACAATCTCCCAGCCTGTGGATGATGCTCATAGCTGACTTAATGGTAAAAGGTAGAGCTTTCTACATTCTACCCCCTGATGTCAACTCAATGGAAGGTGGGAGTTTTCAAGCTCCATTTCCAGAGTAGGGACTGATAGGAAGAAGGGATGTGGCTGAGGCTTTTGGCAGTTAAACTGTCTGGCTCTTTGCAATTATGCTGCTGGACCTTTAACAGCTGAGCTCCTGGGCTTCTGAAGTAAAACTGCTGCTGAGGAGCCATGTCTGTGGTGAAGACATCAGTCTTCCATGTATAGCTTCAGTTTGAACCTAGGTTTCTGCTCAGCCAATACTATCTTGGATAGGACAGAGAGCATCAAGTCATGTGGCAGCCTGTAAATACTCTCTTCCATCTCTTTTTTTCTCTCTGTAAATAAATCTTGTTAACTGTTGTGTCTGCTTTTGGGCCATGTCCTGCAGTTGTACATGGATGGCCTGTTTCCCCAGATTTCCTTGTTTTAACCATGTTTTGTTTTTTTTTTTAGATTTATTTTTTATATATTTTGTACATATAAAGCTGGGGTGTAGGACAGAGGTTAGGGGCCTCTGTGTGAGAGGATTCACCAGAGACAGAGTGGGGAGCAGAACAAGAGGGGTGCAATGGGCAAGATAGGAGAGGTCAGCTGTGCCATGCGGGTCAGCTCCCCGGCCAGGGATTGAACTCATGCTGCAATGACTGGCGATAGCTTGATAGTGCTGATACTTTAACCTTGTGCTACCAGGGAAGCCCCAGCTTAATTATGGTTTTAAATATCATGATGAAATGAAGAAAATTAAATTCAGAAAGGATGAATATAAAATATTTAACCAATTTTAGTGGTATTTTATATTATTTTAAATGCCCATTTCAGGTGTGTGTTTTGTGTTAAGCAAGACTGGTGAAAGCAGTGAAAAGCATGTTAGTTTCAGGAAATAATCAGGTTAGCAGAAAGTATACATAGGAAAGCAATTAGATCTGCAAAAATCCAGTTGTTAATATGTCATGGGAAAAATTCAACTGAAGTTATTGAGTTGATATATTTTAAGCAGCAATTGGACTGCAGAAGATAATTGCTAAAAACCAATATTCTTAGTTTTAAAAATTCAGAACATTGTCTGACCCCTATTTCTAATATACCATCTCTATCACCTAAGGCATAATAATATAAATTCAATTTTCTGGAATTTAATGTTTATTTTGAAACTCTAATTATGTGAGGCAATTAAATTGGTAGCCCCCTGCAAACCTTCTCTTCTAGAATTCAGGTATTTAGGTAATCCTCTCCTACATTGATTCTGGGCTTGGGTAGCTAGTTTGTTTTGATCAATGGGGCATTAGGAAGGCAATGAAAGCAGAGGCTTGAGAAGAGCACTTGGGACTTGTCATCTTGGAAACCTATATCCCTTTTTGGAAGCAACCATCCTTTAAAGATGCTCAGACAAGATTAATGAACAATGGGACATAGAAAGAAAGACCTTGAAAAGTGAGGACATCTTGGAAATTACACCTTCTCTCAGCTCATAGTTGAATTTAGCTGCCTGAGTGACATCAAGGAAAAACATGGTACAAAGGGACCTCCCAAGGAATTATGATATTGGGTAAGGCATTCCTAATTAGTCACTAAGTTTTGATGTACTATATTTTGCTTCAATACATAACCAAAACACTAAAGAGCATTACAGATAAAACAAATCCCTGCCATCGGAAGGTAATCAGGAAGCTTAATTTAATTCTGTCTAGAGTTTACTGCAGTACCCTCTGCACCTAAAATTCAAAATTGTAGTTTAGTGAGATTTATGGTTATTTTTTATATGTCCCCATGTGGTTTTACAGGAGGTAAAGTTTGATTTTGCTTTAAAGCTCATTTTTCTCCATCTTTTTGAGATCCTACCTGAGTTTGCAAGTATGTAACATGAAGTTGCTCTTGAGGAACTGGCCAAGATAAAAAATGGAATAGCAATTCTGGAAACCTATTGTGAAATTAGATTTCAAAGGAAAAACAATGAAGAATTTTTATCTTTTCACAACTTTCTGTGTCATAGAATGTAGACATTTTTTTTTTAAGATTTATTTATTCATACACACAAGAACCAGGACACAGATCAGACATGTGGGAGGGTGAGAGGATTCAGCAGAGACAGAGCGGGGAACAGAACAGGCAGACTGAAATACACTGCTGAGGGGAGCAGCAGGCAAGACATGAGAGGTCTGCTCACCATGTGGGTTGCTCTGAGGCCAGTGGGGATAGAACCAGCACTGCAGAGGCTGCGGACAGCTTCACAGCGTTGCGGCTCAACCACCTGCGCCACCAGGGGAGGCCCAAATGTAGACATTTTTAACTTAATGTTTATGGCCCACTCTTAAAATAGCTCAAAAAATTAATTCAAGTGTCTTTGATTGATTCTCACTCACATTTGAATAATACTCATGTCTGTCCTAGGAAGGTATCTTGTTCTCTTTTTTTTTTTTTGTTTTTTTTTTTTTTGTCCCCCTCCCTTCCCTCTCTACAAATCTCCTTGTGTGGCAATTACCCTTCCTACATGGCACTTACAGTGTTTTGTAGGATGGTAATTTTTTTCCATTACTTCACAACATTCAAAGAATTATGTTGGGATATGCAGAGTAAGAGGATGGAAATTAAATTTGGAATGACAAGTCTTCAGGACTCCTTTGGAATATTCTCATTTGGAATTGTAAAGTGTTTTGTTTTTTTTTTTTTCTTGTTGAAACTACTAAACACATGTACCATTTTTTTCAGGCTCAGAAATTTATTCTTAACTCTATTGTATTACAATGTGAACCTATACCAACAATGAAATTATCTCACCAACTCATAATCACAATTGTACCTCTGAAATAAGTAAGTACTCTTCTTCTGCACAAAAGAATCAAATGAAATACATGACACTCCATAGACTCCTTTCTTGGTGCTATCCCATAGCTCCCTTATGTCATCTTTATTTTTTTTAACATTTATTTTTTATTTATATAATAGCTGAGTTATAGGCTAGAGGTGTAGGAAGGTGAAAGGATTCACCAGAAATAGCATGGGGAGCAGAACAGGCAGACTGATTGAAATACACTAATGAGGGGAGCAGCAGGCACGACAGGAGAGGTCTGCCATGCCAAGTGGGAATCTCCCTGGCAGTCTGGGAATCGAACCGGTGCTGCAGAGGCTGCAGACAGCTTCACAGCATTGTGAAGCTGCACCACCGGGGAGGCTGCTGTATGTTGTCTTTATTTTTATTAATTCCTTTCTTTTTTCTGTTTTTTTTGAATGAGTCTTGCTACTCTACCTTTCATCTCGCTGATTCATGCCTCAACCTCACTGAGTCTTTTGGTGAGGCCCTGTCTTACATTTTTAAGTTCAACCACTGTATTATTTGTCTCTGTGACTTTTATTCAGACATTTTTTCTTATTTTTCTCTATCCCTCATGTATTCCTTATTTTGTTCATCATTTAGACTGTTACTCTGAAGTCTTCTTCAGGTAATTTGAGTACTTCTTTTGTATTAGGGATTTTTTTTTTTCCTACAGTTTTGTCTTGATCTATCTATTCAGTGAGTTCCTGTGTCTTCTCATTCTGTTTGATGATCTGTGATTATTTCTGTGGATAAAACTAGACTGCTTTATCAGTCCTATTGTGTCTGCCTTGCTTTAGTATTTCAAAGGTGTTGGTCTTGCATGCTGTTCTTTCTGCTATTGTATTGTTTGGACCCTTGTCACCAATCAGGATGACTGCAGCTGAAGAGCCATCTAGGGGTGGTTGTCCAAAAGCCTACCTGACAATATGAGGACAGATGTGGGGGGATAAGAAAGGTACTGCAGTACTTTGCTAAAGGCACATGCCCCCTTTGTGCTGCAGTCAAGTCAGCTGTAGGAGGAATCTGCAATTGCCATCTGATCAAGGCAGTTCAAAGCAGACTCTACTAATGATGTTCTCACAGAAGCTCCGAACCGCCACAGATATTTCAGTTATAGCCTAATTCTGATATCAGCAGTTTTTCCTGGCAGAGACACTTCCCTAAAACTCAGATTCTGGAAAACTGTGGGCTTGAGTCAAAGACAGTCACCATTCAAGTTGCAGAATTAATCGTATTTACGTGTCCATATGTCAGCCAGCTTCAGATGGGGAAAGATCTATTACTTCTCTGGACCACCAAGATAGCCTCCAGCCCCACATGTATTAGTTACACACTTTCACAACAGCCAATGCAGGGAGCTAGGAGTTCAGGAAAGTCCCAGGATATAAGGCAATGAGGGGCAAATGTTGTTTGGAACATGAAACTAGACACCAGAAACACCTAATGGGTCAACACCACACCCATCCAGTTGTCAATGCTCATTCTAGGAAGCACCACTCATCCATCTTTTCTCAAAAAAAAAAAAATATGCTAATGGTCAACAAGTACTGAAAAAGATGCTCAACACCACTAATTGTCATGGAAATACAAATCAAAACATAAGGATATAGCACATTGAACCTGTAAGAATGTTAGAATTTATCAAAAAGACAATACCCTTCTGCAATGTTGAAAAGAATAGAAATGGTGCAACAACTGTGGAAAACAGTATGGAGGCTCCTCAAAAAGTTAAAATAGAATTACCATGCATTCCAGCAGTTCCACTTCTAGGAATTTATCCAAAGAAAACAAAAAAAAAAACTACCTTAAAAAGATATATACAGTTTTCATTGCACCATTGTTCAAATAGGCAAGGCAGGGTTCAAATAGGCAACCAAAGTGTCCTTTTAATGGATAAATGAAAAAGAAAATATGATACCTACCTACCTACTTACCTACCTACCCATAATCTATCTTTATTTATAGCTGAATAAAATGGAAAGTTAATCAGCAATGAAAAGAGAAAAAAGTTCTTTCATTTATGGTAATATGGAGGGACATTGAGAGATTATGCTAAGTGAAATAAGTTAGAGAAAGATAAAGACTCTATGATCTCATTTATATGCTGAATCAAAAGCAAAACACACAAACACAAAGAAAAGCAAATTCACAAATACAAAGAATAGACTGGTGGTCACCAGAGGCAGAGGGAGAGGGGTAAGTACAACTAGGGATAATGGTCAAAATATACAAACTTCCAGATATAAAATAAATAAGTCATGGGGATATAATTTAAAATAGGATGACTATAGTTAATTTAAACTGTAGTGTATATTTGAAATGTGTAAGAAAGTAATCTTAAAAGCTCTCATCAAAGGAAAAAAATAATAACATGAGGTGATGGATATTAATTAGACATTGTGATTATGATTTTGCAATGTATGAAAATGTTGAATCACTGTATACTTGAAGCTAATATTAAGGTTTTATGTCAATTATATTTAAATTTTAAAAATATGTGAAAATCTAAATAACATTAAACATACTTGCTTGATAGTCAAAAATATCAGTAAATTCAATTAAATTCAAAGGATAGGCCATGCTGAATTCTGAGCACTAGGCAGTGCCAATGTTGTATGTTTGACTGATTAGGGGCTCAATCCATTGCTTTGGACAGTTTGTAGAAAATGCTAAATCTAAACTCATTCTGATCAATACAAATGCTATATCTTCCTTTATTATTGTATCTCTCACATTATAATAGATTGTTTTTCCTAAATAACAATAAAATATTTGCCCTTTTACTATATTATAATGATTCCTAACATTAATTAATTTTTATAGCTCTAAAGCAGAAATTTGTATATTAAGCTATTTATTTAGAATCTCCACAAAACCTTCATAAATAGAAAGGGTGTTTAAATGAAGGATGCTTTGCTACAGATAGAATGGTTTGCACCCTTAGAATGGTTATCAGTAGCAAAAATCTTTATTTTAACTCCCAAAGTTAAGTTCCAGGTGGAGTATAATAATGTGATACAATATTGTTGTTACTGATGTTACTCCTGTGTCATGACAAATTACTTTCCTACATCTGTAAGTGTGAAATTTCAAATATCTGTTAAATTTTGATACCAAATAATACAGAAACATGTTTCATAGAGAAAGTGCTGGGAGAGTATACAAGGTTTGATAACTTGGAGAAAATGATAAAGATTTCAAACATGTTCACTATCAAATGGCCTTGATAAAAAATTTTCCCTTGAAAATACTAAGACACTAACTTCACTCTTTTATTTTTAAAGTAGACATATAAATCTTGAAAAGAACACATGGTGCTATGGAAAGCTAGTTTTCATAGAATAATACAATTTTAGGGTAGAGAAAGAAGTAGAGATAGTGAGATGAGACAGAGAGAGATTTAAACTCATTTTTTTTAATTATTTTCTTTTTCAAATTAAAAACATATTCTATATATGGTAAAATTAAATTAGGCATTTACTTGAAAGCTCCAAGAATAGTCCTCAAAGAACTGCATTAACTCCACTAGAAAATATATTTTTCCTTCTGATATTGAATGTATATATTTGATCTCCAAAGAAATAAGCTTGATGAGTTATACAAATATTACTAATTTTTCTAGACAGCTAAGAATAAGATAACTCTTTTTGAAGATTGTTTATTTATTTATGCATACAAGAAATGATGTGCAGGCTGGAGGAAGGTGGGTGAGAGGATTCACCATAGACAGAGTGGGGAGCAAAACAGGTGGATCCACTGAAATACAAAGCTGAAGGGAACAGTGAGTGAGACAGGAGAGGTCTGCTGCACCATGTGGGTTAGATCCCAGGGATGGAACTAATGCATCAGCGCTGGCAATAGTGCTGAGATTTTAACCCCTGCACCATCATAAAATATAAGTCAATCATTTTTATATTTGGGATGGATAAGGGCAAAATTAAGGAATTACATGCAAAATTGACTCAATTTTCTCAAGAATGCAAATGGCAAAATCCTTGATTAAGGGTAGAGGTGAAGTTAAGACCTAAGAAAAATAAAAGAAAATTTGAAGAGTTGCTTTAGGGGAAATATAACTAAATATAAGAATTAGTTCCCTAGTAGTAAATACAAAAGTTTGGCCTAGAACTTCAATTACAGACAAGAATTTTTTGCTTGAGTTTCAAAATTCTTTTTTTTTTTATTTTATTTTTGTGGGACCCTCGCCGGCGGCTAGGGAACCAACCAGGGAGGCCTGAGTTTCAGAATTCTTAATGAATACTCAAAATATTTCCTTTGTAATGAAAATATCCAATGGCTACTGTGGTACCAGTATATAAAGGCAGACTCAGTGGTTTCTATAAATGGTTGTGCATTCTCTATTTATTAAAAGAACAACAATAAGCAAAGAAAAATAAGGAAGATAGAAAAAAAAATTGTCTTTCTTCCCCTTGTCTTATCTTGGGTCCATGAGATGTAGGAGTTGATTGGCTCAGAATTTCAATGTGGAAAACAGTCAGTGAAGTTGGTTCATATTCAGATATTTGTATGGCTGACTCAGAGTTTTAATCTCTCAGTTTTATATGATCTGAGATATGGAGTTCACTTGACTTGGGTGAGAATCCTATCACATCTTTGTGTAGTTCCCCCACCCATTTTATTTTATACGGGACTCCCTACTGTTAAAAAAAAATATTTCTAAAATTATTATTATTTATACTGCTTACCACTAAAAAAGAGCCTGTAGCTTAAACTTAACTTATTCAAAAATATGATTTGCATACACAAAACATCCCTTTTTAAATGTTCCTCTTCAGCGCTCTTAGACAGAGGTAGATTTACTGTTACTTGTTACTAGAGGATTAAATCACTGCCTACCACAGACCATGACATGACTTCCAAATCTTTACATATCAATCTTAGTGAAGAGATACCATGTATATTTTAACAAAATTATTTACATTAGGAATAAGACTGGACATATTAATGATTATATTTTCTTTAAATTGTTAAAACATAACATGGTTAGACATTTGAATACTCATTAATGCAGTTTAAATTGAAAACAATTAAATTCAGATTAAGTGGGTGGAAAAGTAAGTTGGAAGCTAGTTGTGGCCATAGGAATGTATTTTCGGAAGCACCGTTGATGTTAGCTTTTATGATTTTAATATTAGGAGAATTATGCTCATAGGTTGTGGCTAAGGAATCAATATTATTCATTATTTCAACAAATATTTAAGTGCTTCCTTTAGGGTACTGATGATACAGTAACAAAGACAGCCCTTCATTCATGTGGCTAATTCTACCAGAGTAAATAGTTAATAAGCTCTAAAACAATAAATATAAAATGTGTTAATATATATTTTGTGAAAATAAATAAAATCCTGAGTAGAATGATAAACTATATTTTGTATCAGAACATGTGTTCAGAGAAAATTTCTCTAATAATCAATGCAACAGTAGGAGCAATACAAAAACCAAGGAAAGAATTCTAGAAAAAGAAAACATTGAGTACAAAAAGGCAAAGGAGGAGGCATGTTGGTGTGTTTGAGCAACCCCATGACAATCAAATTGTTAGCATATGACTGAGGCACACTAGGGAGCCCAAACTGTTAAGGGGTGTATTCTGTAAAAGAAGATCTGTGCCCCCCTCCCATGCACCCAAAGGCTAAGGAATCAGACTCAATGTGAATGATTTTTAATAGAATTGGTGTGCAAAAAGAAAGAGAAATAAAAATTGCTAGTAAGAGTTTCACAATAATGCTCAAAAAATTACCTAAAAGTCCAGCCAATCAAGTTTGGCCCAAAGCAGGACCACTGAGGTCTAAAAACTCCCCATAAGTCTTAGGTACCTTCTGACAGGAAACCAACAGACAGGGTTTAAGCAGGTCCCAGAGAGCCAGGACAGGAGAGAGTTAAAATTCAAAATATACTAAATATAATTAACAGCTGCCATTGTCTCTGACAAGGACCAGGAGTAGCCTTCCCATGAGTCTCTCCCAAGAGTATGTACATGTCACTCCTCCACGTGTCTCCTTCCATGTCTAACTGGTGTGATTATGTTTTATATTGTACATATAATTGAATCATTATATTGGATGCCTTAAAATAATATATGTTAATGATACTTATATCTAAATTAAAAAGGAGTGAGAGAATGAGAGGGGGGAAAGTGAAAACAGTACATTTCTACAAAGGAAAACAGAAAAAAAAAAAACAGGTGATTTCTCTGAATGTAGATTTGAAGTCAGGTAAGATTTTGTGAATTTTTTAAATGGGAAATATTAAAACATTTATTATGGAGAAAATCCAACTTATATGGAACTGTTAATAATGTAGTATTGAAATGGGGCCATTGAAGGAGTCACATCTTCAAGTAGATTAGATTGAACAAGTAAGTAGAGGTTTGTCTGAGAGCAGTGTGGAAATTTCACTGTATAACAGAGGGAAAGATCTGATAGGGTATGGATTTGGTTAAATTGGTAGATGTGGCTCTGAGAGTGGATAAAAGTTATTTTTAGTTTGCTGTTGCTTCTCAGTGAAATGAAAAGCCTGGATATCAGTGAACAGTTAGGATTTGGAGAGTAGATTTGACAGTTTGAGAAGAGTGGAAATTATTTTTTCTTGTATAGGAAAAAATGACTGGGAGGAATTAGCAGGATTTCTGGGCATTCATGAAGCTTACTTGAAACTAACCCTTAAAAACCTAAAATGACATGCCATGGTGTCTATTCTTTTTTTCATTTGCATTTAAGTGAAGTGATTTTTGGTGTTGTATAAATAAAAAAAAATGTTTCTCAGTTAAGTCTATTTACCATTAAAAAAATAAAAGGTGGGCCTCCCTAGTGGCACAGGTGGTAGAGCGTAGTGCTGTGAAGCTGTCCGCACACTCTGCAGTGCGGGTTTGATCCCGGCCGGCCGGTGAGGGTCCCACATGGCACGGCAGACCTCTCCTGACTGGCCCTCTGCTCCCCTCAGCAGTGTATATTGTCAGTCTGCCTGTTCTGTTCCCCACTCTGTCTCTGGTGAATCCTCTCACCCTACCGCAAATCTGGCCTGAACCTGGTTCCTGTATAAATAAATAAATCTTTATAAATAAATAAATAAATAAATAAATAAATAAATAAATAAATGGCAAATATGTCTGTGATGTATGAGGATTCCTGAGGTATTGTGGTAAAGGTCACTGAAGTAGTAAAGTTATTCTTTAATAAGTGGAGATAATTGCTCTAAAGAGCAATTTATATTAGGGGGAAGAGTTAAAGAAGTACATTCACTGAGACCTAACTAACACACAGATCTAACTTCACAGACTATGTTCCTGAGAAACCCTCAAAATTGTGAACGAGAATGCTCAGAGATGCTGTAAATCCTTAGGTTGACTGACAATGAAAAACAACCTAAATGGCAATTATTAATGGTTTGGATAAATAAACGTTGTGACAGTATGAAAGTTGAAAACATGTAAAAAGAATGAATTATATCTACATATATCAACATGTATAAATATCTAAAATCTCAGTTTGATGAAGATACCAGTTGCAGCTATTTACACAATGATACTATTGTAGGTAAATTATATAAGAACACAGAATAATATTCAATTTCAAGGTTGTTTACATTGACACACATGTGGTGCAAATATAACTGCTGGATACACAGAAACTTCAAAATGATTATTTCTAGTAGAGAATAATAAGGGACACAGCATGGCTAAAATTTTAATTATACCCCTTAGAATACATTTTTGTTTCCAGAAATAAGGAGAGAGAGAGGGAAAAAAAAATGGAATAGAAGTAGTTGAATAAGGGGGCTTAAATTTGCCACTCACTGCTGGGAATGGGGACTTACATTGTCTTTTATTTAATTTATTGAAATTTTATTTTTTATATTTCCCATACAATTACAACCCCCTTATTTTGACCCCATACTCTCCTTTCCCCGCTCCCCACCCCCCATAGAGTGTCTCTGGTTCATAGTTGTTTGTTGATTTTGATATTTTCTTTCTTATAGTTATTCTTTTTCCTGGTCCCTTATTTAAGTTTTCTAGATTCCTGCTATGAGTGAGACCATCCGGTATTTTTCTTTTTCTTTCTGGCTTATTTCACTGAGCATGATCCCTTCCAGCGCCATCCATGTTGCTGCAAATTGTATGTGTTTATCTTTTTTGAATGCTGAGTAATATTCCATGGTGTATATGTACCACATCTTCTTGATCCAGTCATCTATTTTTGGGCATTTGGGTTGTTTCCAAAGCTTAGCTATTGTAAATAGTGCTGCTATAAACATAGGCATGCAGGTGCTCTTTGGAATTGATGTTTCTATGTCCTTTGGGTAAATACCTAGGAGTGGAATTGCTGAATCATATGGAAGCTCTATGTTTAGTAGGTCAAGAAATCTCCACACAGCTCTCCATAGTGGTTGGAGCAGTTTGCACTCCCACCAACAGTGCAGGAGAGTTCCTTTTTCTCCACAACCTTGCCAACATTTGTTGTTGCTAGTTTTTTTAATATGTGCCATTCTCACTGGTGTAAGATGGTATCTCATTGTAGTTTTGATTTGCATTTCCCTGATTACAAGCGATGTTGAACATTTTTTCATATGCCTGTTGGCCATTCACATTTCCTCTTCAGAAAAGTTACATTGTCTCTTTTGAGCTACTGAAGAGTTGTCCAGTGTTGAGAGAGGACCTGATGAAGCCCTTCATCCATGGCATCAGTTTCTTACTTTCCCTGATTGTACTCTATTTTCTGTATGCACAGAAACACTGAAAGAACCCCCCCCCTTTATGTTATTTTAAAATATTTTGCTTTGTCTGAATTTAAGAAGTATTTTGCCTGAAAGTGTCAAGATATTCTAAATCTAAATAATGGAAGCTACAATACCAAAAGGAGGGGACAAAGGTAGTACAAAATTTGAGAATTCAATGTGATGAAGTTAAGTGATAAAAATGTATTCTGTGCATTCAATGGAAAACCAATACTAAATTCTGAGACTTTTTCTTTAAATCTTCCCTGCAGACTCATAACCTCACATTTTTTTCTGCATAAGACAATCACAGGATACAGAAACTGCAGCCTCTTAATTAACTGCCATGGGAATGTTTAGGTGTGAAATTAGTCACCAGAGGGAGCCCATATTATTCCTCAAAAGCAACTGCGACTGAGGACAAAAATGAAAATATATGTAGAGGTTGGGGAAGAAAAGTTCAAGGAGAGTACAGAGTATTATTTTAGTGTTTCTTAAATTGCAGTTTCCTTCCAATTTCAAGCTTCAGAATGAACTAACTTTGATAGATGCAAAGGCTTTTTTGTAGCAACGACAAAGGCATAGGAAGAAACAAAATACATTTTTATAATTTTTTTTTCCTCCATGGCTATTTACCCATTGACCTTTCCATTTATTTTAACATGAAAACTTCTTTTGCATATATCAGGTCAATTCACTCCACATTTTAGTATACTTCTAGAGAGGTTAACTATGATGATTTCTAAGCAATGTAGTGTCAACAATTTGTCCTGTTCTATTCAAAATTAAGTCAAGCTTGGTGATATTTTAACAAATTACTTACATATTTTGTTATTTTAATCAAGTATGAAGTAAAACAGTTTGAAAGCAGAAACTTCTCACTTTCAAGAAGCTTGCCATTGTAAAATTTGATAATTGTAGGATTCTATGAAATAGTTAAATGGAATTAATACATGATGGTTAATCAATCAGTTCAAATTGACTGAATAATAATTTTTTTAAAAAACAAATTAAGGCTCAAATCTCAAGTGGCATATAGTCAAGTCACTGGCATACTTAATTGGACTGAGATGAAACAAAATGCAATACACTGTGTGATGTCTACTTATTTACCCCGATAGTAACCTCAAAGATTAAAGCAAGATAAAGCAAGATTATGGATTACTCAGGTTTTTTTTTTAATGTTAAATTTGTTTCTATCACTGAGGATATGATTGAAACTATATTGAAAACTGAATGTCTTTTCAATCTACAATATTGACTTAGATTGTTTGATCTGCTTTATATAGTGAATTCTATAAAACTGTCTTAACACTTCTGGACAAAAGGAGAGAAACCTTCCACTATTATGCAATTCAGTTCCTGAATCCTAAATGTTAATATATTTTACTCTATCACTATCCACAAAATTATTTAAAATATAGATACCTTATCACTTTTTTTTTAACCATCTCTAATGGGAATAGCACATTAGCCAAAGCAGACATCATACATTTGATCTGTTTTATAAATCTGTGTGTGTGTGAAATGCAGTATAATGGCTATTGGAATATATATTATGGAGTAATAGCGCTTGGCCCTAGATTCTGGCTGCAATGTTTTCTACCTGTTTGACCTTGGGGAAGTCTGCAAAATCTCTGTTTTACCACTTAAAAACTGGGTTATTAACAGTTCTTACTGCCTCAGATTATTGGGAGCATTAAATGAGCTACTCCTGAATAAAAAAAAAAAAAAGTCAGGAACATAACAAGTTCTCAATAGATGATATTTGTTGTTGCTGCTGATTTTTTTTTTTTAATTAACATTGTTGTTGGCATTGTATTGAAAGAAGAACCCAGTGAAGACCATTCATAATCTCCATGTTATACTTTCTTCAAATTGAACTTAGCATCCTTTGATTTCTTACTTCTTTGACTTTCCTGGCTTCAATTTGACACCTTCATGAATAACTTAAATGTCCTTCTCCCCATTCCAACTGAAACTTTCTCCTAATGATTTTAAATACTGTTTTTAAAAATTTGACCTCTCCAAATAGTTCATTACTTGTGTTTTTGAAATTTCTTGTGATGTATATATGTGTCATTGAATGAATAAGTTTGGCAGGGAAGGCAGTCAGTTGGAGTCAGGGTGCCCTAATCCAGTAAAAATTGAATGTTTAGAAAAAGGAGACAATGCCTAAGCAAAGGGCCAAAGCTCCTTCCGGGAAAACAGACCAAGTAACCTGAGAGATTCTGTGGGCCTTAGTAACCTAGGAGACCAGAGGACCTTAACCAATGAACAAGAGACAAAATGCCAAGACACCCAAATTCCAAATACCCACCGTATACCCCCATACCCATTTAAACATCTGCTTCTTGCCCCCTCAGTGGCAGGCCATTTGGGACCCCTGTCCTGAGCTTTCCTGTCCTTTTCTTTATCTGCCAATAAATTCTCTTTTTGCCTAACTGGTCTCCGCATTGAATTCTCTCTGAATAGAGATAAGAACCAAAAGTACTTGCGGCCCAACTCCCAGAACCCAGGTCTGATTCATTACCATTTAACTGTTTCTTTGTCTGTTATTTTATAGAGAGAAGTATTGTTTATAAGTGAATTCTAATATTTAAAACCAATTGGAATTTGTTTTTGCCAATTCAGGATAGTTTTTACTATAGCTTTGGGGAAAGAGTCGTCATTTGCTTTATGATCCAGACAAGAGTTATTCGAGATAGACATTGACACGCTCTGCCATCTGACAGCCTGTTTAAACTGTCTCATTTCAATCAATCTGCTTTTGAATAGAGAGGACAAATGATCACAACATTTCTGAAACTCTTTTTGTGCAAGTAAATTGCTGTTAGGAGAGTTAAACTCCTTCCTTAAGGAAAAAAATAAAAAATCTTGCAACTCCCTAAGACCTCCAATTAGAAGGTAATTAATTTCTTTACAGTTTTCATTGCTGGTACCTCGTTTCTTATATTCACCTTTTATTCTATTTTACTGGTGGAAAGAATGCTAATCCAGGCATTACTTGATGGTTGCCCATTAGTGTAAACTCTTAATCCTGTGCTTTCTAACTTGGTGTGGCATTGTATGCATTTTGTATCCTGCCTGTAATTAAAAAAAAAAAAATCCCTTCCTTAGGTTTTTTTTTTTTTTAAGATTTATTTATTTATATAAACACTGGGTACAGTCAGAAGCACAGGAGGGTGAGAGGATTCACCAAAGACAGAGCAGGGAACAAACAGGCAGACTGATGAAATACACTGCTGAGGGGAGCAGCAGGCAAGACAGGACAGGTCTGCTGCGCCATGTGGGACCCTCACCTTCTGACCACGATCCAACCGGCACTGCAGAGGCTGCAGATAGCTTCACAGCGCTGTGCTCAACCACCTGCGCCACCATGGGAGGCCCTACAATCCCCTTCTGACACATGTTATGAATACTTCTAAAGTGATAAGCTGAGAAAATTAAGTAAAATGCTTTCATCTCCCAGAAGTATTGTATTTAATACCTCACATTTAATTTCATATAATATCTGAAAGATTTTAAGAGACCCTATTACCCAGTTAAAGGAAATTTTCAGAAATATTGCCAGCAATACAAATGATAGTACCAAAGTGTTAGATTTTTATACTTGTATTTTTCAGGATTTAAGATACTATTCGGTCAAATTGACCTAGTGGCTCATATTAAATTCTTAATTGAAATTCATTTAATTGCGGCAGAAAAAAAAAATCACCTAAGCTAATAAGCTGGGGAGGAAATACCACATGCTTCAGTGGAAATACAAATACACATTTGACTAGTGGCTGTATCTATGTGGGACACTAAATAATCATGAAATTCTATTCTATTAAATATTTTAGTATTTAGAAAAATCTGTTTCTTTAACCTGAGAATGTGCTAAATGTGAATGTTAGATGTAATGATCAATAAACATAGACTCCAATTTCAAGACTATTCAATTCTTTAAAAAATGTTCCTATCAACAAATGTTTGAAATGCACAGCACTGAAAAGAAAATGGGCAGTTGTTAAATATCCACCTGATGAGAAGTGGGTTGACCCAAGCAGGGGCCTATCAAATGTGACAGAGAGACAAGGTAAGTGGAGGCCGGGGAAAGGAGAGGGAAAAAAGTACTTCAGACAATAGTAACACTGAACAAAGAAAGCAGAAATGAATCTTGCTCCCCCATGACTAGATAGAGTACCACAAGTATGCTGAGCAGAAGATGTGACTGAGGAGGCTGGGGTTTTGTAATTCTGTGTCTACCACAGATCTTGGAATGTGATGAGAGAGGTTCTGTTAAGGGAGGCAGTAATGGAAGGAATAGAGTATAACAATTTGGATTATAATTACATTTTAGAAGTTATTTATTTCAACTCCCTACTTTACTCAGGGAATTCTTATATAGCACTATTGACAGAAGGAAAGTTACTCCCTCTCCTTATTTTTAAGTTTTTTATATTTTATATAATTTCCTTTATTTTCAAATAGCAAATGTAATACATGAAGGAAACATAAGTAATTAAAATGGTTTTCTGTGTGTCTGTATATTTATACACTTAACACATTCACCATCATTTTTAACCTATACATAGTTTTCAACCAAAATGGGTTCATGACTTCAATTTTTCACACAAACACAGCCCACATCAATAAAAGATGTTTTACATTTAAGTACATTTCCAATAAGTCATTTGTTGCAACATTCAAAAATGTTAAATTACATAAAATGAAAAGAAAAATTTACTACCACACCTCTCATCATCCATTTCTATCTAACCGATGAATCCATCGCTTTGTATAAACTTTTAGTGCCATGTTTAGAATATCTTTAATAATGTTTACAACTGTATAAGTTCTACAAACATCGATCTCCATATCTTCAAACCCTACTAAAAAAAAAAAAAGACTAAATAAATGAAGACAAAAAGAATGAGAAAGGAAATTTTAGCAAGCAAGCATTTCAATAATTTTTGGAAGAAATCAGACAAATTGCGATAACTGACTTAGCAGGGTGGAAGAATTCATATACCTAAAATTCTTAGCACTGGAGATTATCTTAGGAATTGAGGACAGGAAGGAGTAGATACATTAGAATGATATACTTCACTTTAAAATGGAAAGTAACCATAATCTTAACCCCCACAAGTGAGGCAGGAGGGTAGGGAAAGTTTATTTTTAAGGAAGTTTGAGCCAGAAGTGTTCTGAATTTAAGATCAAGTTGAGCAATTAATAAGGATGAAACTCAAGGTGTAAGAAATATATTGTGGGAATATCAAAGTGTGAATTCTGAGGGTTTCCAGGTTTCTTTCCTATACCCAGCTTTGAAACCTCAGGCAACCATATGAAACCTTCAGGGAGGACACTGGGAAAGTCTTCTGTGGAAAACTGTACTGCCCCAAAGAAAGATCTTATGATCCAAATACTTAAGAGTTCCTTAATGAAAAGTTATTTTTAACATGGGATCTCCATATCAGGTCCATAATCAACAAGGTCTACTTAAACAGTTGGGTCTTTAAGATGAATTATCCTATTATAGGGAGAACATTTTAACTAAACCATGAGGATGGGAGGTGGATTATGGTATATAGAGATACATATAAGCAAAAATTTCTTCTATAAAAACAAGCAAATAGGTAAGTTCCTATATTTGACATAAGAATAAATAGCAGGGCCTCCCTGGTGGTGCAGAAGGTTGAGCGTAGCACTATGAGGCTATCTGCAGCCTCCGCAGCACAGGTTCAATTCCAGGACAGCCAGGGAGATTCCCACATGACATGACAGACTTCTCCTGTCATGCCCACTGCTCCCCTCAACAGTGTCTTCAATCCGTCTGCCTGCTCTGCTCCCTGCTCTGTCTCTGGTGAATTCTCTCACCCTCCTGCACCTCTGACTGTTCTAGTATAAATAAATAAATCTTTAAAAAAAAGAATAAATAGCAATGTGTGTCTGCTATTTATAAAAATACAAGTACAAGCCAAAAGAAACAGCCATGCATGGTTGTCTGCTTACTTTTCTTTTAGATAGTATTTTTTAATGGCTACAGCATTGATTTGATAAAAGTAACTAATTGTTTCTCCATAGTATCTTATATAATGGGTTACATTTTCTATTTTTTTCAGTAAATTTATTTTTCTGTATTTTTTTTCCCTTTCACATCCCCCATTTATATATCTAATAAACCTGGATTTTGTGAGGGGGTGGTAAATAAATAATTTAAGGATCTAACTTTACCGTTTTGATACCAAAAAGTTATATAGTCACATAAATTTGATTTTACAAGTATCATATCCTTTCCCCAACAATCTAGAATTCTGCCTTCATCAAATACTGAATGTTGAGATGTACTTAGCCTTGTTTATAGAATCTGAATTCTGTTCCATTGATCTGTAATATGTCTGTGCCAAGACCTCATTGTTCAACCATGGTATGACCATATTGCATTTTATATTCCCTGTTCTTTATTGGGCAACCATAGCTGTCAGAAAATTCTGGAATAAATGAATAAATGAATACCACAGACTATTGTCCTGGTTGGAGAATGGGTATGGTGGGAATATCACCTGGTCAGTACTCAGCATGTGAGAAACAGGCAGCAATTATCAGAAAATCAAAATATTTAAAACTAATACTGACTTTTTATGGAGAAAAATGAAAAAAAGGCCTTGAGAAGGCTATTGCCTCATGGCTATAAGCACATTGAACCCACATTTCCTCACCTGAATCCACATCAACTGTAGGCAAACCATTCATAAACCTTTCTAATAACAACTCCTCTCTACTCACCTAAAAAAGACATTGCTCCAGGGCCTCCCTGGTGGCGCAAGGGTTTAAGCACAACACTTTGAAGCTATCCTCAGCCTCTGTAGCACGAGTTTGAAGCCTGGCCAGGGTGCAACCCAAATGGTGCAGCAGACCTCTCCTGTCTCACTTGTTGCTTCCCTCAGCAGTGTGTATCAGTCAGTCTGCCTGTTCTGTTCCCCACTCTGTCTCTAGTGAATCCTCTCAATCCCTGCACCTCTGGACTATACCCCAGTTCTTGCATGCATGCATGCATACATGCATACATACATACATACATACATACATAAATATATTTTTTAAAAAGTCATTGTTCCAATTACCCCTTTTCCTTTTAACAGGATCATACCCACCTATCAGCATACATTGTGATTTCTCTATCTTAAATAACTAATTGAGTGAAGGAATGAAACAAAAATAAAACATTTGACTTCGTATCCCTATTTACTACCCCGTTTCTCTCCTTTATAGCAAATTGATTTGCCTCATGTGATATGACTATCTTCACTGACTCCAGATATTGAATTCTCTTCTCCATCATACTCCCCAATATTATCATTTGAACCTTTCCACTAAAGTGTACATTATAACAATAGATTACCAAAAACATGTTTCCATGTCTACTATTCTATTCTCAGTCTTTCTTTGGTTTGATGTGTAAATAGTAACCACTCTCATTTTCCTGATATGTTGTTTTACAGGCAGCTTCTTAAGGCTATCACACTTTTCTGATTGTCCTACTTTCTCACCTGTTATTCTTCCTTATGGCTCAATCTTTATATTCTGGCATGATTCAGTCTTTGGATCTCTCTCTACATTTATTTCAATGGGTTTAATTTAGTCCCAATGATTTAAATTTCACAGATTCACTAATAATTGAAAAATTGCATCCCCTTCCTGGGTGTCTTTCTTGAATTCATGATTGGCATCATCAACTGCCAACTCAGCATCTCTACTTTTACTAGACCTCTAATTTCACATCATGCTAATTTATGTTCTTGATGTACTATGAACTTCTTCATTCTCTCAATCTATTTCCTATGCATTTTTTCTCTCTAGAAAGGCAACAACAGCTCCCCCATAATTTAAACAAAAACATCTTGCAGGCATCTGTCTCCTCTTTTATTATTTCTATTTAATTTATTTTAGGGGCCTCCCTGGTGGCACAAGGGGTTAAGCACCGCACTGTGAAGCAATCTGCATCCTCTGCAGAATGAGTTTGACCTCTGGCTGGTCATAGAGAAACCCACATGGTGCGGCAGACCTCTCCTGTCTCGCCCGCTGCTCCCCTCAGCAGTGTGTTTCAATCAGTCTGCCTGTTCTGTTCCCCACTCTGGCTCTGGTGAATCCTCTCACCCCCCGGATCTCTGGCCTGTACCCCAGCTCTTGTATGCATCAATAAATAAATCTGTAAAAAATAATTTATTTTAAAATTGTTTTTGCAACCTTGTTAGTATTTTAAAAGTATAATATTGTCTGTCTCAAGTGTGACTGCCATTGCTCTTCCACCACCAAACACCCACAGTCCTCCTCCATAGTCTGTTTTATTCTCCCTGCCACCTTGTTCCACCCTCTCCTATTTCCCTCCCTTTCCTCCTTCACTCTTTGATGCCTCAGATCTATGGCCAACTTTTAATGATTTTAAAGTTTGTCTTATCTGAGCCTTTGTTTGGTACTGGTGATTCTTCTTTTTATCTTACAGTCTTCATTTTATTTAGCAAACCTTTTCAGTTGTTACCAAAATACCCAAAAGCCTACCACTTTTTGAATTCCAGTGTTTTCTTTCTGGTCAAAATTATCAAAATCTCTCACCCAGGCAGCTGCAGTTATTAAGTGGATTCTTTGTATTTAGCTTCTGTCTACTAATATAGCAGCCTGAGTGAGCTGATTGTGGTGATTATTATTCAACAGTGCATATGTATATCACCTTAAATACATATTTTTTTTAATCTGATATATTTCAATAATGCTTAGAAAGAGAGTCTCTAGGTTCAAGCTACTTCTCTCCTCAAATACTTTCAATGGCTTCTAATCTTAGTCAAAGTGAAAGGCAATTTCTTGTTATCATGATAGAGACTTCCAGTAGCCTTTCCCCTTTGTTTTACTTTTTCCCTAGCCACTTTACTGTAGCCATTTCGGCATCTTTGCTAGTCCTTAGAAAAGTCAACCTCCCTCCAATATTTGTTGATTTGTTTTGTCTGGAAATATCTTTTTCAAGATTTCTAGTTATTGGGCTTCCCCTGGTGGCGCAGGCGGTCGAGCACAGTGCTGTGAAGCTGTCCACAGCCTCTGCAGCACTAGTTTGATCCTGACCATCCGACAAGGGTCCCACACAGTGCAGCAGACCTCTGCTGTCAAGCCCGCTGCTCCCCTCAGCAGTGTATTTTGTCAGTCTGCCTGTTTTGTTCCCCGCTCTGTCTCTGGTGATTCCTCTCACCCTCCCGCACATCTGGCCTGTACCCCGGTTTTTGTATAAATATATAAATAAATCTTTTTTTTTTTTAAAAAAAAGATTTCTAGTTATCTCTTTTATGGTGCTATCTTGTGTTCCCCTATTTAATGCAATGTTACTTATCAATTACCATTTTCCTGATTATTTCACTTAAAAGAGCAACTATCTCTGATTTTATTTTACATAGGAAAAATTAGAAACAATTTGGAAGTATACAGATTAAAACCAGGTATGTCTACAGCAAACACTTAGAGACTCATTCCACAAGGGATGACTTTTTGAGCGCAAAGTTTTCCAAATTTCCTTACATGTAAAGTTTTTCACAAAATATTCCTTCCTAAAAATACCATTTATTCCCTTTTGTTATCCTATCTGAGAGAATCATTTAAAATGCATTGTTTTCCATATAAATGTCCTTCAGATATTCATGAAAAATTATTTTTGTCTCTACTTTATCTTTTCTAAAATAAATACCCTTTTTTGACTGCTTTCTATTTCTGAAGCTTAGAAATAAAATATGTTGTCATATTTGACTTTGTTTTTTACTACCACTTCTAGACAAAAATAGTATTTTGAGCTTCCCATCTTTAAATTCACTTAGCAATCTGGCAGACTTTTGTCTTAGTCTATGTATCTAAAACGATTTGCAACTGTCTTATAATATCCTAATTCCCTTGAATTTAAATTTACTAGTCATCATATTGTTGACCCTTTTGAACTTTCAGTATATTCTTCCTGCAAGATAATATTAAAGTCAGAGTTCAATTATTCTGTCTTTTAATTTCATTGTATTTATGCTACATTGCTGCATCTTTTCTCTAAAATAATAGGTCTATTCCTTTTTCCTACCTCTTATTAAAAAAATGTACAACAAAAGCAAATAGGCAAATGTAATTGTTGAGTATAATTTTGTAAAATTTTAGGAACTTCAGTTCATTCTAGCTTTGGTCTTTTTCCAAGTGTTTGGCATTATTTACATAACTTTCCATGGGGGAAAATACAGTTCACAATTTTCAGGGATGCAACAATGGTTAAACGTGTGCAGTGGCCAAACATTTTCAATTTTTCCTGGAATAACTTGCTACTATATAGTGCAAATTTTATTCCTAGATACTTTTAATATTTCTCTTAGTCATTTTTCCATTTAAGAATTGAATTCAAAAGTCTGGGTTTTCAATCTGAATCTGGGTCCGGTTCTCAGTTCTGATGCATATAAACAGACATACCTTGTAATCTCTGTGAGTCTCTTAGATTCTTTCTCTACTAAGTAAGAAAATAACATATGTTGAAGTTTTTCTACCATTTTAGTTTGAATTGATATTTCAATTTCCCTTGAATAAACTAGATCTTTAACAAACAGATGATGATAGTCATAAAATCATATTTTTATTTATGATTTTAAAAATACCTTCGTGTAACAAAACACATGTGAACAATGACTTAATTACCTCTGTGTATTTTTTTTAAAGATTTATTTATTTATCCATACAAGCACTGGGTACAGTCAGAAGCGCGGGAGGGTGAGAGAATTCACCAGAGCCAGAGCGGGGAGCAGAGCAGGCAGAAGGACTGAAGCACACTGCTGAGGGGAGCAGGGGACGGCAGGAGAGGTCTGCGCACCATGCGGGACCCTCCTCCGGTGGCGTCTGGGGAGCAGCCGGGGATCGAACCAGCGCTGCAGAGGCTGCGGGAAGCTTCACAACCCAGCACTCAACCGCTGCGCCACTGGGGAGGCCCACCTCTGTGTATTTTTATGTTACTTATGCTACTAAGATCTTTATGATGGTTGCCTTAGTTTGGTTTGATATAACGAAGAACTATAGACAAATACAAGAAACTTACTTATCATAGCTTTGGAAGCTGGAAAGTTCAAAATCAAGGTGCCAACAGAAGCAGTTTATTCCTGTCAAAGGTGCTCTAACACACAACAAAACAAAACAAAAACAAACAGGTGATTATAAACTAGAGACATCCTGCAGGGGAAGAGGAGGGAGAGAGATCAGAAGGAGGGAGGGAGGAGCTCATTGGACTGTGGTGATGGTGCACAGGTGAACTGGTGGAGGAAATTCTATGGGGACTACACTTGAGGGGGGAAACAAAAGCAAACATTGTTTAAATGAACAATGATATAAAGTATATATAAATAAATTAAATTTAAAAAGCTGCCCCATCTTAAACTTGACATACTGAACTAGGTAAAGGTAACAGAGAGGTGAAGTAAGAGTTAGGCTATATTACCCATTAGGTGTGACTGCATGAATTTTCTTTCTCACAGAAAAGGTCCCACCCAATGTTCCTTGAAATTTCACCATTGGAATTTTATAACATGATCACTAGCCACTTGCTAAAAAAAGTACATTCCTCCAGAGATATTTGAACATGAAGACAGCCTGTCATTATAAATCACTTGGGTAGAAACCATCAAAGAAGTTACTGAGATAAAATGATTTTTCATTTTTCTGTTATGTGCTGTCTGTATAAGATTAGTAAACTTACTTTCTCATTAGCTTTATTTTTGTCAATTGCAAAGTGATAAATTAAATCTGTCTTAGGCATTTTTATAAGAATCAACTATGATGATTTTATGAAAATCATTTTATAAACTATACACTGAATCACAAATACATTTTTAAGGAGAAATAAAGTGATAATAAAATGTAAAGGTTGAGGGTGTTGCGTTTTAGCAAATTTGTCCTATCTTGGGTTCTGCCTCAAGCCATCTGTATAATCTTGTGCAAGCAACCTTCCATCTCTCAACCTGTTTCCTCATCTGTAAAGGAAATGACATCATTCATATGTAAGAAAATATTATAATTGCTTTTGAGAATAGATTTAAATTACTTAACATATCTTCTGTCACATATAGTTTAACACATGACTGATACTTTTTTAAGTGCCTTTCTTTTATTTATTTCTTCCTCACAAGAGTAGTAGGTGCTTGGTGCCAATATCATCCCTAGTTTAAACATGAGGGAAATGAGGTACAACAAAGTTAGGTGTACTTCTCAATATTGCACAATTTGGAAGTTCTAGAGCTAAAATTTGAACCCAAGCAGAATGATTCACAAAACCTACTGCACTAAGATGGCTCCTTTCAAAAGGACCCAGACCTCAGATTTTTACTCTTCTTAACAGACAATTTTCTCAGAAACTATCACACCACCACCAACAACGACAACAAAACATAGACACAATTAGAATGACAGCCATTCCAAATCCCTAAAATTGTACTGTATTGATCTTACTATGCCAGAAAGAAATCACTGTGCATAAGATTTGTTTTTCTGTTCCCAGCTCAGCAATTTCTTTTTGAATCCTCTCTACTTTGGCAGGTAGACAAGGTCACAAAATACACAATTGCCTGAATTTTTTTAAGCTAGCCTCCTGACCACAGAGTCAATGACATTTGCAGCTCTTTAATTATACACACATGCCCCTTTCATCTTGCATAATGCTGAGCAATAAAATCAAATGCACATTCTTTCCTCTGGGTGGCTATTTGGAACATAAAGCATTTGTATTATGTGTTAATCAGCACATCTATATTTTGGAGGGGAATATATGGACATGAGATGTAGGAGTTCACTTACTCCATTATAATGAATTTATAGTCCTGAGGAACTCACAAAAGGGTTAGAAAATGTTGGCTATTGTGCTCTTTTAGGAAAATATATTGCCTAAGGATGCAGAAGTGCTGACTACTGGGGAACCAAAGTGGATTTAAAAGAAGCAAATAGCATGACATAAAGTTACATTAAAATAACTTTTAAGATTTGATCAGGAAACATGCAGGCCAAGAAACAAGGAAGAAGAGGGCATTATAACTTGCAAACGAGTGCTTCTTGGGAAAAAAAATTAGTTAGGTTGGCACAGTGCGAGAAACAAAGAGAAATTGTATTTTCACTTGGTGCTTAGAATACAATAAAAAATAGAATTTAAGAAGCAGGTTTGTATATCTCACATTATGATCCAAGTAGCACAATTACTAGTGTTTATAAGATTAGTAAACTTACCCATCTCCCTGGGTGTCTTTCTTCATTGTACTAATACATTTTCTGACATCTCTTCAAAGACACTACTTTAAGAAATTATTTTAAGATAAATAACAAAAAATAATTCTTTTCAGAAGTTGTAGTTTTCTGAGAAGTTGTGGTACATCTCAAAAATCCAAATTTTATATATATATATATATATATATATATCATACAAGCTATTTGGAAACAGTTTATTTCAAGCAAAAAAAGAAAAGAGAGTGTTTATAAAGTGCTTTGTAACACATTCAGTTCACAATAGGAGATCTATAACATCAGCTCAATTCAAACTGGTTTGTTTTATTTTGCTTTCTTGTGAGAACTATTTTTACCCCCAATGGTAGGATATTTACTAATTTAACAGTGTTTGTGAAACTGTTATGGACACTATGAGTGAAAATAAATAGAGATGTGGCTCAGTAACAACAAACAATAACCGTACAACCCTTAGTAAACCTAGTAATCCTACAATAAATATTGAAGACCAGTTGAGGACCTAAGCTAGAATAAATGAGAAAAATAATCACAGATCAAGGTAATATGTTACAAGTTCCAAGTCACTGGCAGATAACAAGTGTTCTAGATGTCCAGAGGATGGAAAGTCAATGGAGTTTTCAGGATCAATTAAAGCTTTATGATGAGGGGCTTTTCATTCATTAAGTCTGCAGAGTAGATGGGCATTTAGATTGGGAAAAATATCTTTTCCTAATCAATACATCTATTAGACATATTTATAAATGAAGCCAAGGATAATTTGGGTCTTTCTAGGGTTACTGTCTTCAAGAGTTATTGTTATAGGGTTATTATTTTTTTAAGTGTCATGAGTATACAAGACATTGTTGTAACCATTCAGGTTCAGAAATTTTCCTTTCAAATTAGTGGAAACATAATCTTTCAAAATGAGAATAAGTAATGCAACATCATTAATATCAGAATAGTATTTATAACCTTGATCATCTTGGTACCAGGGGATTAGCTTGGGAATAGACTGTAATATAATTAAAAGAGGGTTTTGAGAAAGATAATTTTAGAAGATCTGTGTAGGTAGATGCAATAGAACATATATGGTAGTATGGAAATACAGTTAAAAAGGTAAATGACTGTAATTTACAATTTCAACTACAATTTTAAAAAAATAGCTGATAAGAATCTGGATGTCTATAGTAGCTGAGTTGTAGATTTCTGTGAGTGTGTGTTATATCATGTTCAGATCCCTAACATTCTAAATTCCATCAGAGCAACAAGGTTGCACTTAGAATTCAAACCAATGCAAAAACCTACAAGATGAATTTAAAGGGGGGAATTCATATTTCAGCAAAATAAATATAAAGTTCAATTGGCAGTAAAGGCGGGGTGGTTACAAACTCTTGACAGGGCTCAGGAGACTGGCCAACACAGAACAGGTGGACATGGGCAAGAGAATTTCTGGTACCTGTTTGGTACCAGAATCTCTGGTACCTGAGAATGTCTGGTACCTGTAGGGAGGAGTGGGCCACTTCTCAGAGGGAAAGTCCCAGGAAGCTTTCACCAAAACCTGGAGAAATTTTCAGAACCACAGTGTAGAGTGTATAAGTGTCTCAAATTGAGTGAAATATGTTGCTATATATATACCATTTTTCAGAGGCCTGTTATCAGAAAGCCTGATAATTATAATTTTGGTGGGGTTTCTTGGAATGGCCATGTTTTTATCTGTCCTTTCCTTTCATATGTCTATCAGTGATTGTAAGCAAGTAGTTACTTTATTAGTTGATAACTTAAGTTGTCCCACCTCTCAATCAGGATCATTATAATGCCAATATACATAACAGTGTGTTTGTCTATATGAAAGAACACCATTTTCATCACTCTTTAAATATATCTTGGTGGGCCTCCCCAGTGGCGCAGCGGTTGAGCGCTGGGCTGCGAAGCTGCCTGCAGCCTCTGTAGCACCGGTTCAATCCCCAGCCACTGGGCGAGGGTCCCACATGGCACGAAGACCTCTCCTGCCACCCACTGCTCCCTTCAGCAGTGTACTTCAGTCCTTCTGCCTGTTCTGTTCCCCGCTCTGGCTCTGGTGAATTCTGTCACCCTCCCGCGCTTCTGACTGTACCCAGTGCTTGTATTAATAAATAAATAAATATATCTTGGGTTTTAAATTAAAAGGTTCAAACAAGATATCATCTGTAGTCCCTTATAATTTTTAAATATGAATAGTAATGTTTACACAAAGGAAATTATTCAGAATGTTATATAGGAAATATTTCATAAAGCAACTGAATCTTAAATGTCCAAATGACATTTGGATATTTAAGGTTGGACATTTAAGATTTGGAAGATTATTTTTTAATTTTAATTAAGAGGTAGGTGGGTATTTATAATTAGAATGACAGGATCATCAAAGATTTGGAACTATAAACTATTATAAATTCCATTTATAAAGATTGTGGATATTATTTTTTGAAAACACTGATTCCTTCTCAATGTAATACAGTGTTGAGCTTTAATTTGATATGTGGTCCTTTTCTTTCTATGTGATGTTTTTATAAAGAGGAAAGGAATAGGGAGGAAATCCCTGTCAATACCTTAATATCCTTGCTTCTCTGTAGGGTGAATAGAAAAATCCTATGCAGGGGGATATTGCACTTAGAATGGGGCAGAATTATTGAGATTCCAGAAAGTTCAAAAGAGCACAATGAAGTATTTATAAGACAGGAGGAAAAAGAAATGACGATAAACATTAAAGTAACAACACTAATAGTAATAATACTGTGTGTATTTCATCCCTCCAGTATGTTAAGACAGAACAGTTAATATAAAAGTTAGTCGTGAAGGTAAAGAAACCAGAAATCTGTGGTCAGGAGGAGGCAAAAGAGTTGCTACCATAATGTATAGTGAAACAAGATCATCAACTTAACAGTTTATATATACCATACTACTGAACCTTTGTGATTTCAGCCCAACTACTCTGAATGGTTACCACATAGTGAAAAATTTGGTTATATCAGGTGAATAGAATAAAATAAAAAGAGTGTTTCAGTTACATATTCTGCAGGAAAAACTACTCCAACATCTACACACTTAAAGTAATAAACTTTTTACTGTTATAATTCTTCTCTCTGATCTGGAATAAGTGGTAGCTCTATTTCTTATAATGTATATTAGTGATAGAATGTTCCAGGTGTTCTTTTCATTCACATGTTTGATGCCTCAACAGGAGTAGCTTCAGAAGCCATGAGCTGACTGGCAATCTTTCCATTTCCATATAGCCTCTATCATGGCTCTTTTGGGCTCTCTGAAAGACCAGTTATCCTTTCAGAGTATTAGGAATTTTACATGGCAACTGACTTCCAAGAGGAGCTTCACAAGAATACAGAAATTTTTTGGAAAGTGGTATTAATAGATATACAAAGTTACTTTGACCACATTGACTTAACTGTAGGAAACTGTAGGTCTAGTCCACACTCTGGAAGATATAGACTTGATTGAGTGATGGGAGCAATGGTAATGTTTTCATGGCCAACTACCAGAGGAACTCAGAATATTTATAATTTGTAATGATTAGCATCTATACTTAACATAATGTCTTTTTTAAAAAGATTTATTTATTTATTTTTATACAAGAGCTGGGGTACAGGCCAGAGGTGCCGGAGGGTGAGAGGATTCACCAGAAGCAGAAGATGGACAGAACAAGCAGACAACAGAAATACACTGCTGAGGAGAGCAGCAGGCAAGATAGAGATCTGCTAGCCATGTGGGTTGCTCTGAGGCCAGTGGGAATTGAACCAGTGCTGCATAGGCTACGGACAGCTTCACAGTGCAGCGCTCAACCCACTGCACCACTGTGGAGACCCTTAACATAATGTCTTGATTTAAGATACCTGCATTGGTACCTGAAGAGAAGATGAAATGAAGGGGAAAACTATATAGTATGAGGGAGCACAGACTGAAAATTTCTCCTATACCCTTATATTTATGCTTTCAATTTCTTAGCCCAACTCAATCGCATGACCAGGGTCATTGCTATAAGAAACTGGGAAATATAGTCTTCAGGCACACATGCACTGAGTTATCAAATCTGGGATTCTTTTTCTATGAGGAAGGGAAGAGATACAGTGAGACCACAAATGTTCTTAGTCTCAAAACTTAGTAGTGTTTAAGTTGTATATTTTTCCTAACATTCAAAGGTAGAAGCTGTGTCGACTCTCTTCACATCTACCCTGTAGTATATTCTTCAGGAAGTACAACATGGATTCATGCCAGGTGAATCTGTAAAAGAAAGCAGCTTTTCTGGAGGGTATTTGCTTTTAATATCATTTCCTTTGAGAACATTCTTTTTTAAGGCCTAGTTCTTGGAGTGCAAACTTCCTTTGTCTCTAGGAGCCGCGGGCATTCTCCTAATGATTTGGCATCCCTGGACAGATATAAATACAGCCAATTGGTTCTCTGAATACAAAATTCAACTGAGCTATCAGGGGAAAAATTGCACCAATGTGTGTCTCTTCACAGCTTAACCATCATCTTAATAAATCTCAAACAATGTTTGCCTCCTATTCAATACTGACCATTCCTCTTCCTCACAAAGAAATGACTTGCTCATAGGTATTTTATTTAGGGAGAACATGATGGTATCTGTCTGAATAAGAACAAAGTAATTTCCCTCAACGCTCTTGCCAAATGCATTAGGAACACACAATCCATCAGTGCCCGATATACACTTCAGTGTTCATTCCCTAAACTTATCCAGATAGCATATGTGTCTAAAAAAGTCAATGAAGTACTGAATTCAGGTTTCTGTTGTTGTTGCTTTTAATAATGTAAAATAGAGATTAAAAGGGAATGGCAAACCAGAAGTCACTAACTAAATCTTATAAAGTGATTTAAAAACGTATCCCAATATCCAGCACTTTCTTTAGCTACCTTTTAGCTCCAAGATATATTTGGTACCCCTTAATTTTACTTCCCAAGTTCCTTCACAATACTGGGCCTACATGGGCTTACTAAAGTGACTTCTTACCATCCAAGTGAATACTCTCTGCTAACGTTGGTTCTGAAAACCTGGCTGTTAATGTGTTTGTTTTTGTTGTTGTTGTTTTTCATTTTTTGTTAGTTTGGACAATGTTGACTTGGTTTAGTTTCTATGAATGATCTTCTCTGTAAGGTTCCAGTTTAAAGTTTTCCAGAAGAGGAATTTGCAAGTCAGCTGAGGGCTTGTATTCATACAGTTATTTTCTAGTGGTCACCAAGGTCAGTTGCTGTAACAAGCAGATGCAGAGGCATGGGAAAGCTCTTGCTATCACCATTCTCTGTTTTTTGTCCAGTACTTCTTCCCATATGCAAAACCCATATGCAAAACCATATGCAACACCAGCTCCAGGTCCTCCAGGAAAAGAGTGACAGTAAACCCACAGAGAAGTTAACTACACTGAAACAATGTTTTCTATAGATCTCACCACAAGCATTTTCTTTTATTTCTTTTTCTTTTTCTTGATTGATTTATTGGTTGATTGATGGATTGTGGCCCCATAATAGCTTTTAACTAATTGGAGAGTCTATGATGGCCCACAGAATTTTACCAAACATGTTTTCCAAAGTCTTTTTAAAACTGTACTATCTAATACCTATTATATATCTTTATATTAAAAAATGATAGTTTTTCTCCCTCCCCACTTGAGCCCTAAGAGTTAGTCCTAAAATGGCAGAGCTATACCAACATGGATTGATCATCTGTAGGTGACAAAAATATGTATGTTTTGTTCGAGTTACTGTTGATTTAGTGTTTTCTGTTATTTATTATTAGCCAAATAATAACTAACATAGAGGTTCACTCCACATTCATTCTAAAAAAGAATTTCCCTCAATGCTAAAATTATCCCCACCTTATCCTAATTAAAAGAAAACCAAATCCAATTTCACATAATGACTACAGTTTCCACATGAGAAAATTATATGCTAGTACCTGTTTTCTTTTTATCACCAAATATAATGATAACAAAGATATATATATTCAGAAAAAATAAATATTTAGCAAATAATGAAATGAAAACTTTCAGAATATAGAATCCTTTATGAATAACAAAATGGATAATTTGGGAAACAATGGTAAATATTTTTCTCCTCTAGGGTAATATTTAGCTAATAAGTAGGTAATTCATTCCATGAATCACTTAAGTATTAAAGTGCTAATTTTTTGTTGCACTTTCATAGCCTAGGGATTAAGAATTAATTCACATAAAAAGTCCGACTGAAATTCTAAATTGGAAGTTACATTCCCTATAACCAAGGTATGAACTCCAAAGTCTATATTCCTGGGGAAGGGTCATAAACTACAGAGTTCATGAATCTATGCATACATTTCACATTATCAGAATATTAAAAAAAATATATATCTAGTCCATATTTAAACTTCTAAATTTCTTTTTTTACATCATTGTTCATTTGTAAACAATATTAAACTTCTAAATTTCTAAAAATCCCATATTTTGATTATAAAGTTTCACAAATATCAAGTGTAACTGAATTCATAGTTTTTTTTCTTTATCAATAGATACTAAAAATCAGAAATAAGTTATCTCTACAAATGCAATGATTGAGACAATAAAACAATATCTTGTATCCAGCTTAGCTATTCTCCTTCAAAAATTCCTATGGCAATGTTAAAAGCAATGTATAAATAAACAAAAGATTCTGTAACAGCATTGGGGAGCAGAAAAGGTCATCACCCACCATCCAAAAACTTGAAACTTGTCTTACAAAAATAAAATGTAGAGGAGACTAAATCTAGGAAATCCACCTAGATTCCCTGTTGCGGCAGAGTGGAAGAAATTAAATTCCCTAGCAGTTGGAATTAAACCACAAGAATGAATTTAAAACCTCATTTAAAATGAGCAGGGGGCCTTCCTGATGGCACAGGGGTTAAAATCTCAGTGCTATCAAGATATGGGCAGCAACTGCAGCATAAGTTGGTACCAGGCCAGGGAGCTAATCCACATAGCACAGCAGACCTCACCTTGTCTGCTGCTCTCCTCACCAGTGTATTTCAGTAGATCTGCCTGTTCTGCTCCCCAGTCTGTCTTTGGTAAATCCGTTCATCCTCTGCACCTCTGGCTTACACCCCAGTTCTTGTATGCATAAATAAATATATTTTTGATAAAAGCAAAAATGAAATGAGCAGGAAGGCATCCAAATGTGGTATAGTATGAAAATGTGCATGATTAGCTATCAAGTATTTTCACCAAAAATGTTGAACTTCAGTCACTTTATGTTTCATTGCAAAAAGGGGACTAAAGGTTACTAATCAGGTGATCTTAAAATAAGATAATTATTCTGTTTTATTTATATGGGCCCAGCACAATCACATGAATGCGATGTGAAAGAGGAAGGTACAACATTCAGCATAAGTGATGTGGTGTAAGACATTCTGACTTTGAAAAATGAAAGGAACTGTAAGTCAAGAAATGGATGCAATCTAAAGGCAAAAAGGCAGTAAGATAGTTTTTTTCTAGAACGTTCAGAAAATAATGTAATGCTACCAGCACCTTAATTTCATAACTCTGAATCCCACTTTGGATTTCTGTCTTTCAGAACTATAACATAATGTATCTCTAGTATTTTAAGTTTGTGGTAATTTGTTTTACAGCAACAATAGGAAACTAGCACACTTGGAATTGAATTAACTATATTAGCAAAAGTTAAAAACAATTAAATCACATAAGGCAAATGTAATTATTAACTGAAAGGAATCCATTTTACTCTTCTCTGTGTTTTCAGTTACATTAAAATTTATAATGAAAACTTTTAGTCATAATTTATATGAAATGTATTTGTAAATGTAGAAAACTGGAAAATGTTAAGTGTGTTGGTGAACTGTGAGAAAAAATCCTCATTTATTTTTTGGCAAGTTTAGCCAAACTTGCCAGTTTGGAGACAGGAAAACAGACTATGTGTCTGAAATTCATCCTAAATAAATGTAAGAAAGTTCACATAAGTCCATTAAATGTATGACTATAGTGACTACAACATTATATGTGATTTGGGAAGTCTGAAGTCTCCTCTTGTACATTATGAGGAGAATGAAGATGTAAAGGAGAGTGGATGTACATTAGGCAGCATTAGGCAGCAAAACAGAATGAGATAACACAAAGTTAATTATGAAGAACAAAAATGTGCACGCCAAAGCAATCAATGCACTGTTTTTTTTTTTAATTTTATATATATATTTACATAATTTTTCACCTTTGCACAATTTATGCATTTTCATCTTGCCTATATTCCCCATACAATTTCCACCCCCCTCATTTTCACCCTAACCCTTCCTCCCCTCCCCCCACAGTGTGTCTTTGGTTTACAGCAGCAATGTGAAGGGAGCTGGAAGGGATCATGCTCAGTGAAATAAGCCACAAAGAAAAAGAAAACCACCGAACGGTCTCACTCATGGCAAGAATTTAGAAAACCTAAATAAGGGGCCAGGAAAAAGACTAATTACAATAAAGTAAAAATCAAAAGCAATACATTGTTAAAAAAAAATAATCATGGGCATCCCTGGTGGCGCAAGGCGTTAAGCACCATACTATGAAGCAATCCACAGCCTCTGCAGCACAAGTTTGATCCCCTGCTGGCCAGGGAGCAACCCTCGTGGTGCAGCAGACCTCTCCAGATTTGCCTGCTGCTCCCCTCAGCAGTGTGTTTCGATCAGTCTGCTGTTCTGTTCCCTACTCTGACTCTGGTGAGTCCTCTTACCTACACACCCACAAACAACCCGCCTCCACATCTCTGGCCTGTGCCCCAGCTCTTGTATGCATTGGTGAATAAATCTTAAAAAAAAAAAAAAAAATCATGACTTACCTGATTCATAGACAAAGGGACAGAAAAGCCAGGGCAAATTTACTAGGGATACACAGAAGAACAAATAAGAGAGAATACAGTATTAACTTTCAAATGGGAAGATTGCCAGTTCACAAACAGTAAAAATTTCTGTTTGTAAATAGTAGTAAAGCAAATAATTTCTAAATGGTTTAGTCTCCTGACTTTTCTTCTTATATTCAATCTTGCCCAACTTCTCCAAACGAAATCTTTCCCAAACCCTCTGCACTGAAGGAGAAAGATCTATACATGCATACGTGTGTGTATAAATGAAAAAAAAATGAAAAATAGGCTCATGTTGTTCCTCATTTAAAACATTTCCCTTGCTCTCAGGAAGCTATACAGAACCCTAATTGTGGAATCTAACCAGAGAACTGCATAGTGTGTTTCCTCTAGTTCTCTCTGCTTTCTCTTGTCAGTTTAATCCTATTCACCTCCTTTCACTGACATTTCCTGTTCCTTTCTCACTCACACCTCTGCTTTTCTCCTGACTATAATTCTCACCCTGTTAACACCTCCTTCACAAGACATACACACACTTCCTAGAAACTATATACTAAATATCATCTTAAACAGTAACACAAGGGTAAAAAGTTCTTGCTTTTCAGATAGAATAAAATTACAGTATTGCATATCTCTAGTATCTTATACTTCTTATAAGAACTTACAGTGCATTAAAAGTTGCTTTTGTTTTCATAAAACATTTCCCATTGTAAGGGTCTAAAAAGACCAGGGACTCTTTCTTTTTAACTAGTACAAATTATGTGCTCCTGAAATATATGCTGAGTGAATTTTAAAAATGATCTATATATTTAAATCTCTGCTATTAATATAAGTTTATTCAGAAGTGTTAAGACATCACTCTCTACTTTTGAGAGATGAATTAAGCAAAAATGAAGGAAGGCATTTCATAATCAAAATTAATCCATATAATGAATATATAAATCTAACTTTATATATCACTGAAAATATATATTCTTTTCAAAGTTCTGAGTTATTTTCAAAAAAAGGTCATATATCACGTTCACAGAGTTACAAATTATGCACATCACATTTTCTGAATTCAGTCCAAAATATATAAAGTTATTTACAAAGAATACTCCCCCCAAAAATCAAACCATATTAAATACCCAGAAAGATAAAAACATCTGAATATAAAGATAAAAACTTCTGAATATCTCTTGGGTCAAAGATGAAGTGATTATGGTAATTTTAGTTTATTTAAAAAAATTACTGAATAGAAAAAATTACTAAAATTACTAATTTTCTAAAAGAAAGAGTTTCAAGAAAGAGAGAGAAAAAAGAGCATACTGGCATATTTCATTACATTAAAATGAACAAAATTAAACATAAATAAGTAAAATTTTGAAAGTTTTCATTAAAATTTTCCTAAATTCAAATTTTACATTGCATGTATGCATGTGCACATACATAAACACATGCACACACATACACACACACATTCCAATCTATCATCCAGATTTGGTTTTTTAGACCAACTCAATAATAACATGGTAGAATAGAGGGTTGGGGATCACCTCTCCCTGAAAAACAACCATACAAAAATTTTGCTCAAAAAAAGACTAAAAAGTTCCCAGATAGAGTCTCAGGACTTTCCAAAGGAGAACTGGAACTAAGGTTAGTAAATACTGAGGGGAAGGAATGGGAGAATGTAAAAGAGAGCATGACTGGAGAGTAGATTCACCAGCTGGAAGAATAGATTCGGTGTCATCTATTGAAAGCACAGAAGCACATTCCAGAGCACTGTGAATTTCCTTGGAAGAACGTTGCAACCCAAGACACTGGGAACTTTGTGACTGGCATGGACAAGGAAAGCTCTCTCTCATCTCCCTCTCCCAGAAAAGATCAAAGAGATGCCAGACAGAGCCAGGCTGGGTTCCATTCCAGGCTCAGTAGCAGAGAGAAGATGGTGAAAATAACTCATCAACCGTTTGGAAAACCTCAGCCAGCATGCAGAGTTTGCCACTGCACAGCAGTGGTGGAGAGGGAACAGTGGTGGAAACTTTGTAGCCATAAGTGAACAACAGAGGACATACACTGCTGAGGCATCTCCTCCCTGCCAAACTCAACTGAGATATTCTGCTTGGGTGAGTCCACGGGCTATGTTCATAAATCAGTCAGGGCACTGAGATGGGTTTCATTGCCATGTGGAGTCATAGGGTCACTGGCAGGTCGGCTGGCTTGGCACCCTGACCGATTGAGGCTATAGGATTGCTCTACTGTTACCCAGGTTCTCTAGCCAGGCATTCTGGTGGGTGGTAGTAGAAGCTAAGCTCAGCAGTTTGACTGCCTATAATTTTCCTTCCCTATCCAGGCATTTCAGTAAAATGTGCCCCCATATTATGATAAACTTGCTATCCCAAATCAGACAAAACTATTAAATAAACTCCCTGGACAGATAAGGCTAATAACTTCACTTTGGAGATGGGCAGAGCTACTGACTGGGATCTCTGCTCAGGTGATTCAGTGACTGGGTATGCTTTCTGCCAATATCAGAGCACGAGCTGCTTTAAGTCCAGACCCCTCTGATCCATGTATGAGCCCCAGTGGTCAAGTCCCATAGATTTCCCCCAGCAATCACCTTAAGGCAGTACCTGAGTGAGTCTCCTGGGAAGTACTCTAGTCCCCCTGAAAAAATTCAGAGTAGCAGATGCAGAGTAGCATCCTCTATGCCTCTAGTGCTGGACTGATGAAGGGGTGAGTTGGTAAGTTTGAAGCATCTCCTTTACCCTTTTAATGTGGTCCTTTTTGGTCTCTAGTCCAATGCTTCAAACTAAGTCCAGGTTCTGGAATTTTCTCAATGGTATTTGTCTATAGATGTTTGCTAGTTGGTCTTATGAAATGGACTAAAGTTGAGAATAACATGTTTTCATCTTGATTGCCTCACTAGCAATGAATATTACTATACTAAATACGAATATACATTCTGATCAAGCACACAATGAATGCAATATTCATACTATTTGTGTTTGCTTTCCCTCTTTTGTGAACCAAATTTCCCAACTAGAAGGAATTAGTTCTAAAGATAGCAGTTGGGTGGAAAAAAAATATGATAGTATTTCATTGATTTTATGATGAACATTTTCTTTCAAGCAGCACATATAAAATTAATTTTTATATCACTTTCAGTAATGTTTTACAATTTTTGTCCATCAATCAGGAGTTGTGAAGCAGTTGTCGTCAATGCACATACACAGACTTGTTCCTTCCTATTTTATTTGTCATGCAATTGTGTTTTATGATTCATTGTTACTACATATACTGAGTTTAATCATCATTTAAAATGGCATCACGAAGATTACACTATGATTCAATTTTAAAAGAAATGTGACTAATTTTGCAGCAGGTTCAAAAACAGAGCAGCCACACAAACAATTGTTATCAGTGGTATGAACTTTTATGGTCAATAATGATAACAATCCCATGTTTTGTTCTACAGCAACTATTAAGTACAGTATTGAACCTAAGAAAACAGATACCCAGAAATAGAAGAAATTGAGTTAAATTTAATTCTGAGGTACATGCAAAGAACTGCCTATCATGGAACAAGCAAACCATTAAATGTTGGTGGAATTGCCAAATCCCCTAGAATAGATTGACAAAATCATATATACTTTATTTATTTATTTATTTATTTATTTATTTATTTTTAAATAGAAGAAGCTAGGGTGTAGGCTAGAGGTGCAGGAGTAAGAGGATTTACCAGAGACAGAATGGGGGGCAGAGCTTGTGGATCTACTAAAATCACTGCTAAAAGGAGTAGTGGGCGAGACAGAAGATGTCTGCTGCACCATATGTGTGTCACCTGCCTAAGGCCTTAGTGGAGGGAGTCCTGATATTTAATCCCTAGGCAACCAGGGAGGCCCCAGATTGAAGAAATTTTAAAGCAACAGGAGTTTTCTGTGCTATATTTTTGAGATGCTAAATTATGGTTTTATTTACAAACATCTCATTCTTAATCATACACAAACTAATGATGGGTTCTATAATCAAATGAGTAGAACTGATAAAATGCAATGATAAATGGAATGGCAACTTTGAAGTGTCTGACTAATGTTGAAATAGGGAAAATAAAACTTGTAATATATACATGAATTTGCAGATGATCATCTTTTCTCTTCATTTGGATATTACTCAGAAGCAATTAATTATGGAATTTTTTTCCTAAGTATTGATTAAAAAATTCTTGCCACAGTTATACAAAACTTGTTAATGCTTTTCTTGCAGTACACCTTTTATGATTTCAATTCAGAAAATATAACCCTAATACACAGTACAAAAATACAGAGACAGAAGCTAGAAAGTACAGTGTTGGATTGTGTGACTGTCCATAGTCTATTTTCTTTTATTGTTTTTGTATGAATATATGCATTGTTTCTATTTCTTAAGTAACTTATTTACTAAAAATATTATTATTAAATATTAATTTATCTACTTAAAATTCATTCTCTGAAAGCTAACAATTATTCATATTTGCTATGTTCATTTCATTTTTTCTCATCTATTATTGAATGCTTTGCCTTACTTTCTGATAAATAAAATCAACCATATAAAACATGTTTTCAACACAATTTCCAATAGAAATATTTGTTCATATCCTGAGGCAATAACTAGACCTCTCCACGAGAGCCACATTGATTCTCTTTCTTGTTTATTTTCATAAGAGCAGGCCAATTCCTATTTATTTCTATTATCCAGTTCCACAGTCAGGTAGTAGTCCATTAAGTTTTTGTGCATAAGCATATTCCTAACTGGAATAGCAAATATTAAAGAAATGTGCTATATAAACTATGGATATAGAATCGTTACTAAATCAGGATGCCTTGGGAAGTAATAGGATTAATATTTTTAAGAAAAAATTAACTAAAATTTTGGCTATAAATACAGGAAATGGTGATACACAAGTAAATGTGGCACAAGAAAAAATAGACTTTTCATAAATTAGAACATGTCAATGATTACTTCAAAGGCAAATATTTTATTAATTAGAAATATTTTATTATTTGGATGTGAAGAACTTGTGAATGGCTATGGCTATACATTTAAATAAATAAAATGCTGACTATCTGAACAATAAGAACAAATTAATTTTAAAATTTGGAACTAAATAACAGAGAGAAATGCTTTCCTGTTATGGAAATTATCAGTATAGCATCATTATCTCATTATCATTATCAAACATATACCTGTAAAGGATTCTAAGGTCTATACTAATAGTTGAGGACTGGATGAGCTCAATCTATAATTGTAATTCCATTTAGAATTAGAATATTATAAGAGTCAGTGAAAATCTACATATATATATATTTTTTCATTTTATAGAAGATTTTGCTTCAGACTTCTCTTTATTCCTATACAGCATCCCTATCTTCTAATTTTAACAGATATTTGTAAAAGTTATTCCAATAGTTGACATGATGTCAGCTTAACTGGACATCATCAAGTCATTTGTTATCTGTGCCTTGGTGGTTCTAATTGCAAAATGAGTGGTTTTCCAGAAAAACTGCAATGATTACTATTGTTTATCATGTTATGAGCTTTTACTCTGATACAGCCTAGGAAAAAGCTATATTTTTCTATTAACACTTTCCTTGAGGGGCCTCCCCTGGTGGCTCAGTGGTTGAGGACTGGGCTGTGAAGCTGCCCGCAGCCTCTGCAGTGCCGGTTTCATCCCGGCCACCGGCAAGGGTTCTACATGGCAGGCAGACCTCTCCTGCTGCCCGCTGCTCCCCTCAGCAGTGTACTTCCGCCCTTCTGCCTGTTCTGCTCCCTTCTCTGGCTCTGGTGAATTCTCTCACCCTCCCGCGCTTCTGACTGTACCCAGTGCTTGTATAAATAAGTAAATAAATCTTAAAAAAAAAAAAAAAAAGACTTCCCTTGGTCATTTTTGTCTACTACTGGATGTTGCGTCAGACAACACCACGCTGACAAACGGGAGTCCTGGAGCAGGTTACATAATGCAGGATGCTGCTGAAGAGCAAGAGCCTGGCCCTTTTATTGACACACATAATTGGTTGTAAGGAGATCAAGAAGTTCAAAGAAAGAGGAAGGGTATAGAAGATTAGGGATTGTGAGTCTGCCTTCCAGGCACTTCTTATCTACTTGATGACACACCTTAATCCCCCCCCCCATCATGGTTCTAATCTTATCAAAAAGGCACTCCACTGATCAGCTTCTGGGGTCCCTTGTCATACATCAGTCCTTGGCACTCTGGGCGTTCCTGGTCATACCTCATGATGTATAAGTTGGGAGTATGTGTTATGAACCGTTCCTCAGCCCCCTGGGCATTCCGGACATACCTCCTGAGGTACATGTTATGCATGGGTCATCAGCCCGCCCCCACCCCTGCCCCCCTGCATTCTGGACATACCTCCTGATGCACAAACTTCCTAGTGTGGTCCAGCTTTGTGCTCTTGTTTGATTTGAAGGGCTGAAGGGTTGGACTCCTGTTCCTAACTGGCTGTACCACTTTGACTTTGTTTAGGTGACAAAATGGTGGCTGAATAGGCTGTCTAGGAGTAGCAGACCCACAAATTGGATTTTTTCACTGTTCTATAATAATTACCAAGTATCGATGGAGTCTTTATAACATTCCAGGATTTTCAGAGAGTGGGTAAAATTAGGAGAGGCTCAAATAAAAACAGAAATAGGCTTCCAGGATGTAATTATAATACAGGTTATTGAAACTGTATTTATAAATTGGGTTTGGTAAATGTATTAACATTTAGAAAATAAGTTGAATTGCTCATTCTTCACAACAATGCAAAATAAAGTAAAAAGAAAATGCAAGTTTATTATATAATATTTATCTCGGTTGTTTTTTTTTTAAGATTTATTTATTTATTTATACAAGCACAGGGTACAGTCAGAAGCATGGGAGGGTGAGAGAATTCACCAGAGCCAGAGCGGGGAACAGAAAAGGCAGACTGATGAAATACACTGCTGAGGGGAGCAGCGGGTGCAGTAAGAGAGGTCTGTGGGACCCTTGCTGGCAGCCAGGGATCGAATCGGTGCTGCAGAGGCTGCGGGCAGCTTCGCAGCCCAGCGCTTAACCGCTGTGCCACCAGGGGAGGCCCATGGTGGAGTTTATTAAGACGACATGTGAGTCAAAAAACATAGATCAAACATGCATATACACAAATTAGAAACAAAATCAAAAGACAAATAAAAGTAAACAAATATTTTTGTTATTCTAAATAATTAAAATTATAAGAAGTACTTGTTGTACATATCAAAGAGTGGTTTGTACCCATTGATAAATAGGCAATGACATCATTTGGAGAATGTCAGAGACAGACAAAAATTTCCAATAATCATATGAAAATAAACAACTAACAAATATACCAACAAAATTATTGATGATAAGTTTAAGAATTAAACAGGTTGAAATATACAGATTTGGTGAAATTATAGAAAAAAGGTCCTTTACCATACTGTTGTTGATAAAAAGTATCAAGCTATTGTCTCTATCAGTTTCTTTTTAAAATGAGAATCAACACGTTAAGCCAGAGTACAACTTTTTTTTTAAAGATTTATTTATTTATTTATTTATACAAGCACTGGGTACAGTCAGAAGCATGGGAGGGTAAGAGAATTCACCAGAGCCAGAAAGGGGAACAGAACAGGCAGACTGACAAAATACACTGCTGAGGGAAGCAGCAGGTGTGGCAGGAGAGGTCTGTTGCAACACGTGGCAGGGGATGGAACCAGCGCTGCAAATGCTGTGGGCAGCTTTGCAGACCAGCACTCAACCTGCCACCAGGGGAGGCCCTCCAGGGTACAACTCTTCTAGATAGATTCTATATTATGATCCTAACTCTCTCAAAGAACAATTTCTTCTCTCTAAAGTTCATTCAGGGAAAACAAAATTTAATGTTTTATGTAAGTTATGAATACCCTGCACACTAAAACCAACAGCTTTACCCTTATTGACTTGAATCTTACCTTATGTTTAAGCTTACTTAATAAACTATAAGCAATAGGAATTGAAATGGCAACGAATGAGAAAAAAGAAAAAGAACACGGGGAAATGCACATTCCTGGAATCACAGTGAAGCAAAAGCTAATAAAGAGAATGACACATACAGGGAAGTAGAATACATGGTCTTCAGGTTCTGTGCTGTCTCTTTAACATGTTGTAAAATTCTTACATTTGCAATGCATATTTTTTTTCTGTTTGATAATACTTGGACCACCTAACGCATGAGATTGTTGCAGGTTGAATTCTAAATGTGATAATAAATGTTGAAGGTTTTTTGTAACTGCTAAGAATTTAAAAAATGTGAACAATTAATATTTTAGTATCATTTACAGTCTAGAAGCTCTGACTTCTCAAACTCGATGGCATTTTTGAAGACATAGTGATGTCTAGCTCTAATATAAAGAATATAAGAAATGAAGAACTAATACATATCGCACTTTCCCTCACAAAAGTCTCAACCTATTTTGGCACTTAATATATACCATCATGAAACAGACAATATTCTGAGAAAAATGTTTAATTAAGGGAATTTAAGTCTAAGATACTTATCTGTTAATTGCTTGACTATAAAATAATACATTCTATTATAGATCTATGCCTCTATGTTCTACTGGACTTTTAAACTATTTACAGTCAGGAAGAAGGTTCTCTTTAAGAACTGAATCTAGTGCCTTCCTGGTGGCGCAGCAGTTTTGCGCTGGGTTGCAAGCCTCTGCAGTGCCGGTTCGGTCCCCGGTCCGTGGCCGCTGGCGAGGGTCCCACATGGCATGCAGACCTCTGCTGCCGCCTGCTGCTCCCCTTAGCAGTGTGCTTCGGTCTTCGGTCCTTCTGCCTGCTCTGCTCCCCGTTCTGGCTCCGTGAATTCTTTCACCCTCCAGAGCTTCTGACTCTACCCAGTGCTTGTATGTATGTATTTATGTATGTATAAACAAACAAATAAACTAATAAATGAATCTTAAAAAAAAAAAAAAGAACTGAATCTTCCTACACTTGATTTTGTATTTCTTGGCTTCCTGAACTTATGTAAGTTTGTAGTTTAAGTCACCAAGTCCATGGTATTTAATTATAGTAATCTGAACTGACTAAGATAATTATTATTGAGTTTCCCTAAATTCTTTTCCCATTTTAATCTGTATTCTCAGAATTACTAGAGTGATTCATTCAATTGCAAATTCTGCTTAAAACATTCTATCAATAGCCATTATTTTAGCATGACCTCCCCCTCCCTCCCATAACTTGCAAGGCTTTTTTGTGAACTGTCCCCAATTTCAACAGTCTCATTTCTGGTATATCGGTCCAAATATACTTTTGTTGTAACCGCTTAAAATTTCATATGATCACATATTCACTCCTCTCAGTCTCTCTCTTTTTTTTTTTTTTATAGAGTGCTCTTGACATTTTCTGTTGTCATAGCCACAAATCTATCCTTGGGTACTGAATTCAGATTTATCAGCATCAATCCTCTCTCTTACATAATTTTTTTTTTTTTATTCAAGTCAATATGAGTTTATTTCACCCACTCTCTGCCAACTCTGTACAGTTACTGGTGATGCCAGACTGACTAAAACAGACATGATTTTTGTTTTCATGGAGACTAAATTGTGTCTGGCTCTCCACTATATTTTGTTATCAATAAATTATCTCTATTTTCACACTTTTTGCAAGTTTATCTCTTATACCAGCGTAGCAGCATTAATTTTTTATTTGCGTTTTGTCCAAAGCATATAAGAAGCATCTGGTACCCAATAAAAGACTCAATGAAGCTTTTATTGAATGAAGAATTTTTATGATTGTGAGGATTAAACTGTTAAGGAAGTCTACATGAAAGATATTGAAATAAAGGTGTGCTAAAATAGTTAATTTGGATTGCAAGAAGAAAAGAAGACATAGCAAAAATGAGGGACACTTCAGCTAGTTAAGACTCATATGGCATTGAGCTAGTAAATTAATCTTTTTGAATCACAACTCCATCGAATGTAAAATTAGTATAATACCTACCTTATAGAGTCATTATAAATACTAACTACAAAAAGGAAAGGAAAGTGCTTAGCATGATAGTGGGTAAATTGAATAAACAATGTAATAATAGCATTACTATTATATAAGTTATATCCATTCTCAGCAAGATTTTAACTTAATGAGCTAAAGTTTTCAAATAATTTCTGTGGAAATTGATATAATACCTGATGTGGATATTACCTGCTCCCATTCAAGCAGTCATATAAAATTATGCTAAATAATAATTTTTAACTGAATGTAGAAGTGAGCAATTACATTCATTTAATCTTCATTTAACCCATCTTTAATTACCATTTATAATTTTCTAGTAATCAATTTAAAAATTAAACATTACTCAAAGATAAGTGAAAGCCTATTCTGCTGAAAGTTATATAGTTTCTGATGAATTATTAAGTCTTAAAGAAATAAAAGACACTGAAAGGTTTAAATTATTGAAGAGAAATATCAGACTAAAGAAACAGAAAAAATAGAATAGCTTTTATTTTTAATTACAAGGCTACTATACACCAGACATGTATCATCTTAAGTTCTGTATGTGTATCATTGTGTATAAACCTCAAAAGTAAATGATAATTCAAATGGCAATATATATGTGATAAATGCTCGATAATATTAGCTATTAGAGAAATACATAGCAAAACCACAATGTGATAATACTACACATTCATTAGAATGTCTATATTGAAGTTTTGGGAAGAGTGTAGAAAAACTGGAACCCTCACATATTGCTAGTAGGAATATAAAATGGTGAAGCTTTTTTGAAAAGTATTTTGACAGTTCCTCAAAAGAATAAACAGTTATCATATGAACTAGCAATTTTATTCTTCATTATGTATCTGAAAGAGTTGAAACTATATTTTCTCAAAAAAAAAACCTGTACACAAATATTCAATACAGTATTATTCATCATAGCCAAAAAATAGGTACAACTGAAATTTCCATCAATCAATGAAAGGATGAAAGGATGAAAATTAACACGGAATATTATTATAATGGAATGTCACTTACCTATATAGTAAAATGAGGCACTAATGCATGTCATAACATGGACAAACCATGAAAACATACTAACTAAAAGAAGCTAATCACAAAAGGTCATAATATTTAGGATTCCATTTACATGAAATGCCCAGGATATGCAAATATGTAGAGACAGAAAGTGACTAGTGGTAGCCTACAGTCTGAGAGCTGGAGGGGCAAGGAGTGCTTGCTAAGTTTACTAAGGGGTATAGTGTTTCTGTTAAGGATGGTAAATATTCTAAAATTGATTGTGATGATGGTTGTGGTGCCTTATATTTCCAAAATCATATTGATTCCTGGCCTTCATTTTCCACCCATGATTCTCCATTTTGTTCTCATTCCCAATGAAACACAAACCCTAAAAGATCAGTGGTTACCTGAAGTCTTGAAAGCATTAGGAGACCATAGATTTCAAAGCCAACAAAAGCAGGGTCTGAATTCAAGTCCTTCCTCTTACTAGCTGGGTAAAGTTTTGCTTTTCAAAGTTTGTTTTTCAAAGGACTTTTGAAAATATAAATACAGATTATTGTTAAAGCGAATATTACATGCCCTAGAAATGCTTGTCTCTGCTCCCCGTTTTAATCACCTCTTTTCTACAACTGGAAGATTACTCCATTAGTACTTTCTTTGATCTGTCCTCAAGCACTCAGCTGGCTTTCCTGATAGACTAAGGTTTAAGAAACACAGGGCACTCATGTTGTGCTCATCGCATTGTAGCCCACAGTAGACCTCTCTAATAAATTGTTGTAGTCCTTCCTGATGAGCATAGTCAAATTTTAGAATGCGTCACAAGTTGACATATGTGTTAAAGTATTTACACAATCCTTATTAGAGGCTCATGAGAAAAGCTTGACTTTCATATGAATGGCAACAAAGATATACTAGATAGATGTAGTCACTTCTATAGAGAAAGCACAACCTTTTATTTCATAATATGTGTTTTGTTTATATATCTTAGTCCTCATCAATTAGAAGTCCATATTATCACAATAACTAAAAAAGCACACAAGAAGGGAATGAGATAAAACAATACATCCATATATAATCTCTATTTTGTATACATGCATGTGAATACCTGCATACACTAATTGTGCAGTAAATACAATATTTTGGTAAACCTATAAAATAAAATAGTAATTGATTTTAACTTGTAATCAAACTAAATATGAAAGGTTAATGTGAACTTTAATCAAATTGACAGAATTCACAAAATATGGAATTTGAGCTTTATAGACATTGCATTGTTGCAATATTTGAATATATCTTTTAAAAAAATGTTGAGATTCTAAGTTTGAGTACTTACCTGAGCAATAAATAATCCTAATTAGGGAAAAAGAGAGAACACAATGGGTTCAGACCTTGAGGAAACAATAGACTTAGCAAAGTCCTGGGTATGTCTAGAGATATATATTTGCAGCACCAACCAAAGATACTGCTGATAAGTTATGATTTATCTCCATTTAAATGGTGAATATAAAATCCTGTTTATATGATTTATGGAGTCTGAGAAATGCACATTTCCTTTTGGAGCATTAACAAATGAGTGAGCACTCTGGTCAAGAGAACCATTAATTTAGGGAGAAGATATACTTGATCTTGCACTTAATCAAGAAACACATTTCCCTAGATTAAAAAAAAAAAAAAGGAATCCAAGAGAATTAGGAATGCAAGGTTGTCTCCCATGCAGAAAGGTCAGAGCAAACCCAAGGCATTTTATACAAATGGCAAGGCTGGCAGAGCAGTATGCCATGCCTACTGCTTCCACAGCAGTGTTTAGGATGGCCTGGGGGAAGACAGAAGAGGAGAGGATCTTACTGTTTTACTCTCTTGCTGAAAAGTCTACAATAATAACTTTTATCTAAAGCAGATGTTTCAAACATTTTCAAGCACCTGAGGCAGAATTTCTGAACCTCAGCACCATAAACATTTTGGGTCAGAACATCTTTGTTTGGAGGGCCTATCCTGTATATTGTCTGATTTTTGAGCTGCATCCTTGTCTACTGACCACTAATGCCAATGGCCAGTATCTCTACCCTCAGTCATGAACATCTTCAAATACTGACAATTTTATCTGGGGGACAAAATTACTCCCGGCTGAGATTTACTGATTTTTAACCTTTTCTCATGCTCCTCACCTCAGAAAAATATCATACATACAGAAGGGAAAAAAAAAAAAAAAACAGCAGAATAGATCTTATATCACTGCCATATTCATATTCATAGTCCTTTCACCACCTAAATGCCTTAAGGAAGGTATGAATTCTGTTTCCTTGCCTTTCCATGAGCCTGTCACATTTCAGCTGGAATCTCAATTCTTCTTAAAGCATTTTTTGATGATATTTTGGTTTTGATTAGGTGTCTCTACTCTTTTCTCACTCAGACTTTTAACAATCACAGAATTTACATTGTTGCATTAATTTTTTTTTCCTAATTTGCTTATCTTCACTCCTAGGCAAAGAGTTCCTTATGGCCAAAAATCTTTCTTTTCCACCTATTAATACATAAATATCTTACATAAAAAGTTGCAAACAAGCTGACTGGAAAAAAAATACTGAGTGAATGAAGGAAGGCATAAATATGAGATTTACATCCCTCATGTGATATATAACTTAAAGAATATGGAAGATAAGATACAGGCATGGAATAACTGAAAAAAAAAAAAAGTAAACTATCTCATATCTAGAAAGGAAAGAAAGTAAATACCAGGTGTGAGAAACAATAGAGTATGAACAGACTTACATCATGAGGACTACACAGGATATATAAGCACCATTTCTGCTTTTTTTTTTTTTTTTTTTTCCTTTTGTAAGGATCCCTTTGCATGAATCTAGGTTTTCCATATCATGGGAAGTCAGGGACCTATACACAGTAATTGGTTTGCAAATCTTTGGAATGGGAACTATTAGAGTCAGAATGAGAAACCACACTTTTCTAGTCCTGTCTCCTGCCTCTTCATAAGGAATTCTTCTCCCAAATTCCTTATCAAATTACCATTTTAGTAGCCTGCTGTGAGGATTTTATAACTACTTGATGTTGCAAATGATGATCGATGATCGAGTTACCTAAAGATTCTTTGTTCATTTCAGACCTACTCTATCCTCTGTTATACAACTCCAGCACCTCCAATTTTTCTTCCAGTGGCTGGTTTTCTGGATTCTTCATCATTATATTGAAATGAGCAAAAGTATTGGGAGCAAATCATTGTGGTTTTGAATTCAGTTCATTTATTAGTTGTAGGAACTAGTTAAGTGTCACCTACACATTCTAAAAGTCTCCTTCCTCATCCAAAAGTCACAATAACTTTATTTTCTTTAGAATTGTATGAGGAAAATTTGAAATAACAATTTTTCCAAAATAACTGGTGCTTAGCAAGTTCTTCATAAATACCAGTTTTCATGGTTTCGCAACAACCCATGTTCTCCTTTCTTTTACTCTCATTTGATCTGTTATGGTAAATAACCTATGAACAACAACCTTAAGAGAATTCTTCCATACTTGTTTATTAGTTTACTTCTCTTTCAGAATTTCTCTCACCATTCTTACACCAAGATAACCAGATAAATTTTGTTCACTAAGTACTACTCCTAATAATAATAATAGAGGCCCTAAAGTGCTACCTCCAAGGTTGCCTTTTGAAGAAACTATATATGTTTAAGTCCTTTTTCCTTCATCTCTGCTTCAAAGCTTACTTAATTTACTATACCATGATACTGGAAAACTCACATTGCTCAAATACACACACATACACACACATACATACATATATATGCATATATATCCATATTTACTTGCATACAAAAACACAAACGCACCTGGGTATATGAGGAAGATAAGCTGCATATAACTAGGTGAGCAAGAGGGTGGAGAACTGAAGAAATATGAAGTGAAAAACTCAAGATTCAACATGGGGCCTACTCCCAGCACAATGCAAGGAAAGAAAGGATGAAGGGAGGAGGAAAGGCAGGAGGGTGGGCAGTGGAGGGAGAAAGGGAAAAGGACAGGGAGGGAGGGAGGGGTTTGGAGAAGAAAGAAAGAAGAAAAAATGGACACAGAGAGTATAAAATTATAACTCTTTCTAGATCCAATTTGCTGGAGAACAGGGAATTATAACATATTTGCCAACTATGATGTCTTTTCTTTCCGGGTTTAAGTGGTAAAAATTCACAGAGAGGCATACAGAGTTGAGACACTGGAATGTGATTATAGAAGGTTAAGCACTGTTTGTGGAGCACAATGTAAGTAACTATAGTAAGATGTTAAACATAAAGTTTGTCTAAATTAATAAGCCACATGGGGTAATATTTAAAAGGTCACTTCCAGTTTTCTTAATTCACTTTGCTTGTTGAGCAAGCAGTAAACAGATAAATACACTGTGATAAATGCTCTTAAATTCTTGGCTGGTTTTCTTTCTTTAAAAAAAAAAAAAGTGAAAATGTGAAAGAACAGATTATTCCAAAACGTAGTGACAACTATGACCACATTTTCTTAGAATCAGGAATTTGTGAGTGGTGTAGATGGGCATGTGTTACTTGGGATCTATAATAAGGTTTAAGCAAGCCATCTCATGGGCTGAAGTCATTTGAGAAGACTTGGTTGAGGATTGAAAATCCATTTGCCAGAGGGCTTACATTTTTTTTTTTTTGGGTGGAAGTTATTAATTTGTTGTTATATAGCTCTTTCCACAGAACTGTCTTAGTGTCCTCAAGTTAGGGAAGCTGGCTTTCACATATGCGAATAATTGGGGATGGACAGACAGACAGAAACACTGATAGATAATAACCAAGATAGATGTGTTATCCCTTCATAGTCTAGCCTTTAGTGTCATACACTGTTACTTATACTTCGTTCCACTCATTAGCAATGAATCACTCAGGCCAGCCCATACTCAAGGGGAGGGGAAAAGCCCTTATCTATTATAACAACAAATATAAAAAAGACAATAAATACAAAAAATACAATAAAAAGAAATACAAAAATAAATACAAAAATAAATACAATAAAGACAATAAATACAAAATAAAGACAATAAAGTCTTGGAATAGTTCACTGTACATGTGGTAGGGGAGAGAACACATCAAATTTTTTGGATCCCTTAGGTAAGATCCTGGACAAATCAATATTTTTTCCTGTAAAATCCTTAGTTTCTTCATCTGTAAATTAAAGTAGAATGCAGTGATGATATATTTACAGTTCTAATATCCTCAGAGTGGAGCAGTAAGAAGGTAGGAAAAGTATTTAGGAAGAGAACATTTAGATTACAACAGAATATTTCTTCAAATACATTAATAGTATTTTTATGGTGTGTGTATTTGAGCAATTTATTGCTGCAGAACAATGACAACAAAAAATGAAAATATAATGTTTCAAAAATATATTTTTCTATTTCACAATTCTATTGGTTACTGGGTTCAGCTGAGGACTGCTGTGTGCTGGCGGTCAGTGGCAGCTGTGTTCAGAGTGATCAGACGTCGTGCAGTGCAGACGTCGTGGCTGACTCACAGTTGATGTTCCCTATCATTAACTGGAATCAGGATCAGCCAGCAGTAGAGCTCTCTATGTAGCCTCTCCATGTGGTCTGGGGTTTTCACAGCATTGCTGCTGGTTTACATAAGGCAAGAAACAGAGGTTTCTGGGTTAGGGTTATCTGTAGGAATCCCATGGTATTGCTCCCACATTATTCTGTTTTTTCAAAACATTTATATTCTAAAGATCAAAGTAATAAACTTCATCTCCTTTGATGATGGGGATGTGCAGGCACATGTGAAAATTTTCCCTGCCCCACATGGTTCTTCTCTGGTTGACTCAGCAAGCAAATTAACATCAGACCGATTGGTAGAAGAAAAAGAATAAATTCAATTACATATATTTAAAGAATTTATATGGGTGTAAATTCCAGAGTAAATGAGACAGACTGAGGTTTTTTTATTATTTAGCTAATGGATAGGATAGGGTGTCAAGGAATAAGGAGGAGGGAATCTCATGATGAGGAGAGGGTGACTCATATCACAAAACTAAATGCTCTAGATGTTTGATCAGCCATAGACAGGTTTCTCCATTACAAAAATGATTTCTAGAAATGACCTTAAGTCTGGACAATCTTCATTCTTTAAGTTAATATTAACAGTTCCTCTTGAGGTTTGCTGGACCCCTGTTGAACTTATCTCCACACGTTAAGGTGATATGTATTAGAAAACGTCTGCTCTGGACATTTTGGGAAGGTCTATCCTTCAAGGGAATTGTAAAGTCACATTGCAGATCAAGGGGAAGGTAAATGTTTTTGCTACCATACTTGGAAAATGCAATGTGCTACAATGTGATTATATGACAGATGGAAGGACATTTAATGCATAGACTCCAAAACTATTTGCATTTTAAGAAATCTGAGACAGTGTTAAATCCTACTGATGTCTACAACTAATCCTGGATTGCTGCTGATGCATGAACATAAGAGCTGCCTTAGCAGGGTATCCTCATTCCTTAGGTTGCAACACTAGCAATTAAAAAGTGGTCAGCACAACTAGTCTATTGATGCGGTTCAATAAAAAATGGGGTCCATATCACCCTTTATTTTAGAAACATTTCTTCTAAGTGTATATTTCTGTAAATATAATCATTTAATTTCTGATCATTTAACTGATCATCATCTAACTCATATTTATCAAAGTGACTGAGTGAAGTAAACAAGGTGACTTAGTTTTCTGGAAATTGTTATTTAAATCAACAGCTAAAATTGCAATCTACAGACAATATAGACCTAATTTTACAATGAATGCATAACATCATGTTTATGTACATAACATCATAGACACCATGTTTCCATAATTCTCACTTATGTGAGAATTGTTGGATACCTAACAAGTAATATTTAGATTTTTTTTGGTATGACAAATTAGAACAAATTCACCATATCACTGTAGCTGTTTAAAAGATACTCTATATTTTTAGCTTTAAAATATTTTTTAAAATGTGATGGGTTTGTCAAAACTCAGGTTTTTGTTTCTAAGAGGAAAGAGCTAAATTTATAAGACCATGCAAAGTGACAGTTTCTAATTAGATAAGGAGTTAACATTATAACTGTAAAAAAAGAACAAAATGAAACAAATGCTGCTTCAGCAAATTTGTTCTCTTTTGTATATTATCTGTTTGCTTTATATCTTAAAATGGAACATTTATAATCATATTGAGCTAGGACTATTAAATGCAGACTGATCTTTTATTTAAATGCTATGAAGTAAATTTGTGTTTGGCAGGTTGGTTGGCCTCATATTCCCAGTAAGAATTAGAAAAAATAGACAAATTTAAAGCATAAATTTGAAAGCATTGGAGAGCTACCTATACAGTGATGAACCATGATGACAAGACTAGAGAGATGGTCACTTATATAAGGGTGCTCCCAAATTTTGCCTTTCTCCTGGAGGCAACTGCCAATACTGAATGTGGAAGCAGAAAGAATAAGCAAAACATTCAGTATATTTGTGGGGCTGGTGATAGACAATTTGCAGCTCAGAACCTTCATTTTTACCTAAGGAAAGACCCATAGCACATGCAAATGATAGAATTATAGATGCACAAATCAAATGATAATTGTGTTCTAAGAAACTAAAGACAAGATGAAAAGTTTCACTAGAAAATGGGAAAACTATAGGAAAGAATTAAATATCTAGAATTTAAAATGTGAATAGTAATAATATCTATCATCCATTATGCACACACACACAGACACACACAGACACACAAACCTTATTGATTGTTTCTCTGGAGACCCCTGGCCAATATATCCCCTTTCTGCACCTTGAATTCTTCTCTACTGAAACATCCCCACTAGCACATAAAACTCTAGTCTCTGCCTGTAACCTCAGTTCCTCCTTTTGTTTATTTGTTTCTCCTTCTGAACATTGGTTGCTTATTTCTGGGGTTAAATTTTTCACCCCTCATGTTGTTTCTGATGGTACAATGTTGAAGAGGTGGGGTGGGAGGAGGGGAAGTAGAGATGACCTAATACCACAAAGCTTCGAATGAAGAGTCCAGGTGAAGACTAAATTAAGATCAGTAAAATTCCTAAATTATAGAACATTTTTCATGTGCTGTCTTTTTGCCTGTCAATATGCTAAATTGACTCAGGCAAAAGTTAATTTCCCCACATTGATCTTATAAATATCTTTAAAGGGAAAATAATATTAGTTTATCCTGATTAGTTTATTTTTCAAGGACATATGGTTTGGAAAAATAGACTAGATTTAAGCCTAATATTTTCTCAGGATGGTTTTAAAACAGCCAGGATCACAGGACCTTGATCTAACATGGCAGCAAGACCACAAAATAGATTTTAGCTCATGCTGTAAACTATTGATAACATAGCCAAGAAGAGAGAATGGTAAACATCCTGACATTTGGATTCAAACAAGGTAAAATCTTATTTCCAGATGACATTTTTGCTTTAATGCAGAAATATTGAAATTTCTGTGCAGAGGAAGATATCACTCTAAGTACCAGACCCTGTGGGTCAATGGCAGCTGTTTGACCATCACTTAATTTTCAGCTCTTCTAAGCAAATGTTTTGGCCATTTTTTTCTTTCAGAAAATAGTGACTGTTTTCCCATGTTCTTTGTCACTTCTTGGGTAGCTAATGATGCTATTTTTTGCTCTGAATATTATCTATTCTCTCATATTTTCTCAGGAATGAGATTTTTTTTCCTTTTATGTAGAAGTGGTGGTATGATTCATAAAAGAGAGGGGATATAATGATTAATCTTGTGGCAAATGAATAGCATGGCTTACACTTGAGCCTTATTTCTCTTAGTAAATGAAGCTTTTTTTTTTTTAAAGTGGGCAGTATCATTTCTTTTTTTTTTTTTTTAAGATTTATTTATTTATTTATACAAGCACTGGGTACAGTCAGAAGCATGGGAGGGTGAGAGAATTCACCAGAGCCAGAGCTGGGAGCAGAGCAAGCAGACGGGAACTGCTGAGGGGAACAGCGGGTGGCAAGAGAGGTCTGCGTGCCATGTGGGACGCTTGCCAGCGGCCGGGGATCGAACTGGTGCTGCAGAGGCTGCGAGCAGCGTCGCAGCCCAGCGCTCAACCACTGTGCCACTGGGGAGGCCTGTAAATGAATCTTAAAGACAGAACTGCTTTGCAATAAGTCCTGCCTTTTGAGTGTTAAGACCACTGGTGACTTACTCTTCCTATTACTGTTTCTGATATCTGCAAAATGAAACAGTAATTATTTCCTCTTTAACCAAGTTATCTAGACCATATGCATAAAGGACATAGAATATGGATAGATATGCAATGTAGTAATCTAATAGTCTACTATAGAATATGGAGCTCAGTGGAAACCTAATAAGAAATAGTTATAATGAAAGCTTAAGTATACTTGTATACTTAATATTAGTTCAATACATATTTTTTAAGTTTTAAAGTTGTTTTAAAATACAACACAAAATTCATTACCTTTACCATTTTTAAGTTTACAGGTCAGTGGCATTAAGTATATATCTACAATGTTGTGCAACCATTACCACTATTGAAATAAGGACTCTTCAAGTTGTAAAAGTGAAACACTATACCCATTGAACAATTATTTTTCATTCTTCACTCTCTCAAGTCCCTGGGAACTACCATGCTACTTTCTGTCTATGAATTTGCCTACTCTAGGGGTTTTATAGAAATAGAATCAGAGTATTCTTTGTTTTGCTTAACTGATATGAATGAATAATGTCTTCAAGTTTAATCCATATTAAAGCACAATCCAGAATGCAATTTCTGTATATGCTCTGGTTGTGTAACATACTGTGTCTCATCAAACTGTGTTGTCACTGTGTAAACAAACTCAACAAATACTTAAACAGCTTAACTATTTTGCCTGAGGGTCAGTCTGCCTGAGGGGCAGTCTGCATCTCAATGTACCATATTCTTTAATCTTCCACAGGAGATGGACATACAGTGAGTTCCAAACTCTAACAACTGGCTCCTATCCTGTTGCTCCCCCCACCTCTTTTTTTCTGTCTACCTTACAATATCAGGTCTACAGTAAGTCAGACTTTCCATGGAGGCAGAGTTGGAGAGCTTTCTGCTATCTCTGTATAACAGGGCAACACATCTGTGTGTTCTGTTTTGTCCACTCACCAGGGACAGAAGCAGAACATGGTGGGACATCATGTACTGCAATATTTAGCGATGAGTGAGGAGGACACCCCTAGAGGAGAATGTAATTTTAAACTGGAAAAAAAAATGATTAAGAATCATAGGCATGAAAGAAACAGCAGCAAGCAGATGTTGTAAAACACTGGTAAGGAGGAAAGAAAGGCAACAGCTGAGAGTGAATTGATTTTCCTCCTAAGTCTCCCATCCTTACTCAATCATACCAGATGGAGAAGCAATCACTAAGACATAAGGTCCTGTTGGTCTCACTGTCCTTCCCACAAGAGAACTGGTTGAGAATACCTTCCAAAAGCAGCAGAATGATAAAAGCAAAAGCACTGTTTCATTTATTAATCAAGATTCAATTTATCTCACTCATTTGAGACAGCAAGCTGTGGTGAAAAAGAATAGTCTTTGAGTTAGAGAGAATGGCTTTGAATCCTAATTCTTTTGCTTGTTACCTGTATGACCTTGAGGGAGTTTCTTTTCCTTTCTGAGCCTTAGAATTCTCACTTATAAAAGATTAAGAACTAACATTTATAGAGACTTACTTTGTGCTGGGCATTATGCTAATCACTGTAGTTTATTGCCTCATTTAATCCTCCCAAAAACCTCTGAGGTACATATTATTAGCTGGTTTCTATAAAAGAAAAAAAAAAGATAGAAGGTAATTAAGGAGTTTAATTAACTTATAAAGGTTGGTAATCTAATGTAGAGCTAGATGCAGAGATGATAGGACAGTGTCTGGGTTCAAATCTCAGATTTATCATATAAGCTGGTATATCATTTTTAACCTCTGTAAAAATTTTGCAGATAAATGTGGATCTTGAGAATAGCTCTGTCATATAATGGCTATGGAATAATGTTAGAATGTTTTTATTTTCATTTCTGGACCATAATAACTTTTAACTCATATTAGTCAATATTATATATAATATAGTAAGTATATGTTCATATTTAGTGGTAGCACTATTGTTACCATATTTATGCTAGATTACTCAGTGTCTAGATCACAGATCTAAATTGAATCCTAGGACTCTGACTCCAGATCCCTCACTCTACTCATGGACAATAGAGAGTGCTTTTGTGAAAGCTAACTGCCATTACATGTGGGAACCTCATATAATAGGTGTTAAATATTTTGTAAATTCTACTTAGACCCACCACATTTCCTTCTAGCTGTCAAGAGAATAAACCCTTGCATTTGACAAGGACCACATCACTCTCTTTCAATTTTTCATGAATCATCTCCATATTCACTACATCACTCAGATGTTTTTTTTTTCAAATAATTTCCTAGATTCCTTACCCTTGAACTCCCTTTTAAACATTAATGGCATTTAAAGCTACAAAGTCAGATTATTTCCTCCATCTTTAAGTTTCTGTACCAATTTTATGTCAATTACCATTAAATAAAAAAAAATCCAGATGTATTAAAAAGAGACTGTATTTGAAAGGGTCACTGCAAGTAGGGGAAAAAGATGACTGCAGGAGGCCCCTGCAGAGAATACTATGAACACAGAATGCACAACTTTCTCAAGGGTTAGGCAAAGGGTTTCTATATTGTAGGGAAAAGTCACAAAACAAGAAAGATGCAGTTTGGGGGAAGTAAGGTAAATAGGAGTGGGATGATGAAGCCATGTATTTGATTTTTTGTTTTAATCCTGAGGACTTCATATTCTAAGAGAGACTGTTAAAGATAAATTTTATGCTGGCTCAAACTGAGGATAATCCAAGAATGAAGATACTTGGGGAAAGACTTTTTTTTAAAGATTGATTTATTTATTCATACAAGCACTGGGTACAGTGAGAAGCGCCAGGGGGTAAGAGAGTTCACCAGAGCCAAAGAGGGGAGCAGAACAGGCAGAGTGATGAAATACACTGTGAGGGGAGGAGCGGGCATGGCAGGAGGGGTCTGTCCCACCATGTGGGACCCTCGCCAGCAGAACGGCACTTCAGAGGCTGAGGGCAGCTTCGCAGCCCAGCGCTCAACTGCTGTGCCACCAGGGGAGGCCCTATATGACCATTTTTAACTCAGTGGCAAGCTTCACAGTTTTCATAAACATTTATAGAGAGACTACATAAGTATGCAGTTTTCTTTTTTTTTTTTTAAAGATGTATTATTTATTCATTTACACAAGAACCAGGGTACAGGCCAGATGCACGGGAAGGTGAAAGGATTCACCAGAGACAAAGTGGGGTACAGAACAGTCAGACTGATGAAATACACTGCTGAGGGGAGCAGCAGGCACAACAGTAGAGGTCTGCAGTGCCATGTGGTACCCTCGCTGGCCAGTAGGGATCTAACCGGAGCTGCAGAGGCTGCGGACAGCTTCACAGGGCGCTCAACCACCTGTGCCACCAGGGGAGGCCCAGAATGTGGTTTTCCATCACAATAGCTCTTTGTGTTGATACTATCCTGGGACTGTTATTTTAAATTGATTGAGTGTCCTGAGATTTCAGTGGTGACCATAGTATTTTTGGTAATTGTAGGTAACTGGAAATCTGCTACCACGAAAATATGTCTTTTAGGAAAGTGGTTTATTTCATGTGAAGGACTCTGAGGGCTGGGCGGGGGTTGCTTTTCAAGAAGACATTTATGTATAAAGGAGGAATCTCCTTGTAAAGGTATCTCCCTCACTGTACAGGAAAGACCTAATGTCTTAATCTCTTTTCAGTGGAGAATGGAGAATTTGGGTGCATAACGGTCATAATTTTATTTACTTTTCCTTCCCTGATAACCTCTATAACTTACCTCCCCCATTTCCCCACCTCCCTTCATTTTAGGTAAGGTTTTTAAGATGGAGTCTGAAGCCATGTGGGTGAGTTACTCAGTCTTACTGCATACAGGAGGCATGCATACTATTATTAAACTTGTTTTGGACTTCATCTATTTGTTTGATGCTTGCTTGATTATTGGCTAGCAGGGAAGAACCAATTAGGGTACAAGTTTATTATTTTTGCACTCTGTCACTTACCAAATAATTATATTTCCCAAAAAATAATCTCCATTAGTATTATGAATGATCTATATTCTGTTTTGGACAACTTTAAAAAGTATTCTATGAGCCTTTGTGATCAGCTGGCTAAAAACTGAGGTAGTTCAATGGTTTTTGAAAGTATATATGGTGTGAAAGTAATAATTTTTGATGGAATAGTTACATAGTTAGAAAATATCTGGGTGTAAAGGTTGCTGCTGTTATTGAAGGCCTTGAATTCCCTCTCTGTCCCAACAACTGTAGAATGTGGGTTAGGAGAGACATAAATTACCTTCACTTCCATCTTTATTCTATGAACATATCCCTTTATTCCTGGAAGAAAAAGTCAAACAAGTGTCTGACTCCCATGTAATTAACAACAGAAAAGGGGGAAAGGAAAGGAAGCAAGGGAACAGGGAGTGAAGGAGTGAGGGATGAGGGTGGAGAAAAAGAGGAAAGAAGATAAAAGGTTTCAACCTACATATTTGATAATCAAACTAATTACTCTTTGGCACAGAGATTAAGGCAAGAGTCACCTTCCAAGCTACAGCAGAAGGAAGGATTGCTAATCATCATGTCTTTTGAAACATAAATCAGGAAGTACCCGAGAGATCCCAAATCATTACCTGACTGCAGGCATAGCAGTAATTAATGACTGTTTGTAAAAGACTCTGAAGATGAAAATCATCTTAATTGGAATAACTCTCAATCATGCAGAAGCAGAAAAGCTAAAGTAAATGAAAATAGTAAGACAAGGATGGATTATATTAAATCAGAATAACAGATTTTAAATGTTTTTTATTTTCCTCTTGGAATTTCAGTTGATGTTTAAAAGCTAAAAACAATACATCACGTGTTCTAAATAGAGCTAGAGACATCGCACATGGAACATAAGAAAAGCTGTAACTGCTGGTTTGACTATCACCTCCAGTCTAAGACATATGAAAATGAAAGAAACCTTGAAAGGAATTTGTAGGAGTAAATATTCCTTTCTTTTTTTGTCTCTCCCAAGAGAAGGGGGAGAAAGAATGCGCTTTGTCAAATGAAGGAGAATGGAAAACACTGAAAGAATGGCAAAAACAAGTAGAGATAAGCATGCCACTAAGTGGACATCTCTTTCTGGTTACCATATCTTTGCGATTACCACAATTGGAAATATGACAGAATATTGTCAAACACATTTGTCAAATAAGTATATTTATAAACACACACACAAACACATTCTACACACCCTTAGGTAGTTAGGGTATTTTGTGATTATAGAAATTATCCTGCTGAGACCTGAGGTCAGGAGTCTGACTATAACAGAAATGATAGGAAAATGAAAAAGAACAACAGATACTAAACAAACAGTATTTTGAATAATTTATCAGGTGAACTATCTCCCAAATTAATTGACCCTGGCAGTAGGACTAGATTCACTTTATTTTTATTTTAGTGGGTACATTTTTGAAATTATGCTTTAGGAGACATGCAGATCCTTATCTCATTACTTTAGCCTAAGGAGTTAGTTCCTGAAATTAATATGAGTCTTATTTCTCCATTTTCAGACCTTGTACACTCATTTTTTTATGTTTGCCAAAGTCAAAAGTAACATCATCAAGCTATATTTTCTTAAATAAGTGGCGATTTATCACCAGTGACTGAAAGACACGATGATGATAGATCTGTGCCAGCAGAAAGATGGGCTTTTGTTGGCTGTGCAGACTTTCTTTTGCTCATGTAGGAACACTTTTTCTGCCATTGCACAATGGTTGATGTGGCAGATCCTAGATAGTAGCCAGAAAGATGTTTTAGAAGCTGGTTTTCTAGTGTTCCTAAAAAGCTTTGATTACACTGCTGAATCCTTGTTGTTTTGTTATTGTCAGTTTTGCAGTTTCTATATATGGAAAGCTGTCACTCAACTATTAGGGTAAGCATGTGATTTTCTCATCTAACAGGGAGAAAAGAAAGGGCAATAAAATCAAACCCTGGTATGCCCACAAACCAAAGGCACTGGCCTTGGTTACTGCCAATGCAGCACTGACTGGTATCTGATGGTTCATAAGTTGGTCCCTAAACAGAGGGCATTCCACATTGGTAGACAGTTGGTTTAATAAGCAAGAGAACTTATATATGAAGCTTTCCTTGGGCAGCTGCAACACTTGTAGATTTCTGCACCCCACCTGTCAGAATCTGAAGAGTTTATATAGAGGCCTTAACTGGGTTTGGTAACATATACACCATACATATATTCTCGTTAACACATTACTTCTTAAAACTGTGTCCACTAGGCAGTTTATAGCACAGAGTGGGGCAAAAGGGGAATGGAATGAATAGTTTATGTTGATGTGGTTTCAGCATGAGAGTCATTCTTCAATGAGTCATCTCAAACTCTTTCTACAATGTTCAGGTTAGCATGGTAAGGTTTAGAATTAGTTTACCAAGAAATATTCCTTATGAATGAAATGCAGGGAGTTTTCTTGCCCATGAAGGTAAATTTATTACTTTTGAAACATATGTGCATATCTAGATATTTTAAATTCCAAAATATTAGATCTTTGTGATTTTATACACTTGTATATGTATGCATGTATATAAAATCTTGGAAAAAGGCACTGGATATTATAACAATAGCACTTTTAAATTCTCCAAATGCTGGAAGAAAGAGTTTGATCTTATTTCACTGATATATTATCTATCACTTTTAGATAAGACTTAACATGACTTTGTAATTAGTAAACATTAACAACCTTTTACCCTACATTCTATAGTTTTCTATATACTTGGATAATATGGGGCTAGTACAAAACTGCTTTCTCATACATACAAACCTGCAATGCTATTTAACAATGGTGAGAATAGACGTTAGACCAGAGAACCATGGCTTCTTGTTTGAATTTTGTTACTGCCTAACCTCTTTTAGCCTCAATTTATTCATTAATAATGGAAAGAAAATTTGACATTCTCCACAGAACTTTTGTGATAATTGACATTTAAGATTATGTGTTATATCTTATATAAACTATGTAATTAAATATTAAATATTTCATTGTTATCCTTACTTTTAGCTTTATTTTTTAGTGCTGCACATGAAGCCAGATACTTCGATTATTATCATTTTATCATTATATTAAAATCTTTATGAGCTATCTACTATCTAATTTTTCCTATTTTATCTATTCATATAAATTATTTCTTTTTTTAAGATTTATTTATTTATTTATACGAGCAGTGGGTATTGTCAGAAGCATGGGTGGGAGGGTGAGAGAATTCACCAGAGCCAGAGCAGGGAACAGAACAGGGAGACTGATGAAATACACTGCTGAGAGGAACAGCAGGCATGGCAGGAGAGGTCTGTGTGCCATGTGGGACCCTAACTGGTGGCCGGGGATCGAACCGGCGCTGAAGAGGCTGCGGGCAGCTTCTCAACCCAGTGCTCAACCACTGCACCACCAGGGGAGGCCCAAAGTAATTTCTTAAGTAAACATTTATTGAGAGTTTATAATGGTATTCCTAAATGCTATAGGCATTTAGATGAATCAAAAATTATTTGGATTAAACCATGTGAGTATGAAATATGATATATACTCATATATTTTTAGTAAAAAGTAAAACAAAACACTTTAGTAAAAAGTAAAACAAAACACTTTAGGATATGGAATTACCAAATGTTAAAGATTTCAAACAGGAAGGGATGTAGGAGTTAGAAAAATCTCTCAAGAAAGGAGAATATGAGCTGATTTTTTAAATATTAAGAACATGTATGCATACATAGGAAATCCGAAGTATAGAGAAGAACACAAAATATTTAGAGGAGTGAAAACCTTGATGGTAAATGGGAAACAGAGATATAATCCAGATATTCTAAAGGTGATACATAATAGAGTAGATTAGTAGGGACAAATATTAAACAGAAGTTTTGTTAATGTTATAGAAATCCTTAAATGTCAATACAAGTGTTTTTTTGTTTCTAATTTATGCATGAGGTAGTTCATCTCCAAGATGGCACCAGTGATTCCGCCCCCCCTTCTGTTTATTCATCTATTTACATATGTGAGAAAGAAACACTTTTTTTCCCTCTACTCCTCTAGGATCCTGAATGAGACATCTCCTGTAAAAAAGACAGATAAGCACAAGAAAAGCAAGTTTAATTCCTATGTACAGTGTCCCTACAAAACCATGAGGTTCTTTGAAAGTCAAAGAGGCATACATGCCATCCTAAACTAGAGAAAATTGGGGAGGGGTTTGGGACCTCAAAGGGAAGGAAGACAATGTACAAGGAAAAGGAAAAGCATAAATGTTTGATAAATGTGTGCCTACTCATGCCATGTAGAGACAAAGGAACAGAGGGAACACTTGGTGAACATGCCTTGCTAAGTTCCCCTTAGCTTACCACACCTAGCTCATGTTCTTTATAGCTCATATTCTTTACTCTTTATCTGTAGTGATAATTTTATTTCTTGGAATAAAACCTCCATCAAAATTATTTTAGGCATTATTTTAGTCCCTGGGGGTAATTTAAAAGAAAAATAATTACCAAGTCTTCTGTTTTTTTAAAAATAATCAAACTAAAATAATGCTTATATGAATTATACATATTTTGGAATGGTGAGTTTTGAATTTTGTTTGTCTACAAATAGTTGCCCCTTCCACATTACATTAGGGCAAGCCTTGTGTGAGCCATAGTAAACAGTGAACGACATCTGGGATGTCTGAGTCTAGCTGGAGGGGAAATGTGAACATGTGGATGTGTGTATTTGGATGTGTGTTTGTTGATAGGGAGAGGATTTGGGGAAAATAAAAGGGTATAAATTAGACGCTGCATGGTAAAAATTTCATCATTACAGTCTGTGGAATTCCAGAATTGTACAATCTTGATCAAGGTAACTGATAAAGTGCAATAATAGTAGACTTGATCACACACACACACACACACACACACACACACACATATGTGAGAAAGAACTTTGCAAATTTTAAAACATGTTAAGAATACTTGCTTTGTTATTATTATTTATATATTTAAAAATACACATCCATTTCCTCTAATATGTAAATCAAATGCCATAAAACAACATACCTTAAAAATCACTAACTCTAGAAATCTTATTGTTAAACTTGGTACTCTCCTTAGTGCCAGACAAATTTACTAACCCAATATCAAATAACTTAGCTTTAGGCTTACCAATTTCTGGTTTAAGATTGAATGTTTAATATGCGTGTTGGAAATATCTCCACAATTATGCAATAATAAGGTCTTAAGAGGACAAGGGGGGATTGTTATCTTGTTTTGCAGTTATAAGTTTGAACCTTCTAGAACACATCTGTCCAATGTGTCTGTCCAATGGCAGGTCACCTGGTGCTTCCTCCCTGTCAATACCTTTGGTTGTATCATTTTAAGATGGCTGTACCATTAAAATTGTTGTACCATTTTAAGATGGTTTACCAAATTGTTTCAATGCCTCACTGTTCATTTTATAGTTGGTTTTTCTCAACTTTTTTCTCCTATGAATTTTTGCTTCACAAACTGCATGCATGCTAAATCTATAAAAAAAATGATGGGGAAATTAGGGGGGCAGATAGAACTTAATAGGTGCTAAGCATGAAATAGCCCAAGGAAAGCAGGATGAGTGAATTATTAAAATAAATAAAATACCTCAAAAATGTTTATGGAGGCAGTCAAAAGTATTTAATGGGATCCAGGAAAGCAATCTGAAACAAAGGAAAAAGCATAGCAAGTCCCCAACCATGGCATTATATACCAAAGGATTAGCAAATACATCTTACCTTCAACTTCCTTAGGAACCATCAAAGATTTAACATGTCAGAGAGCATTTAATGACACACTATTGCAGTTTTAATTAATTTTGTCATACATATGCAAGCATTCAATTAAAGCTCTACCTCCTCCCCATATGCTATTAGATTTACTAGTTCCATTCCAAATGGATGCATATTGCTGTGATAGAATGTTAGGAGTGTTCATGTACAGATGAAATCAAGATAATAAAGCATGTTTTAGGCACTGGCTTCCTTAACAGAAAGGCAAGGACACAATAGCTATTGAGCAACTGGTTCTCAATCATTGGTGATTTTGTCCTTCCTTTTCCAGGGAAATTTTGTAATGCCTAGGGGCATTTTTGAGTGTCAATGCTGGAAAAGTCTGTAGTCATTTAGTGGATAGAGGCAGGATGCTGCTAAATTTCCTATAATCCATGGTACAGCTTCCCACATTAATAAATTCCTGGACAAAAATTTTAGCAGTGGTGAAATTGAGAAATCCTTTATTAGGTAAAAAGATATTTGGCATTTCACTATATGAATTATTTCCACTGTATTGAATAAATCCCCATTTTTATGAATGTACACAAATAATACTTTTTTTTCTTTTTTTAGGAAATCCCTGTTCAATGGAAATTGAATGATGTAGTTACACTCAACACAATGTTGTAATAAGGCAAGACAAGGGATGGTGGGATAGAAGGAAAGATTAGGATTCTGTTTGGACATTTATGCAAAAGATAATCTCCCTTAGAAATGGAGAAAGATGAGTGGGCATATTTTCTTGAAAGTTGATTAAGAACTGAACATAGTGCAAATGATCATAAGGGAGGCAGGAAGTCAGGTTGAGATCAGCCAACACTGCCTGCCTACAGTCAATGGATTTAAAAAGGAATTAAAGTCGCTCTTTAGTTGGTTTACAGCAAATATATTTTTAAATTAAATACCTTGGGAATGTAAGTCTACCAGTAAAATGGTACGCAGTGTAAAGAGATACAGCTGAAGACAGCCAGCAAGGTGGGGCCCTATCTCTTTTCTAGTCACTAACACTTCTGTTCTCAGCATGCCCACCAAAAAAAAAAATGGTACATAGATAAAAGCTAACAGCAGATATGAAAATTTTCTATGATGTCAGAAAAAAGTTAACAAAATTGTCCAACTTTATATAATCACATTATATAACTTCTCTCTATATATAATTCTATCAGCTTTATAGATATGCCCTTAATTTGTGTACAAACTACTTTTTTTCCCCATTAAATTCAAGGGAGAAATTTGTTAAAAATAAATTTATTTTACCTTGTAAGATGAAATGCAAAATATACAAAAATGAATCATCACTATATATCATATAATTTATCAGTCAGTATAGTATCATCTTATTTAGATACTCAAAGAAAGTTGGACCTCTCAAGTCGTCTTTCACAAGAATAAGCATTTATTTTAGCACTGTTAACGATGAACTCATTTCAGTTACCTCACTCTAAGAATTGTAAATAAAGACAAAAACATTAATATGACATGACCTAAATTTCTACAAATAAAAGACTTTAAAACATTCACCCTTTCTTTGATTTTGTCTAATCCTTGTTTCTATTGCCAAAGACCATAAGGACTTCTTGATGCCTGACAAAAGGAACATCTAAAAACTCATCTTTTGTTTAGACTTGCTATAATACACATCTATGTCAGTTTCTCAAAGTTTATAACCTATAAAATTGCAATAAATTGGATAAATCACTTATTAAAAAGTAATTATTGCACCAATAATGTACCACACCTGTTGGGAATAAAATATTTATTGGAGTAATTAATGCTGATATTTACTTTTGCCGTCTGTACACATGTTAAAAATCACAATTCCTAGCTCCCTTGTGGAAGTGCAGCCCCATAAAACTGATCATGACCAATAATTTTTGATCAGAAGTAACAAGAGTCACTTCTAAAATCTTTTACTCATTATAAAACTATGTAGAGCTCTACTTTTCTCTGCCAAACTCATTGGTAATATTCCAGTTAGCAGACACCCTATCCATCTAAGTTTCATGGTGAGTACAGTGAAAAAGGAAACTGACTTCATAGGTTAGAACAATGTTCTCTGTGTTATGAAACAACAAAGCATTTAACAAAACCATGGTTTGTACTTACTTTGAAGGCAGGTAAAGGACAGTGGTATATAGAATAATAGAGATGCCCATGAAATGCCCATGTCTAATTCCTAGGACCTGTAAATATTTACTTTTATACCAAAAATAATTTTGCAGCTGTGATCAAGTTAAAATTTCTGTGGTAGAAAGATAATTTGGGTCATACCAATAGTCATAAGGGTCCTTATAGAGGAATATAAAAACCTCAGGATTATAGATAAGAGCTGATAAGAGCTATAGAGGGTCAGATGCTGTGTTATGGGGTTGGAGGCAGGTCCCTCAGGCCAAGGAAAGCAGATAGTGCTAGGAACTGAGAATACAAGGAAACAGATTCTCTCCTAGAGCCTCCAGAGGGATACAACTCCAATTTTAACACCAGGAGGGTAATTTTGGATTTCTGATCTCATGAAATATAAAATAATAAAAAAAAGTAATCTAAGATCAAAATGACTTTTTCTCCCTATATAAGTTTCTAAGAGTGATGGCACATGACCCAGAGACAAGACTCCAGAAAGAACTTGACAAGAACATGATAAAAATCATCAGTATATGCAGACAGAGATTTAAGAAATATGAAAGTTCACAGAAAAAAGATTTTTTAATGGACTATTGTTATTAGCAGTTAGGTTAAGTAAGAGGTCAAAGAAGTAGATGAATAACTAACCTTTGATAGGTACCCATCCATATTTCCAAGATGATGCTGTGGCCTTTATAAGGAGGAATATTTTTTATGAAACCGATTTTGATTGTATGTTTATTAGAGGACAAAGAACAGAGTTAGTAACCCTATAGTCATCTGGTTTGATTTTGATATAGTTTAGACTCAGTTTATCTTTGTAGAAAAATGTTACTGTGTGGTATAAAAGTATGTCTACACATATCTAGTGTTTTGAATAGGATGCACTAATCCAACAGGGAGATGCTGGTGCTGAGATATAGCACTTGTGTGTAGTTTCATCTTTTATATATAAAGTATATAACTACCTGGCATATTGTAGGTACTGAATACATTTTGAAGGACCATAGGTGTAAGTATTTGACTAGAGAGGTGCACATTATCACATAATTTCAGCACGTGCTTTTTCCTATCAGACCATGTCCAATTGCATTTAAAACAAAACATCAGGGCCTCCCCTGGTGGCGCAGCGGTTGAGCGCTGGGTTGTGAAGCTGCCTGCAGCCTCTGCAGCACCGGTTCGATCCCCCGCTGCTCCTGGCCACTGGAGGAGGGTCCCACATGGCACGCAGACCTCTCTTGCCGCCCGCTGCTCCCCTCAGCAGTGTACTTCGGTCCTTCTGCCTGCTGGGCTCCCCGCTCTGGCTCTGGTGAATTCTCTCACCCTCCCGCGCTTCTGACTGTACCCAGTGCTTGTATAAATAAATAAAAATAAATGAATCAATCTTAAAAAAAATAAAACAAAACATCATAAGATAGTCTCTATCTGGTTTCTGTGCTATTTGTCTACTAGTAGTTTTTCCTCAACACATATTATGGTCTGCGTCCCTTCAAAATTCATATGTTGAAATTCTAATCCCCAAAGATCACAGTATTAATGGGGGTGACATTGATTGATGTTTTCGACAAGAGTGACTCATTTGCATGGGGTACCAAATTTTAAGCATACAGGGAAACAACTTAGAAATCACAATAAATAACATTTCAGTGCAATATTTTTATTTATTTATTTTTTAAGATTTTATTTTATTTATTTATACAAGCACTGGGCACAGTCAGAAGCGCAGGAGGGCAAGAGAATTCACCAGAGGCAGAGCAGAGAGCAGAGCAGAGCAGGCAGACTGACAAGTACACAGCTGAGGGGAGCAGCGGGTGGCAGGAGAGGTCTGCTTGCCATGTGGGACCCTTGCCTGGTGGCGGGGGATCGAACCAGCGTTGCAGAAGCTGCGGGCAGCTTCGCAACCCAGCGCTCAACCACTGCACCACCGGGGAGGCCCTCAATGCAATATTTTAAAACAAAAATTAACACAAAAAGTCTATGATTAACAAAACATCAAAATTTTAAATGAAAACAGGTTGAGCCCTGCATTTGCATGATTTCAGTTTATCTGCATTACCCTAAACTTGGATAATGATGTGACCATCACTTGTGGGACAACCTGAAGATAAATATATCAAGGATGTGGAAATGTTTACTTATTTCTGCATTGACACTGTGACAATTAATAAATTTATAAATTTATATATATGTCCTAGGGTCTCCCTGGTGGCCTAGAGGTTAAGTCTCACTGCTGTCACTGCTACGGACTGAATTTGATCCCCAGACAGAGAATTATCCCACATAAGGTACAGCAGACTTCTCCTGTCTCACCATAGCAGTGTAGTCCAGTAATTCTGCCCATTCTACTACCTACTCTCTTTCTGGTGAATCCTCTCACCTCTCAACCCCCATATCTCTGGCCTATACCCTATTTCTTCTATCTCAAAAACAAAACAAAACAAAACAAAACATTCCACCATTAAAATCCTTAATTTTCCTTTTTTTTTTTTTTTTTTTTTTTTTTTGCTGATGGAAATACCAGACCAGTAGGAGAGTATGAAAACCTAATCAACATTCTCCACAAATGCACCACATTCTTTATAGCTTAACAATGGATTTTTAAAATGTGTCTTAAAATTATTTAGCATAGAGAACCCCCTAGATACCAGGATAACTACTGCCCCACTTTTGTATAAGATGCAAGACTTAAAAAAGGAGGGAGGGAATTAGAAAACCTTTCTAAAAGCAGTGCCTCTTCTATTTTTCTAAGGTAGAAAATATAGGAGAGGTCAAGCTCTGAGTGTCTCTGACTACAGAAAATAAATACAGAAAATAATATTCAGAAGCAAAAGACAGGACATAGTTCACTTTAAATATGAATTCCCAGTCAACAGATCTATAGAACTTTGAAATAACATATAACAGCAGGTAAGGGCTTATTTTTTCCCAGCAGAAAGCATGCTGTAAGATAACCAGTACATGAGAGGTGCAATGAGCAAAGGTATTGTTGCATGTGATTAAAAAGATATCTACAAACTTCTTAAATTCTCATGCATTGTGATGTCATCTTAGGCTCTGGTGTTGGCTGTGCTTAGTTGAAACATTATTGAAAATAAATCCTGGATGGTAAGGTTAAAATTCACTGAAGTTGAGATATTGACCTACAACCCCCTTGGCCATAAAGGCATACTTTTTTTTTCCTTTCTATCAATAGGTGTTATCTTCCTCAAATTGCATTTATTTGACTCATCACCATTGTTGACTCATTCACCATTTATTGACTCATTCACCATTGTTCATGGACAGCATCTTGGTTATTATCAGGCACACGGATCACTTCACTGTCAAATATTAAATCATCTTTCCAACTTTACCTTCCATTAATTTCTGGGCAAAAATCTTCAAATAAATAATCAAGTTTTCATCCCTGAAGCAGTCTTAGATTTTTGTGTTTTTGTAACAAAGTTCATCTTCTATAATGTTCCATATTTACATGTGACATCTTAGTCTGAAAAAGGCTTTGCTTTTTTTCTTCAAAAATTCCCTAACCCATGGGTCTCCTGGTGGCACAGTGGTTAAAGTCTCAGCAATACCAAGGTATCAAGCTATTGTCAGCCACAGAGGCATCAATTCTATCCCTGGCAAGGGAGCTAACCCACAAGATGCAGCAGACCTCTCCTGTCTCACCCACTGCTCCCCTTGGAAGTGTATTTCAGTAGATCTGCCTTTTCTGCTCCCCACTCTGTCTCTAGTGAATCCTCTCATCCCACACACCTCTGGCCTACACCCCAGTTCTTGTATACATGAATAAATCTTTAAAAATCCTAACCCTCAAAGATGGTCTCATTGTCCTTTCACATTTATATAATAGCATTTTCACTTTGTAATCACAACATACTTCCTGATATTATTGCTATTTTTCTAAAGTATATATGACATGACTTCTCAATGAGAATAGAAAACATTTAAAATGCGGTGCATGTTTCTTCTTCTTTATAATCTCCAGAATACATTGAGTTCTATAGTACTAGGTTTTTCTCAGATCCTCAGCTCACTGAAATGAATGACCATTGATCTCCTTTTACCTGCCACTAAATTTTAGTCCACCTTTGTAGTCTACCTTTATGCCTTCCCATTCCTTAACTTTCATGTTTAATGTGTTGTAAAATCTAGTTAATTTCATTAAAATTCATTATATATCTATGTCTCTATATATCAACAAATGTCCTCATTAATTTGTTTCCTCTGACAGTATTCTAAACCAACCAACATAATTGCTAACAGGATTATTTCAATAACCTGTGAACCAGTATTTCCCAATGCATTGTGCACACCACAGGCTAAGTGATTATTAAGAAAGCTAATATAAGATGCTGAGTGATGAGTATAGAATTTCAGCTGTACAAGATGAAAATGTTTGGGAGATTTGTTTTACAATACTATGCACATACTTAATAATACTGAATTGCACACCTAAGAAAAGATAAAATGGAAAAACTTCATATTGTGTTTTTACCACAATTCTTTTTAAAGAAGCTTTTTTGGTTATGTTATACATTACTAAAACCAATAAAATGATGACTAGTACTTTTTCAAATAATACAGAAAATTTTAATTACCTAGTAAAATAGACATGAAGTGACCCCTATCAAATTATTTAGTGCCATCTTCTGATATGCTATAATGTTCTGTTTTCCAAATCCAGTGGCCCTTTTTAAGCACCCTGAAGGGTCCATGATCCTTCCAATCTCATGTACTATGAATATGCTATTCTTGTCATCTATGATGGTTCTTGTAACAACCTCCTTTATTTTTACTAGATTAAATTTTATTAATTACTTAAATGCCAGTTAAAATTGACTTTCTCAGGCAAACTTTCTCTTATTTCTGAGAATTGGTCAAAAATTGCCTATAAAATTAAATGATATTTATCATTGTGTGTGTGTTTGTGAACACTAAAAATTCGAACTCGGTCTGCTTTTTTGACTATAGTTAATTTTTGGAACACTCATTCTTAGTAAATCTGTTTTATGAGTATGCTACCCCCTTCTATCACTAATGCATCAGACGTAAATTCATGAACCAAGTTAGAAGTATCAAAACATAATATCCTCTTAAACATAGTCACTGTTTGAGAGATGAAAATATGACTCAAATAGAAAAATAACATTGGAGAACACATGGTGCTACTTTTTCTGGGATGATCATGAAAGAAGTCAACTGAGATCATGAACTGTAGAAATAACATAAGCCTGGGGACCAAGAAATGCTATTTTCCCAACACACTGCAAGAGGGAATAATAGAAGGGAGATGGATAAAGAAGATAAAATATGCAGATCTTTAAACATCTAGATAAGGATCTAGATCAGGCCAAGCCTGAAAATATAGTTACCTGAGGATTTTCTAGGGAAATGAATTAATACATGACTTCCCACTTTTTATAATCTTAGCTAAATCAGGTTCGATTATTGTCATTTGCTATTGAAATAATCATAATGTACCCTCTTGGTATTTTTTTTTATAGTTTTTTTTTTTTTATAGAGGCATTTTTTTTTATTTATTTAGTTTGTTTTGTTTATACATGCACTGGGTACAGTCAGATGCGCGGGAGGGTGAGAGAATTCACCAGAGTCAGAGCGGGGAGCAGAGCAGGCAGAAGGACCGAAGCACACTGCTGAGGGGAGCAGCGGGCGGCAGGAGAGGTCTGCGCGCCAGGTGGGACCCTCCTCTGGTGGCCGGGGAGCAGCCGGGGATCGAACCGGTGCTGCAGCCGCGGGCAGATTCGCAACCCAGCGCTCAACCGCTGCGCCACCTGGGAGGCCCCCCTCTTGGTATTTTTAACACATAATGAAGTGATGAGTGCCTAGAGACTATTTAATAGTATTCTGTTGAGAACTACCTTCCTTGTAAAAGGCCACAATCACCCTGTACCCTCACAAGTTGCAGTGAAAGGAAAAGTAAGCTCTACCTGGTGTCTCTTCTGAAAGGGCACAATCACATAGTGTGGGGTTTGACCTCAGGACATCATTAAAACTAATTACCTCACAAACTCCCATTTCCTAATACCATCACATTAGAGGATAAGCTTTTAATATTTGAATTTTGAAGGAACACAATTAAGTCCCTACCAGTGACTCAAATGACTCAGAAGATTTATAATATCTATAATAGTTTTTAAGAATGAAAGTTATTATGTTGGTCATATTTCTGAAATAACCTTTACAATAGCGATTACAGTCACTTTAATAGTGTGTCTCATTGATTATATCCTACAGTTTGCTCAAAAACACAATTATTAGGTCACAGCTGGTGATAGACTAATAAATGGTCTGAAAAACTTAAAATCACAGGTTAAAATAAGAACAAGAAAATCTCTGATTTCTGGTGAGTACTTGCCAGATATTTATAAGATTCCCTGAGCATTGATCATTGAATGGTTTCAACAAGTTATAACTCTGGAATATTGATATATTATATCTCATACAAACCTTTGTATCAAGTAGACAAAGAACTTTTAGAAAGAATAATTTCATCAGATAAAATAAATGACTGTTATGCGGGTACCATCTATTGAAATTTCATAATGCTTTTGGCTTAGGGATGACAGAACAAGATGAAGAACAGCACACTAAAGGATGCCTGAGTTCATCACCACTTGCAGCAAATAAGTAAAGTACTTATAAATATAGCTCTTATTCTTTAAAAAAATATTGTTAGAAACTAAGGAAAATGGATTTTGAAGACTCACATATATAGATTTTGGTTCTAGCAAAAAATATCAGCTGCCCAGTCTTAAACAAGTTTCTCTGAGATTCAGTTTACTTACATGTATGATGGATGCATTCAGTATTACCTGATTTAAGCTTTATATCCTACATTATAATAGATTGTATATGCAACATAATTCTATCAATAAAGTGCCACAAAAAGTTGGGAAAAAAAACATGCATTACTGAGTAATAATTTCCATTGCAAAACACTTTAATATACCAAATGTTTATCAATGGTGTTCTGGTTGGATATATTTTGGCAAAATCATAACATGAAATAGAAGGAAAAGAGAGTGATTTTTATATAGTACAGTGAAGTGTATTCAGAATATACTGCCATATTAAAAAAGCTAAGCATTTGAAATATGAATGGAAAGCTGCACTTTTGAGAAATATTTTTTATTTAAAAAAAGAGAAATATTTTTTATTTAAAAGCATTAAAAAATCAAAAGAAGGCTGAAATACAATGAATAATACCAATAGGAAAGGAAATAAACAATATAGATGCAGAAAAGCTAGATTTCATGGAATGAACTTAGTTTTTTTAGATTTGATTTTGTAATTATATAATTTATAAAATTTTACAACAAAATTCAATTCAAAACAGTAATATCTACAGCAAATGATGTAATGGGAATAGTTACTGCTAATCTTTAGATGATGATTTGTGGTTACTCATGGTGAAATTTCTGACATTTGATTGGGGGAAAATACCTAACATGGACTGAGGACATCTTGTAATTGAAAAAAAGATAAACTATCAAAGTCTACCAGGGTCACATTAAAAGATGCAGGAGCCACCTGAAAGAAATAATAACTAGCCAACTGTGGAATAATTAGACATGAGTTAGAAAAAAATACACAATAAAATGAATCACAAAATATATTGCTATATCATTATACTAATAATGAAAACTCACATATAATTACATAAACCACTGTAAGATATTAGTGAATCAACATATTGTTAAAATGACAAAGACAAAGGACCACTCAGTTATAAAGTATTTTGCATGCAGTTGGAAAGGAAAGCATGCCAAATCAGTTTTTACCATTGCAGGTTCCTGCTGTATAGAGACCATAAGCTTCTATCTTGACGGCACAATGTTGTACAAAGAATAAGAGATAAATCCTCATTCTGGCCAAGGAAGGAAATCTAACAGAAGGGTTGGAACAGCACAACTTCCTCCACACCCCAAGAACTCATAACAACAAGCTGGTCCAAGGGCAAGTTTGTAATAAAATTTTTATGCTATACATGTCACTGGAGAAACTTCATTTTTATAAAATATGGTCCTAGATTAGCAAGAGATGCTGGAAAACTAGCAAGAGATGCTCCTCTGGAGGATCTGCTTTCAAATTAGACCATAAAATAATACACACAAATTTCTAAGATAAATTAACATTTCATAGTCAAATATTTAAAAACAAATATGGGAAAATATAAACTAGGTAGAGAATTGAGCACTAAAGTAAAATCGACAACGTCAAATTTCACTTTTATGTTTCTATGAAAACCTGTCAGATAAGTAAGCTCACACATCATTGCTAGACAAATTAAGCACTGTCCATATAACTGTACTAGGAATAAAACTACAAACATGACCTTGGGCTTTCCTGGCCACTGCCATCTGCTTTAACCTTTGTTTAATCTAATTTGTATCATTTCACTGTAATAAACTGCAAATATTATTATAACAGTTTTTCTGAATGCTTCCAGCAATTCAATGAACCTGAAGGTGGTATTGGTGGCAACCAACACATTGGCTCAGTAAAAAAAAGCAAACAAAAAAAAAACATAAAGATGGTATCTAGAAAAGGAACGGATGAATGCTCTATAGTTTTCCTATATGGGTAAAGGACTAAGTTGCCCTGCAGGAATTAAGATCTAGTTGGGGTCTAACACTGAATTTATTCAAGCCTGAGAGGAAATAAGGATAATAATACAGAACAGTACAAGTCAGGTACTAAAGCATCAGGTAGGATCAAAAGTAACATTAACAGAGTTTTTTAGTACATCTTTATTTCTGTAATTGTTGCTTTTATTTATCAGACACATTTTTATTCATGCTAGGATATATTCTGATATGGAAGACCAAAAATATGTAAACAAATAAATAAATTCCATGATATCTTTAAAGATCTTTAACCATGGCACTTACAAAGCTCTGCAAAAAATTTCAGAAAGGAGACTGTGGGGTTACATCTTTAGCAAAAACTGTGAATGCTACTCTGCATTCAAAAGCGTAGTAATAGAGCTACAAAAATTTGGGTCAAAATTCTCTCTCCACTTATTTTATTATTGTTTAAATGAACTTTATATGAATTCTTTCAACCTCTATTTAGGTTCATTTCCTTATATTTATAATGGGGTAATATTATGTAATAACACATTATGGTTCTATTTTATTAAATCATGTCATGAATGATTATGTGTGGTTTAATAAACATCATATGAAATAATGCATCTAAATCATTTGGCATGTTGACCAAACAGGGCCACATGCAGATCATTTAAATAAATATTCTTCTAATTATTGTAAGTACTGTTAATAGCAGCAGCCAAGCAAGTGCTTTGAAATCACTAAGTCATCAGAGACCTATAAGTTATTATGTAATTGTGCAATGTTTATGAAAGTGTTAGGATCTTCCATGATAGTGAGCAAGTCAGTATTAAGTATGCAAGCATCTTATATAGAAGTTCGTTGATAGTTTTAATTTAGTCATAGGGAGAAACAAATAAATACAATGAAGACAGCCACACTTTATTTACAGATACAGAATTTTGAGTCAAGGGGAAAAAAATAAAGGGAGTACAGGACATTCCAGGAGCAAAACAAATTTCAAAGCAAACTGAAGGTTAATCTGCTCAAGATACTTGCCACCCACTACCAATTAAGGCACACTGCCTTGACCCATAAATGAAGACTTAAACTGAGAAAGTATCATTCTAGTAGAGTTCTGGACACACCATACTCCCAAGGGCCTCAGGAATGAACAAAAAGGCCAGCGAAAGAAATAAGTTTAGTGTAGCCAGTGCATTAAACCAAAAAGTGTTAAAGTATTTCTGGAGTTACCAGACATCCATTGACACAATCAGTGACCCCATATCCAAAACAAATTCTAATAATTTGCTGAACCAAAACCACAGACATAATTTTTATTTTATTTCATTATTTTTAACAGGACCACAGACAATAAAAAATGCTAAAAACAAATAAATATTAAGTATTAAAAATACCCAATCCTGATTCACTCAGTGAGATAGTTTAGTTTGTATATTTTCTAAATGATTAATAATAGATAATACCAAAACAGAAGAGATCTTTCAAAGTGAACGATGTGAAGGAGAAGTATCTCCTTAGGCTACTGGTAAACAGGCAATCATTAATGAGGTATATATGCTTCCAAGAATTCTCCATAAATGGGTATAAACCCAGAGTTAACAGTTGCAGAACCTGCTTTTAAAGCCAAATATCCGGGCCTCCCCGGTGGCGCGGCGGTTGAGCGCTGGGTTGCGAAGCTGCCCGCAGCCTCTGCAGCGCCGGTTCGATTCCCGGCTGCTCCCCGGCCACCAGAGGAGGGTCCCACATGGTGCGCAGACCTCTCCTGCCGCCCGCTGCTCCCCTCAGCAGTGTACTTCGGTCCTTCTGCCTGCTCTGCTCCCCGCTCTGGCTCTGGTGAATTCTCTCACCCTCCCGCGCTTCTGACTGTACCCAGTGCATGTATAAACGAAACAAATGAACAAACAAACAAATAAATAAAAAACATGCCTCTATAAAAAAAAGAAAAAAAAAATTAAAAAAAAAAAAAAGCCAAATATCCCTTTTTCTTTATGATGTGAGGATTTCTACTCAGGAAACATTTGCCAAGCCTCCCTATAATTTACTTCTAAATTTAATTTAATTTTTAATGCTTAAGGGGATTTTAAGTCTTTTCTTAATTTCAATATTCTTAAATAATATAGAAATCCTGTTAGAGTATGGAAAAGGATAGCAATTAAGTTTTCATTGGGTAAAACTTGAGTAGTGATTAATTTTTCAATCGTGAACATAAGCCAAAAGCTGAGTGCATGCATAATGGATATATTCTGGAAAAATATGAGAAAAACAGAAGAAAGAACAGGAGTACAGAAATAGAGGTTTGGAAATTGATAGTACTAATCTTTACCTTTTTCAATGTGCTTCCTAAGACAAGTTAAAAATCAATTGCTATGTCATATCATTGTGTCCTACACATCAACTTACCCAATGTTATGGGTAAATTATTTCTCAATAAAGTTGAAAAGCAGAATGTTTAGCCACTAGAAATAGATGTAGGTTGCTACATGCAAATAACCAAGCAGTACAGACTATCCTACAGTGGGTTGAACTGAGTGAGGCACTATAATTGGACAAACAAAAATAAAAGTGTATAAGGAGATTCAGGTTTTATAGCAATTACACTGAAAAATGTAAATGCCCTTCCCAGAAATGATGGGTTAAGAAAAACACATACAACTAATATTTCAATAATAATAGTTAAGAAACTGATTCAAAATTATCAGTAGGTGGGCTTCCCTGTGGCACAAGGGGTTAAGTTTCAACACTAGGAAGCTATTAGCAGCCACTGCAGCATGAGTTCAGTCCCTGGTCAGGGTGTTAACCTACATGGCATAGCAGACCTCTCCTGTCTTGCCTGCTGCTCCCCACAGCTGTGTATTTCAGTCAATTTGCCTGTTCTGCTCCCTACTCTGTTACTGGTGAATCCTCTCACCAACACCCCTGCACCTTTGGCCTACACCAGTTTTTGTATGCATGAATAAACAAATGTTTGGGGAGCCTCCCTGGTGGCACAAGGGGTTAAGTTTCAGCACTATGAAGCAGTTTGCAGCTACTGCAGCATGAGTCTGATCCCTGTCCAGCCAGGGAGCTAACCCACATGGCCTAGCAGACCTCTCCTGTCTCACCCACTGCTCCCCTCAGCAGTGTATTTCAGTCAATCCACCTATTCTTCTCCCTACTCTGTCTCTGGTGACTCCTCTCACCCCCTGCACCTCTAGCCTGTACCCCAGCTCTTGTATGCATAAATAATACATCTTTAAAAATAAATCTTTAAAAAAAATCAGTAGATGCATAACAATGATTGATGATTTTTTTCAAAATAGGAAGATATTAAAGCCCTATTTGTAGATACTAATAAACACTTTTTATATTTACTTCTGCTAAATTTAATAGTGAAACTAACTTAAAGAGTTTTTAAAATATTTAATATGAAAGGCATTCACTCATTAATCTTGCAAAAGGCATACTTTATTTTTTCCCACTCATAAGGCAAGGATTTTTGCTCCCAAGGTAGCTAAAAGGTGTTTTGGTTTTATCTTTACCATTCTGGCATGAAGCAGTTTCCAAATTAGATCTGACCAAGTAGGGAGAAAGAGCATTTCACAGATAGTTGTTTGTGTACGTGTGTGTGTGTCTGTCCAAGCACATACACACACACACACACACACAGGTTGCACCCCAGAGATGTAGATCTCATATATGAACAAAGGAAATATTTTTAATAATTGAAGGAAAATAATTCTTTTACACTAAGATAAAACAAAAACAAAAAAGGTACTTAGTGTAGTGTTTGCAAAAAATGAGCTAACCCCAATCTCTGAATCGCTAACAGCTTTTCTTTTATACAGCCATGTTTATAACATATAATGTAATCAGAAAAAAGGGAAATCAATCAAGAAAGACAAAGCAGTTATCATATTTGTCATAATTTTTTTACAAATATATATATATATTTAGATCAGTATGCTGATCAAATATATGGTGATTAACACCACCTCAGCTGGGGTTGGATTGCTTTTGTTCAAATGTGAGCTCTAGTAATTACTACATGAAACTAGGTTAGTGATTTAACCTATAATTGTTCTATTCATCATTATTAAATGAAGAGTATGCATACTATTGAACCCAGCAATCCATTCCTGAATAATATCACAAGAGAAATGAAAACATAAAAAAACAACATAAATACTTATAGTGGCCTTAATCATAAACACCAGAATTCATAATCACTGAAAATTATCCAAATATTCACTAGCCTGAGAATGAGTGTGAAGATCCACATGATATAATACTACTTGAGGGAAAAAAAAAGGAATGAATTACTAATACACCTATGGATATTATAACAGCATGGATGAATCTTGAATGTATTTCTCAAAATGAAAAGAGCCAAAAATAAAAGGATGGTTGTCATGTAATTCCATTTATATGGTATTATAGAAAGGAGAAAAACATAAGGATATAAAACAAATCAGTGGTTACCATGGGCTCAGAGAGAACTGAATCCAAAAGGGAACTTTTGGGGTTAATGAAACTATTGATTAGAATGTAACTACTTAACTTTATGCATTTGCCAAAGTTCATAAAATGGTGTATTAACAAAGGGTGATTTTGCAAGTTACACCTCACAATATCTAAAAAAAAAAATATGCACTAGAAATATCTAATTCAATAGACTGTTGAAAACATTAAGAAAGATAATGCATATAAAATATTAGTGTTTTGCTTATTAAGCACTCAAAATTGCTAGATATTATTGCCATGATTCTAATTCTTCAGTATCTTAATGGTGAATATTTTTGTGTAGTAAACCTATTTTTTTTATTTTTTTATATATACAAGAACCGGGGTACAGGCCAGATTTGTGGGAGGGTGAGAGGATTCACCAGAGACAAAGTGGGGAACAGAACATGCAGACTGATGACATACACTGCTGAGGGGAGCAGTGGGCACGACAATAGAGGTCTGCCGTGCCATGTGGTACCATCGCTGGCCAGCTGGGATCGAACCGGTGCTGCAGAGGCTGCAGACAGCTTCACAGCACTGTGCTCAACCACCTTCGCCACCAGGGGAGGCCCTAAGTAAAACTATTTCTAAAAAAAGTAATTCCTTAATACCTCTTTAAAAATTGAAAGTATTTTGTTAAATAATGGTTTGATTTATTAACCAAAACTATTATTAATTCATTAAATATGATTACAATAGCCTCAGAGATGTGTTTCTTTAGACAGATTCAGATATTGAGGCTGGCCCCAATTTATAGTACCAAAAGAGAGGCAGTCGCAAGAAAAACAAAAATTGAAAATTTGCTTGCTTTTCAGAGCCATTCAATCATTCTTTAAGTCTCCAAGTCTCTAGCTCAGAGACCAAAACCAATACTTTGTATTTCCCTAAGGTCTTGCTGTCATCATGCTGATCTCTCAATACCATTTTCATCTATCCTCTTCTAAATAGACCTTACTATGAGTAGTAGACATGGGGTGCCAACTTCATATCCATGTAACATGACTACAATTTTTATTCCATTCTTCACATATACCTAAGAAACTTTATTGACTAAGTCAATTAAATCATCTTTGTTTCCTTTATCCAGTGTCTGGTTTAGAAGTGGGTGCTAAGGTGGCACTGTCCTAGTTACAGGTATGGATCAGAGCTGTCAGCAATATAGTAGTCCATTTGGGAAAAGATATTTCTTTTTATTTTGCGGCAAAGTAATGTACATAGATTGATAAGGCAAGTGCTAATAGGTGTGAGGTCAGCTATAAAATGAAAGCCAGACTGACTCCAGGATTTACCATTTGTGTGACTAATAAATTCTCTTTGTTATTTAAGCTTCCTGGGGTTATGGCGTTTTTATAACTGACAATTAAAAGCACCTCAATCAACATAATTATCTTTCCATTACTACTACAGGTTTCCAAGTTCATTAAGATTATTGATGGGTTGGAGTCCAACAAATCTGATCAATTCATATACACACACAAAGTCCATTAGTAATTGTAGTACACAGATTCCCACAAATACACACATTTTAAAAGAAAACTTCTTTATGAATAAATCTTAATTTTAAAAAAGTAAAAATTTTATAAAACATGATTTTGATAAAATATTTTATAAAAATGTTTTATTTTGATAAAACATTCTATATTTTTAAATATTTTATTGAGGCAATATTGCTTTAAACATTATATAATTCAGAGATATAGGATCATAACTTTTCAGATGTTTGTTACACCACACTAAGTGGTGGTGCCCACCACTAAGCCACCAATAGTTCTCCACCATAGACCACTGGGGCCCCTCCATCATTTATTATTCACCTTCTACTCCCCCTCATGTTCCCTCATTTCTACAGATTTCTAGGGTTCATTATTGCTTTTTTTGTCTGGCCCTTGTTTTCTCTGTAATTCACATATAAGTAAAATCATGTAATACTTTTTCTCCTTCTGACATTTTGCTTAGCATTATTCTCTCCAGCTTCATGCATGTTGTTGCAAATTACAAGAGTTCATCTTTATTATAGCTGTTTAGTATAGCATTGCATATATCTGCCACCACTGACTAATTCATTTATCTATCATTGGTTATATAAATTGTTTCAATAACTTGGCTATTGTAAATAGTGCTTCAATGAACACAGCAGTGAGGACAGCCCTCAAATTGGTATTTTTTGCATTCTTTGGGTATATACCCAGGAGTGGAATTGCTACATCATGTGGTAGATACATTTTTTATTTTTTTAAATATTTAGTTATTTATGCATGCAAGAATGGGGGTACAAGCCCAAGGTGCAGGGGTGAGAGGATTCACCAGCAACAGAGGGGAACAGAACAGGCAGATTGACTGAAATACACTGCTGAGGGGAGCAGTGGGTGAGCCAAGAGTGGTCTTCTGCACCATGTGGGTTGCTCCTGGCTGAGGACTGAACTGGTGCTGCAGTGGTTGCAGTTAGCTTCATAGGTTTCATCTTAACCCCCGTGCCACCAGGGAAGCCCTCCAATTTTAATATTTTGAGAAACCTTCATCTTGGTTTCCACAGGAGTTGCATGAGATTACATTCCCATCAACATTGTACCATTTCATCTGAATCCTTGCACATACTTGTTGTTTTTGGTCTTGGTGATATGGACGCTTCTCACATGTGTGAGGTCATATCTTTTTTTTTTTTAAAGATGATTTATTTATAAGAGAACTTGGGTACAGGTCAGGTGTAACAGGAGGGTGAGAGGATTCACCAGAGACAGAGCAGGGAACAGAACAGAGAGACTGACAAAATACACTGCTGAGGGGGCAGTGGGCGAGACAGGAGAGGTGTGCCAAGCCATGTTGGTTGCTCCGAGGCTGGCAGGGATTGAACCGGCACTGCAGAGGCTGTGGACAGCTTCACAGCGCTGAGCTCAACCACCTGCGCCACCAGGGAGGTGCAGAGGTCATATCTTGTTTTGGTTTTTGCTTGCATTTCCCAGATAAGAAATGATAATGAGAATTTTTCCATGTGCCTTTTGGTGATCTATACATCTTGTTTGGTAAGTGTATATTTAGCCCTTCTGCCCACATTTTCATTGGGTTATTTATTTTCTTATTGTTGAATTGTTTTGAGTTCTTTGTAGATCTGGAGATTAGTTCCTTTTCAGATGTGTGTTGTGCAAATATTTTCTCCCATTGAGTAAGGTTTGTTTTTGCTTTAATGACAGTTCATTTTGCAGTGAAAAAGCTTCTTATATTAATTTAGTAGCATTCACTTATATTCTCTTTTTTATCTCTTGCCGTTGAAGATGAACCTCAATGACATCATTGAAGCCAATATTCTGGAGTATTTTGCCTATTTTTGTTTCTATGTATATTATGGTTTCAGGTCTTACATCTAAGAATTTCATCCATTTTGAGTTAATTTTATTATATAGTATGAGATAGTGGTCAAATTTCATACATTTGGCTGTCAAGTTTTTCCAACACCATTTGTTAAAGAGAATTTCCTTCTCCAAAATAAAGTTTTGGGTCCACTATCATAGATTATCTGTCCATATCCATATATATTTATTTTTTTCTCTCAGTTCTATTCCATTGGTCACTGTATGTAATTTCATTCCAATTCCATACAGTTTTGATTACTGTAACTTTATAGTCTAAAGTCTGATAGCATGATGCTGCAATTCTTTCCTTTTCTTTTTCTATTTTTGTTCTTTTCAATATTGCTTTGGCCATTCAGACTTTTATGGATTCACATGAATTTCAGTAATATTTTCTCTATTTCTTTGAAGAATATCAGTGAAACTTTTGCTAGATATTACACTGAATCTGTATTTTGTCTTGGGTAATATGGCCATTTTGATAATGTTAATTATTCCAATCCATGAACAGGAAATTTTCTTTAATCTTTTTTTGCATATTCTATTTCTTTAAACGACATTTTTGTGATTGTATTTTTTCTTCTACCTCATTGCTTGAATATAGGAAGATAACTGAGTTTTCTTAAATGATTTTATTACCTGATACTTTAATGAAATGGTTTATTATTTCCATTAGCTTTTTAAGTGGAGTCTTTAGACTCCATGTATATGAACATGTCTGCATGCAGGAGATTTTTGCATTGATTTTCATTAGGCACATAGGTCTGCAGTTTTCTTATTCTGTGATGCCCTTGTCTACTTTAGGTATCAGAGCAATATTGACATTAAAAATGTGTTTGGAAGGATTTCCTCTTCCTCAAATTTGGAAGAGTTGCAGAAGGATAATTATTTGTTCAACTTTGAAGGTTTGATATGACTCACATCACTAGTCCTGGGATTTGTGTTTTGGGCACTTTCAATTACTGTTTTTATTGTCTTGCTTTTAATTGGTCTGTTTAGGTTTTCTATTTTTTTCTGACTCAATCTCAGAAGGTTGCCTGTTCTTAAGAATTTGTCCATTTCATCGAGGTTATTCAAAATACTGGCGTACAGATTTTTAACCAGGGAAACTTCCTGAAAAGTCTCCACAAATAGTGTCTGTAAAAATTTTATTCTGCTTGTTTATTCTTCACAATTTCAAGCTAGTAAAATGTATCTGTAGTTCTACACCTTTACTTTTTAATATAAAATTGATTTTGGATATATTGAAAGGTGGACTTCATTTCTTCATAAAACTGATTAAAATTACTTACAATTTTGACAAAAACATTACAGTGCAGAGTTGTGATATTTACTTTGCATTTCTCTTAAAACTTCAAAAAAGTTACTTTAGACTCTAGCACAAACCCCAGTTATTTTCATAATGTTAACAACAATGGACAGAAGTTAATTATCTTTATTGATGAAAATACAATTAGTGATTAAGAATTTATAGCTTTAAAACTTCCAGCAGGATGGGCCTCCCTGCTGGCAGAGGGGTTAAAGTGTCAGACTATCAAGTTATTGCTAGCCACTGAAGCATGAGTTCAATCCATGACCAGGGAGCTAACCCACATATGGTGCAGCAGACCTCACCTGTCTTGCCTGCTGCTTCCCTCAGCAGTGTATTTCAGTAGATCTGCGTGTTCTGCTCCCACTCTGTCTCTGGTGAATCCTCTCACCCCCCACCTCTGGCCTATACCCCAGTTATTATATGCATAAATTAAAAGAAATCTTTAAAAAAACAAATAAAAATAAAACATCCAAAGAGTGATTTTTTCATTTTTTTTTATATCAGAACAGTTTTATTACAAAGACACTGCATTCTGTCAATTTGGTATGTTCAGTAAAGTCTCTGTATCTACCAAATTTGTCCTCTTAAACATACTTGAATCACATGATTGGAAATTCTTCCCAATTTATGCGAGGTATTAATTTTTGCTTTTATTTTTTTCATTTTGAAAACTCTAAAAGTTTACAGTTTAACTTCATATTAGCCTGTGGAGTGCAGTACTAAGAAATGCTCCAAGAAGGAAATGATAAACTCCTTTAATAATGCCCCCAAGACCAGACTGCCTCAGTTCCATCACACATCATTCATATATTATTCTGGTATAAACAGTAAGTAATTCATATCTCTGTTTTCACATCTGAAAACAAAAGTCATGGTTGTGAAGAAAACTAGATAATGTATGTTAAGAACACACTATTGTGCTTAGGACATAAAAAGCTTACAATATGTATTAACTTTTTGCTGTTGTTGGGATTATTATTATTATTAAAACACTTCAAAGTGGAAATGTGAGCTGAATTGGATATACTGTCCCACCTAAATCCTTCTTATTGACTGGATTGTGTACCCCCAAATGTCTATATTCAAACTATAACTCTGTCGTCACTGTATTTTATAGACAAAGCCCTTTATGGAGGTAATTAAGGTGAAATGATTCAAAACGGTGGGTTGCTAAACTGATTGGACTGTTCTCCTTATAAAAAAGAAGGAGACACCAGAGGTCTTTGTCTTCTAGCACACAGAGAAAGGATTATCAGAGAATGGAAAGAAAGAGTAATTTTACAAGTCAGGAAAATAGCTCTTAGCAGAAACCAACTTTGCTAGCACCAAAGTCTTGGACTTTCAGACTCCCAAGCTGTGAGAAAATAAATTTCTGTTGTTGAAATAACAACTTGTGCATTTTTATATTATAGACCAAGTAGACTAATATTTCCCCATTCTTGCTCTATCACTTCTCCATGATCGAGCATTTTGAATGGTGTGCTCCCAATCAGTATGTCAAGGCAAACTCAATAACATGCTGACATCATTTTTTTGTGTTAGACCAGGGTTAGCAAACTCTTTTTGTAAAGAGCCAAACAGTATTTTCAGCTTTCATGGCCACATGATCTCTGTCACAGCTACTAAACCCACACAAAAGACATTGTTCCTAAATTCATGAATGTGACTATGTTCACATAAAATTTTATTTATAGAAATTGACATTTACATTTCACCTGCTTATTACATCACAATATAATTTTTCTTTTGTTTTTTAAATCACTTTCAAAAAGGAGAAAACATTCTTATCATGCTATTCATATACTGAATATTTAATTACCTATATTTACTCTCAATTTTTTTGTTCTCAAATAGCTTTCCCAATTTTTATTCACTTAAGTCAATGTACTCTAAAGTAAAATTGGTTAAAGAAAAAGTTGGAAATCTCCCTAACGTTTCTCAAAGACCTGATTCCTAGAGCACACCATCTTGCCTCACATCACAGTAATGCAATACATTTATAATGTGACAAACCATTCGCTTGGAAAAACCTTTTCTCCAACAAATGAATTGGCAATCCCTGCTCTTTCCATATGGTTTTAATAACATTAAATGAGAACACATATGTAAAAGACCATTGAAAACCTCATGTTGGGCCTCCCCTGGTGGCCCAGCAGTTGAGCACTGGGCGCAGCCTCTGCAGTGCCGGTTCTATTCCCGGCTGCCAGCTAGGGTCCCACATCGTGCGCAGACCTCTCCTGCCACCCGCTGCTCCCCTCAGCAGTGTACTTTGGTCCTTCTGCCAGTTCTGTTCCTTGCTCTGGCTCTGGTGAATTCTCTCACCCTGCTACACTTCTGACTGTACCCAGTGCTTGTATAAATAAATAAATTAATTAATTAAAAAAAAATTCCTTTAAAAAAAGAAAAAAAAATAAACCTAAAGTGTTATTTAAATATAAATATTACAATATACTGCCTAGGACATGATTTTTTCCTTTGATATTAACCTTAGCTAGTCACGTCTTCTTAATAAAATGAGTAATGACATAGACCAGGTATTATTCCTCTTCATTTCTTTATGTCTATCTGAGAGCCCAGTTGAATACCAGGCAGTAGGTAGAATCACAATTAATGATTAGGATTTAAATTAAGTGCTATTGAAAATTATAATGCTGTCTTTCAAACTCAAATGCACCAGTGACTAATTTTGCTCCAATCCTGTCCAAACTACCTATTAGTTTTGTCTCAAAATCAGAGGAGGCCCTTGATATCCTTGTGCATAGCTGAGTTATCAATTTCTGCTGAGCTACCTATACATAGATCATTGTGTTTTTAATCATTTCAGAAAAGCATCAATGATTTAGAATATTACTAGTGAATGATAATATTTTCTTAGCCCCTTGGCTAACTCCGTTCCCAATCATTTTGCTACTCAAGTTTATCCCCTCAGTGTAATTTATTTGAGAAAACTTTTCCACCTAAGCATTTAATACTGTATGTTAATGTTTCAGTTCAGGCTCCTCCTCCTACCTGGCCTTTTTGCTTATTACTGCTGTCTATATATCAGAATTTTATCATCCTTCAAAGTTCATCTCAAATATCAGTCTTTCATTGAAACCATTCCCAATATCCCTACTAAATGTTACTCTTCTTATTTTTATTCCATAATGATTTATTTTCTTTTCAGCCATTTTAAAAGACCTATGGTCTTGATATATTTTAAATCTCCTCCTAGTGGATTCACATTTCAGAGGAGACCGACACTATTATTTTAATCTTCCTATTTTCTGTCTTACCTATACATAATAAATGCTCAAGAATAATTTTCTTGTTTCCATCAATATGTTTTCTCAAGTCAAAGTTGATATACATATTTTTTGAATCTAAGGTATTTAGCAAGATCCTTTTTGTATATGGACAAACTCCAGTTGACTGATGGATTTGAGATAAAGTGAAGGTTCCTTGCTTTGGAATAACTTGTACACATGCTATCTGGGAATTAGAAGAAAGATAAATAGTTCCAAGTAAGATAGGGTAGAGTACAGTAATGCACATTAGTGGGATTGATTTGGAAGTTCTTCTTTAAGAGCCTAAGTCTTTATCCTTTCATTCATCTAATTACTTAATTTGTCTGGAGTCCCCATATGTATAATTTGTGCTAAATAATATAGTTTTAATGGAGCTTCTTATTCTTATTAAGATTATTAAAGTGTAAATACTCTATATATTTCCTGGAAAGCCCAGAGCCTATTAAATTAAGAAATCCAAGTATTCAAACATTTAAACAATAATTCCAGAATGTTTATTCTTTTGGATGTCATTAGAACATGGTCTGATATTTATGCACCTGTCTCTGCTGAACTCATCTGTCCATTACCTCTTGTCATTTGTGTCATCCTGTCATAGACTGGGCAGGCTTCGTAGTGAGACTTAATCCAGTAGAAGAAGCAGTGCCACTGAAAACAATCAAAAATGGATGTATGCTAATTTCAACATCTTGTTAGAAAAAGGGAAGTTGTGAGGTTGAAAGAACAGGTAGAATAGGGTAAAGCATTTGAATAGGAACTCCATTCTTCTGAAAGATTTATTTATTTGTCTGGGTTATTCTTTTGTTTTGGTTAGAAAATTGTCAAAACATTAACAAAAGACCGATTATACGCTTGACTGTACAGAGGCCTATCACTGAAGAAATAGAGTTGGTGTGAAGTTTCTGTTCTCCAGAGGCTAGAGATGCAGTGTGATTAGTTGTGACATTTTGAAGAGTGTGAAAGGATTTAGAGTACAGTCTAATAGACACAGATTGCATTTTGAATTAGCTGCCAAATGGCTATAAACTCAAGTACCATCAACCAATTTATTTATACTTCATTGTTTTAGAGGCCAAATAAGAGTAGGAATATTGTCCTAATTTGTTTAAAGGGTGATTTACATTAGATTTTCAAAAGCATATTATCAAAGATATTAAAATTTTAAGAAGTACTGTGAATCTATACAGAGGTAGACACCAAGTAACTAAATGAAATACTGGTATTTTATTTAATATCCAGATTTTTGTTTTTCATGATGCCAAAATAGTTGACGTTATGTGAATACAGAAGGAAATTCAGTGATTAGATGATTGGATGCAATGGTGAACAGAATCTTCCTCAACCTGAAAGTCTGACTTTGATTACACATCACAGAGTAAATATGGTTTTTTTGACAACTTAGTTACTAAAGGTATCACTGGACCATTAAAAGTTGTAGAAATAGACCCTAGAAGAGTTATTCTTATGTACAAAACTAAAGCAGTTTGAAAACACTTAAGTTCCTGTTGAATCAGAAGATTCCTGGGCAACTGGAGATTTTCCAAGTGGTATATGCATTGCATGTTTTGGACCATGTGGGTTTTTTCCCTCTCTATTCTCAGTTTTCTAGGTGCATACTATGGCTTTTAGCACTAATTTCACCAAGTCACTGAGCTGTCAACTGGTAGTTGGCTTAGACCTAAGAACACAACTTTGTTAGGGCTCAGAACTAAAGATAGGGGTGAGGGAGAGGAGATCAGGTGAGACACTAAGCTGGGATAGTAGAAACTCTGCACACACATATTGCTTATGAACTATCTGCTCTAAGTTAATTTTCCAATCCAAGGACACATCCAGAGGAGGGCAGGAAGCCAGTGCTATCTGAAGATCAGCCTTAGCACACTGGGACAAACCTGAGGCAGGAGGCTATAAGGAGCTCCAGGAGCTGGACATCAAAAACTCTTGGCAGTGGTGAAGTCCAGCTTACAACTGAACTCTCTTTGTTCAAACTCACTATAAAAAGGTAGCTGGAAATGGAATGTTTAGATGGTTTCTTTAGGGTGTTAACCCTCCGTCTTCCAGATTGCTGACCATCTGAGTAAAGCACACCTTAAAGATTCAATTCCTGCCTCTTCTTTATTGGCATTCAGTGGTGACAGGTAGCCGAACTCTGGTCTTCCAGTTACACTAACAGAAATAATGCACAGAAACTCCTACACTGGAAAGAGTATGTCTGTGCTCTGATAGGGTAAGACAAAACATGATAACCATTACTCTATTTCAGCACAGTCAAAAACTAGCATTTTATGAATCGTAACATGTCTAAACATGTCCCTCTCCCAAAATGAGTGTTGCTCCTCCTTTACCAATGATATCCTTAATTCTAAATTGTTCTGATTGCTCCTAGATAAAATCTTTGACATGCCAAGTCTGAAAATTACCCTTACTTTCTTATCATCCAAACTATAGAAAAGAACTGCATTTTTGATCCAATCTCAAAATTGCTTACACAGGCCCACACTTTATAATGAACTCTCTGGACACCCTATGAGACAGTGCTCAATTTCACAGGATTCCAGTCTTCCTTTTTACATCAAGTAAAACACTCAGCTTTGCTTGCTAATAGGTGTGTTCTTGGTGGCCATAGGCAAAAGGCATTTACAAGTTATTCACTAAATATTTATTGTATGAGTTCTACAAGCATAGTGCTCTTTTAGTAAGGAAAAAAATACAAAATATAAAGATGTTGCTATTCTAAAAAGGCATACAGCATTTTAGAAAATGCTCTCAATGATTCCTATATGCTAGGCACTATGTTAATAATTTCACAGGCATTTGCTTCAATAATAACCACTACAGAAGGATGGCAGTGTTATCTTTATTGTACCTATTATACAACTAGTGTTACAAGAGGTAAATGAAGTCAGTCCCCCAGTCTCTGTGGCAGAGATGAAAAGTCACATCTCAGATCACCTGGACTGAAAATTCCAGCTACCCACAATCCTCACCCTTGATCCACCACTGTGTTGTCATCAAGAACACACTTATTCTAATTATTCCCAGGAAAAAATTAGAACAGTGGGAGTGTGTGAGTTGGGTCCATCCTGCAGGACAGGCCACATATAATGGACAGGTCAGATACTTCCCATTGGCATAACCAAATGTTCCTTAGAAGGGAACTGTAACCTACAGCACTTCCTACCCAATTTTCTTTCCCTCTGTAGCTTCTTTTACCAGTCACAGATCTGTCTAGCAATCTAAAAATTATCTTTCTGCCCCTCCCTTGTTCATCACAAATGTTTACCAATGCATCTCTTGCACACCTAATCCTGTCTTGATGTTTGCTTCTCACAGAACCAGAATTAACACAGTCACTTAGCATGAAAGTAGAGGAGTTAAATTTTAGTATTGAACAGTCTATTACTGTTCCTAATATTTTTAACAATCGGTGAAAGGCAACTTTCACTGTCAAATGTTGAAAAAAGATTTTAAGTTGTTAAAAGACTGCATTTAACAAAGACAGCACCAAACATTTTGTAAAATTTGAACTGTGTCATGTTCAATTTCATATGTGAGATATAGATTTTCTTCTGTAGTTCCTCTCCCATTTATTCCTGGGACATGGACTTGTCTCTTGCCTCTGGTACCTATATTTAAATTATGGATTTCTATATTAAAATAGCTCTGATTTAGAACATGCTTCCCTCCTGTATAACATTTTTTATTCTTCAAGAATCACTCAGCTTCTGAGGGAACACTACTGATATATCTGATGGTATAGCTCTAACAATCACAGAAAGTTGCCAATACCAAAATACTTTTATAATTCTCAGGATGGCAGAGCATGATAGGAAGGATCTCACCAAATTTCATGCATTAATGATTGTGGTGTGAATTATTGAAGCAGCCGTTTTGAGCTAAGGAATGAGACTTTAAAAGTTTAGAATCTGGAGAGGAAGGGAATAAAGTCGATATAATTTGAAACAGTTCTGTGATTAAACTTATAGAGCAATGCCTCCCACATGGCATAGAATGAAGTTCTGGTAAGCATGACTTCACTGCCGCTTATCCATTTAATGATACTCAGAAAAATGTAAATAGACTATCTAGGTGTGGCAAGTGAAACACACTTATCATTACATTTAGTAAAGAGTGGAAGAGATTTAAATATTAATAGCAGTCTCTTTCACATCAAGGGAATTCTATGCAAAAAACCAACCACTTATTCTAAGCACAAGAAATTCATTGAGATGTCCTACCGAAAATTGGGAAAATACCTTGTATGTGATAACTTTCCCTGTCATAGCCATGGGTCCATAAAGTGACTACCAGAATTTTTTAATTAATTTTTGAATTAAAATTTTTGAATTTTTGATGTAATATGGTTTTAACAACCATGCGGATGTTTGTTTGTGACAAAGCAGAGGATACTGTGAAATTAAGTTGAAAAATAATACATACCTCCACATGGGAGGAGAAAGTTGATGAGAAAAAAAATCAATAAAATCCTTAGTAACATTTCTACTTAATAACATATGTGCTTTCTTATTAAAGGCTAGGGTAGGAATAAGGATAATAATTCTTACTTCTCATGGTCTAGATGGTAAATAGTGCTGATTGTCCTTACTTTATAGGAAACCTCCACAATATTTAGCTGTGACTTGACTGTTTCAAATGAGGAGGCCCATGTTTATCTAAATAGATAACAAAAAAAAATAATAAAAATTCAAACAGTTCTTGACACAGTCCTGCTTCTTTAGCAAAAAATAATTTCTGATATATGTAGTTAGTGACGTAAACATGTATCTATCAACTTTTTCTTCATTGCCCAATAAGTGCCTAGTAACTGGGAGGCTACAGAATTCAGTCTAGAAGGGAACTTAGGCAAGCCTCCTCCAGTTGTGAACATGTTCCTTTACTTACATAGGTTGTTCCAGCTTATTCATAAACCAGTGCTCCAGGAAATCCCAGGGTAGAACTAATAGAGGTAGAAGAAGTCATATCATGAAGAATGGGAGCAACAATTCCAAATCAAAAGCCATCTGATCTCAAATGCTCAATGTTATTTTGGGCAAACAATTCCTATAAAGTTGTTTACTCCATTCATCTTCTACCAGGGGCACCAATCAAGCGATTGATAGAAAATTAAGATTCACAGCTTCTATTGTGAATAAAAAGCCTAACATTTTTTTCTTCAAATTAACAATCAAATGATAATTATTAAAACAAAATCTACAAAAAAACCTGATTATCAATCCGAATCAGAGAATAGTACTTAGTAAACACACTGATGCTACTTAATTACCTACATTATGTATTTTAATAACTATAAGAACTTGGAAGCAGAGATAAAGTTCAATATCTTGTTCAAGGTCACAATACCTGAGAATAATTAACTTAGGGTCTGAAGCTAGAGTCCTACCTTCTATGACCTCTGCTGTATTTTGTAATGTACAGATAGATAAAATTTATAATACAATTTAATTTCAAATTAAAAAATATTTTTTAGTAATTATAATGTTGCATTAATAATGAATACTCTGAATCTTGACAAAGTGGCTTCATATCCTTAGGTTTAAGGCCCAGGGATTACTGAAGTAAGTCATCTACCAAAGGTAGCATTACATGGATTTGATATGTATTCCTGCTAATTGTAAGGTACCATAGTATTTAAAGGTTAAAAAATCCTTTCCCACTCTAAAATCTAAGCAATAAGAAGTCAAATTCATTTCAGGTAGCTTATCATAAAGAATTGTAAGAGTACAAAATGTATCTATCATTGAAGTCAATAGGTAAAACTAGATGAACTAGGATAATGTTCAGTTATTCTCTTTATATCTTTATATAGGTTGGCCCAGCAACCTAGATAGATAGATAGATAGATAGATAGATAGATAGATAGATAGATAGATAGACTACATCTGTTTGCTGCTGCAGGTACCTCCAAATCAGATACAAAAAGGTGTCTTATTTCAGCTTCAAAAACATCAATGTATAGTTATCTTTCTGTTGCTGGCATGGTAGTTCAGTCAACTGAACTGTAGAGTCATAAGGAGATCTGGAGTTATGGAGAAAACACATCCCTGCCTCCCTTCTTCAGTTTCAATCATGTATCCACTTTTGCACAATCATCATTGGTTAGAAAATAAGGGCCATCCAGTAATAATATAGCTTTCCAAGATAATTGCATCAAGTAAAACTGAGCTAAGAATAATGAGCCCCTATAAAATAGTGCGACTATTGTGTTTGTGCTAGATAGATTTCTAACTGAATCTTGGTTGGTCAGCATTCAAACCCTTTTGATCCCCAAGCTCTTCCAAGTCCCCCTAATAATATATAACTATTCCAACTAAACCTATAAATATTGAAAATCTAAATTCCTATTGTAGGAAAGCTATTTAAGAGGTAGGATATCTTATTTGATTAAAAATAATGCCAAGTTTTCAGTCATTCTTTCAACTGCTACCAGCTTGGATTATCAAATTGCTTTCAGTTTTAAAGTGAGTCTACTCTTCAACTCCTTTGAGAGTTGGGTAGAAAGAGAATTTTCAAATTGTGTACAATCATTTGGTATTAAACATTCTTTGCATGTAAATTATGCTACCATTCATTATTTAGTCTTTTGGTCACCAACATGCCTCCAAATTGAGACTTACACATCTCCCAGACCAGCATTCTTTTATAAGTGACAAATTTGGACTATCATTCTAGCATGACAGATGAGTCATATTATCTGAGTTCTTGTCCATTAATGATCAGTGACAGATTCCATATGAGTGACTGAGCTGACAAGATTTGCATTAGTCCCTATGTTGTGACATGACCAGGACTTCAAACAGATTGAATTTCTTTCCTCCCATACAAATATGTAGCTTATTATAGTTACACGCTCTGCCATACACTAATGTGGCGATTCCATGCAATTCTCCACATACCCCAGCAATTATTTTTCTTTGCAAGTAAGATAAGGATAATTAGGTTCACTTCTATCCTCCAAGTCTATCTCCAAGTGATATCAAAGGATAAAGACAGTGACTATGTAAAATATGCAAAGAAAAATAGATCTGAAATTATATATAGAAACACAGAGCAATAGAAATAGTTTTATTATTTTTAAAAAGATGTGATTCACTTTTTAAACATTTATTCAGGTATAACTATCATACAATATGCTAAATATATTTGGGCTATATAAGTTGATGAGATGGACTTAAGTACATACTGTGAACTCATCACACAATCAAGAGCATGAACACAACAATCACCCTACAAGTTTCTTCATGACACATTTGTTATACTCCCTCAATCCTTCTTAACCATTCCCAGCAAAAAGATCTGTGTTCTGTCTTATAAATTGGCTTTTCTTTTTTTAAAATTTTATATAAAAAGAATTACAAATATTTTGCTTTTTACTTGTATGGATTTTTGCTTTAAGTCAAATTATTTTGAGATTCTCCTTTGTTCTAAGTATAAGAAGTTCTTTTTTTATGCAGATTAGTATTCTAACATTCAACTGCTTAGTGAGCAATCAAACATTTGAGCAGTTTCCACTTTTTGGTCATTCCAGATAAAACTAGTGTGAAAAGTTGAGGATATATGCTTAAATCTGTCTTAGGTAAATTCCTAGAAGCTTAATGTTTGCAAGAAAGCATATATTTATTCAAGTTTCTAAAGAAGCACCCACAGTATCTTCCGCTTTCTTATAAATTAAGTTGTGTGTGTTCTTCTTATATGCTGGATACCATTCCTTCATCATATAAACATTTGACATATATTTTCTCCCCAATCTTTTACAGGTATTTTCTATCACAATGATGAAGAGAGAAATTTAAAATTTCTGATAAGATAATTCAACTATTTTTTTTAAAACATATATTATGGAAATACCCTTGGGGGAGGATGGCATTAGAGGAGGTTCCCTGCTTCACTCCTATGAGAATAATCTAAAGAAGTTCAGACAGACACTGGACTCAGATTTCCTTAACTCAAGGCAAAACTAGAATACCTTCTAGCCATTGGAGACCACAAGGGACAGATAAAATATTGAGAAAATTCAAATCTAAACAATAAAGGGAGGTGGCAAAAGGCACTGCCTGGGGTAACACAAGTTATTTCATGGTCATTTAAATGGTAAATTTGATAAGCTATATAAGTCGACTAAATCCTTGAATGATAAGATATACTAAAAGGGGCACAAAGAGAAATAAATCATTCATATAGGCCTATGTCCATTAAAGAAAATGAAGCAACAAACCAACCAAAGTCAACAATACCAATTATCTACAATCTTTTACAGGAAGGAGAAGTGGAGAAATTAATTTATAACACGACAATGACACCAAAATTTAGCATTACTCAAACACTAAAACCAAACGAAAACATTTCAAAGGAGGAAAGTTATAGGCCAATACATTTCATGAAACGTAAACACTCAGAAAAATACTAGCAACTGAATTAAAAAATGTAAAGGAATAATTGAACACCATGTTCAAGTAGTATTTATTCAACTATCTAATCCTGTTTTAACATTCAAAAATCAATTAATGCAACAAATCACATCAACAGGCTAAATAAGAAAAAAAATATATGCTTGTATTAATAAATGATAAAACATTTGAAAAATCCAATATATATTCATGATAAAAATTTCAGCAAGCAAGGAATGGAAGCAATTTTCTTAATTTGACAAGGAACATATATTGGGGGAATACTATGCTCTGAATAAAACAAACAAACAAAAAAAACACCAAGAAAACAAAAAACAAAACCACCTACTGCTAACATCATTATTTTTATTTTTTTACATCATTGTTCATTTTTAAACAATATTTGTATCCCCCCCACCCCCTCAGGTGTAGTCCTCATAGCTGCACCCTTGTATCATCACCTCAGTCCCCTGTGCTCCTCCCTCCTCCACCCCTGTAGTGTGTCTCTGATTTATAATTGTCCTTTTTGCTTTGATTCAAAAGAATACCTGTGTGGGCCTCCCCTCATGGTGCAGGAGGTTGAGTGCAGCACTGTGAAGATGTTTGCAGCCTCTGCAGTGCCGTTTCCATCCCAGCTGGCTGCCTGGCCTGTCGCGCCCTCTGCTCCCCACCTGTCGTGCTCTCTGCTCCCCTCAGCAATGTATGTTGTCAGTCTGCCTGTCTGCCACTCTGTCTCTGGTGAATACTCTCACCATCCCACAAATCTGGCCTGTACCCTGCTTCTTGTATAAATAAATAAATAAATCTTTAAAAAAAGAACACCTGTACACCTGTGTTTATTGCAGCATTATTTATAATAGGTAAAACCTGGAAACAACCAAAATGCCCAAAAATATATGACTGGATCAAGAAGATGTGGCATATATACACAATGGAATATTATTCAGCAATCAAAAAAGATAAACTCATGCCATTTGCAGCAATGTGGATGGAACTAGAAGGAATATGATCAGTGAAATAAGCCAGAAGGAAAAAGAAAAAAAAAATATTGGATGGGTTCACTTATAGCAGGAATATAGGAAAACCAAATAAGACATCAGTATAAAAAATAATAACAGTATAAAGCTAACATCATTATTAATAATAAACTAGTTGTTCCTCTCCTATAAAAGGAACAAAGTAAAAATGCCCCTTTTCACCACTCCAGTCAACAGCATGCTAGAAGTACTAGCTAATTCAATTAGAAAAGTCAAATAGACTGAGAAGAAAAGCCAACACAACACTGACTATATGATTTCATGTCCTTCTATAAAGCTACAGTGATCAAGACTCTGTGACAATAGGGTGGAACAGACAAACAGATGAATGGGATAGAGTAGGTGAGCCACCAATATAGGCAGATATATTCAAGTCATCTTTAACAAGGAACAGAAATATGGTCAACTTTTTCTAGATAAAGGAATGAAGGCAATTCTATGGGAAAAGTTTAGTAATTTCAAAAACTAGCATTAAAAAAAAAACCAAACAAAAAAACTAAGCATCACATTAAGAAAATAAAAAGGATAGTCATAGTCTTTTAAACTTTATCCCAAAACATAGGTCATAACTGCAAACATAAAATAAAACAATTTCTGCATTACACAGGCAAAACAAAAATCATTAAAACCTAGGTGACCATGAACAATGACTTTTTAGATATAGCACCAAAAGCATTATTAATCAAGCAAAAAACTGATACACTGGACTTCATTAAAATTAAAAAATTCTCTTCCACAAAAGGACAAGTGAGAATAAAGAACTGTGTCCTTGTCTAGACAAAACATATATATGGTAAACAACTGGGATTCAAATTCTATATGTGTCCTTTATACTTAACAATAAGAAATCAAAGCAATGAACAACAGATCTAAAAAGGTGTTTCACCAAAGAAAATATAAAAATGGCAAACATATGAAATGAAAAAGTATTCAATATCTTATATCACCAGGAAAAGGCAAATGAAAACATCATTGAGATACTACTCCATACCTACTAGATGGCTGAAATTCAAAATACTGACAAACACCAAATGTTGGTGAGAATGTGAGACCACAGGAACACTTGTTTACTGTTAGTGGAGATGCCAAATGGTTACAGCCAAATTGTAAGACAGTTTGGCAGTATATTACAAAGAAATATTGACTAAATATTAATGTATGATCCAAAAATCATACTCTTACATATTTACCCCAATAAGTTAAAAACTTATGATCACACAAAAATCTACAGATGAATGATTGTAGTGTATGTTTATAGTTATAATTACAAAACTTGGCAACAACTACAATGTCTTTCAAAGGTGAATGGATAAAAAACTATGGTTATGTCCATACAACAGAGTACCATGAAATATAATGAATTATAAAGTCATGGAGTAACACAAAATTCATATTTCTAGGAGAAAGATGAAAGACTGCAAAATGACATACTGCATGAATCCGTCTATATGGCTCTGTGGAAAAGCCAAAAGTATAGATACAGTGAAGTTCAGTGCTTTCCAGGGATTAAAAATAAGGGGAGTAGAGATGAATATGTGGAGAAAGGCAAGTTTTTAGGGCAGTGAAACTACTGTGTATTATGCAGGAAAAATGAATACACAATATTATCCATTAGTCAAAAACCATAGAATTTTACCACACAGAGTGAACCTAAATGAAAACCAGGTATTTTATCTAAAAAAATAATATGTGAGTATTGCTTCTGTCAATTATAACAAATGTATCACAATAATACAATATGTAAATAACACTGGAGACACTGTTGGTGGAGGAGACGAAAAATTTATATGGCGATTCTACCTTCTGCACAAATTTTAGTAAACCTAAAACTGTTCTGGAAAAAGTCTATTTAAAACTGAAAAAGATACAATACTTTTGGATTAATGAATCGTAATTTGGATTATTAATCATTATAGAGGGGGTTTACTATTTTTGTTGCAGAAAAAAACATTTTTATTATGTTTAAAAGTTGCCTATAATTTCATGAACATATTACTTTAGAATTAGTTTATGTATGACTTTGCTTACATAGCCTAAAGGATAAAGCATACAGAAGAATGAAAATTCCTGTAACTTAGATATGTTAACACTACACCATACCCAGCCCCACTTTAATCTCCATTTCCTCACAAATGTTGTTTGCTGTTTTTTAAAAACTATGTAACTGATAGTTACCAAGCCATGGTCCCTTCCTGCACCCACTATGAGTTTTATCGCAGTGATGAATTACTGAAATATTAGAACAGTTTTTATCAATAAGAATGTAGTATAGTACCAAGAATTACTATATGATTAATTTTCAATTTCTACTTAATTTAGAATTCTAAGATAACATTCTCTTTAGACTCCTTTAAGAATTGAAAAAAAAAAATAGAGAACAGGGACCTTTCTTCAATAAAGACTGCTTGAAACCAGCAGAAGGCTCCCGGCAGAGCCAGAGGTGAGCTGGGAAGTTCGCCCACGCCAGGCCCCTTCTGGCCAGCAGTCCAAGCCCAGAGGGGGAGTGGGCACCCATGGCCAGGGCAGACTGGGTGTGCAGGGGAGTGCATCTCTCCATTGCCATTTTAGAACAGGGACCTTTCTTCAATAAAGACTGCTTGAAACTGACAGAAGGCTCCCTGTGGAGCCAGAGGGAGAAGGTTCCCTGGGCAGTCAGAGGTGAGCTGAAGGCCCCCACAAACCTGGTCTCACCTGGCAGGAAGTCAGAGCACAGAGGAAGATCCAATGATTTGGAACCCAGAGTGCAATCCAGCTGCCACACCTCCAGGGAAGTTTGTGGGACTTCAAGATACACCTTTGTAATTAAACACAGAAGAAGGAGATATTCTGTGACAGTGACCATTAACATACTCAAAGTACAACTGCCTCACTAGACTTCTGGCATAACAGTATCTGACTCATCTGTACCGTCAGTTTCTGAAACCCCACAAAGAACACACCAAAAAGATGCTGGCCAGAACCAGAGACACAAGGTCCCAACACATACGGCAAATTAGAAAACAGCAGCAGGGAGAAGAAAAACTGCATGCAACCTAGCAACTCCTCAGGAAAAAGACACACACAAAAAGAAAACCACCCACCAGATTGCAAAGACAGCGACTTGGACGAACTTCTGAGCCTTCCAGAAAGAGAATTTAAAATTGCAATGATTAAAAATTTGAAGGAAGTCAAAAATGACATGGGAAAAATAAACAACGATCAGAAGAATGAAATTGAGTACCTAAAGAGGGAGTAAAACAAATGCAGGAGATCAAAGAATTAATGGAGGCACTAAAGAACTCTGGGAAAAACAGTGAAAGCAGAATGAATGAAATGGAAGCATGAATTAGTACTCTTGAATACACAGAAATAAAAAGAAACAAAACAGAAAAGGAAAGAGAAGTATGAAGGAAAAAGTTCAAAGAAAGACTTTGGGAACTTTCTGTCTCCATGAGGAAAGGAAATATGAGAGTTATATAATCCCAGAAGGAGAGGAGAGAGACACAGGAACAGAGAAAATAATTGAGGAAATAATTGAAGAGAACTTCCCAAATGTGATGAAGGAGCTGAAAATAGACATACAAGAAGCAAGAAGAACACCAAACTACCATGACGAAAGGAAAAATACAGCAAGACACATAATAGTAAAGCTCCCAAGAATCCAGGACAAGGGAAAAATAATGAAGCTGACAAGAGGGAAGAAACAGATAACGTTCAAAGGAAAACCAATCAGACTGACATCAAACTTCTCCAAAGAAACACTACAGGCAAGGAGAGAGTGGAGGGACATAGTCAACAGACTCAAAGACAACAAATGCCAACCAAGAATACTCTAACCCACAAAGATTTCTTTCCTCTATGAAGAAAGAATAAGGACCTTCCCAGACAAACAGAAACTCTGGAATTTCATTATGACTAAATGCCTACTCCAAAAAATAGTACAAGGATCCTAAAGCCAGAACCTCAGAGGGATGAATAACAATGGAAGAAGGCCAAAAAAAAAGTTATTAAAAGAATAAATGAATAAAACCAGAGAAAAGACAAACACAATGGCAAATACAGATGCTAACACATCAATATTAACTCTAAATTAAATGGACTAAACTCTTCAATAAAAAGACATAGAGTTGCAGGCTGGATTAAGAAACAAAACCCAACCTTTTGCTGTATCCAGGAAACATATTTAACTGCAAAAGATAAAAATAGACTCAAAGATAAAGGACGGAAAACAATCCTACAAGCAAATGGACCAAAAAAGAAAGCAGAAACAGCTATACTTATACCAGATAAAACAGATTTCAAACTCAAAAAGGTAAAAAGAGACCCCAATGGTCACTACATTATAATCAAGGGGACAATACTTCAAGAAGAAATAACACTCATTAACATATATTCACCAAATGAAGGAACACCAAAATATATCAGACAACTATTATGATCTTTGAAAACAGACATCAGAGAAAAAACGTATGTAGGAGACTTCAACACACCACTATCAACAATGGATAGATCAACGAGACAAAAAATAAGTAAAGACACTACAGCTCTAAATAAGGATCTAGAGCGGTTGGGCTTAACAGACATCTACAGAACACTAAACCCAAAAAAATCTGAGTACACATTTTTCTCAAGCACACATGGATCGTTCTCCAGGATCGATCACATACAGGAACACAAGACAAACATCAACAGATACACCAAAATTGAAATCATACCAACCATCTTCTCTGACCATGAAAGCATCAAACTAGAAATAAAACATAAAAAAGAAGGCAAGGAACTCTCTTACCTCATGGAGATTGAAACCAACACTACTGAAAGACCACTGGACTAATGAGGAGATCAAAGAAGAAATTAAAAATTTCTTTGAGTTGAATGACAAGGAGAACACCATTTCCTAAATGTACGGGATGCAGCAAAAGCAGTAATAAGAGGACAATATATAGCAATAGAGGCTCACATCAAGAAACAAAGAACTCAAAGATACAACCCAATCTCAAAGCTCAAAGAACTACAAAAAGAACAACAAAAAAACCCTAAAACCAGTAGAAGAAAAGAAATAATAAAAACCAAAGCAGAAATAAATGAAATCGAAACTGAAAAAAAAAATCCAAAAGATCAATGAAGCCAAGAGCTGGTTCTTTGAAAAAAATCAATAAAATAGACAAATCCCTAGCCAGGCTCACAAAGGAAAAATGGGAAAAAGCACAAATAAACAGAATCACAAATGAAAGAGGAGAAATCACAGCAGACACAGCAGAAATCAAAAGAATAATCAGTCACTACGATGAACAGTTATATGGAAACAAGTTCAACAATCTAGAGAAGATGGACAAATTCTTACCACTCTACAATCACCTGAAGATAGATAAAGAAAAAATAGAACACCTAAACAGACCAATTACATGCAGCAAAATTGAAATGGTAATCAAAAACCTCCCCAAAAACAAAAGCCCAGGACCTGATGGATTTACAATGAATTCTACCAAACATTCAGAGATGAATTAGTGCCTATCTTCACAAACTCTTCCAAAAAATTGAGAAGTTAGGGATAATAACAAACATGTTCTATGAAGCCAACATTACAGTAATACTAAAACCAAACAAGGACAACACACAAAAAGAAAACTATAGGCCAATCTCTCTAATGAACACTGATGCAAAAAATCCTCAATAATATTCTAGCTATCAGAATCCAACAATGTATCCATAAGATAATTCATCACGACCAAGTTGGATTCATTCCAGGGACACAAGGATAGTGCAACATCAGAAAATCAATCAATGTCATCCAACACTTCAACAAAAAGAAATATAAAAACCATATGATAATATTAATAGATGCTGAGAAAGCATTCGACAAAGTACAACACCCATTCATGATAAAAGCCCTTGAAATTCTTGGGATACAAGGAACATATCTCAACATCATGAAGGCCATCTATGACAAGCCAACAGCCAGTATCATTCTCAATGGTGAAAAGCTGAAAGCATTTCCATTAAGAACTGGGACAAGACAAGGATGTCCACTCTCACCACTGCTTTTCAATAGAATACTGGAAGTCCTAGCCAGAGCAATAAGACAAGAGAAAGACATACAAGGAATCCAAATAGGAAAAGAAGAAGTCAAACTATCACTATTTGTAGATGATATGATAATATACATAGAGAACCCCAAAAACTCCACAGAAAAAGTAATTCAACTAATCAATCAGTTTAGTAAAGTGGCAGGATACAAAATCAATATGCAAAAATTAGTAGCCTTCCTATACACAAACAATAAATCTAAAGATTATTATCAAAACAAAAAAAATCAAATACTTGGGAATAAATCTACCAAAAGAGGTAAAGGGCCTATACAAAGAAAATTATAAAACATTGTTAAAAGAAATAGAAGAAGACACAAAGAAATGGAAAGACATCCCCTGCTCATGGATTGGAAGAATTAACATTATCAAAATGGCCATCCTACCAAAAGCAATATACAGATTCAATTCTATTCCAATAAAAAGTTCAATGACATTCTTCAAAGAAATAGATCAATTATTGATGAAATTCATATGGAACCACTAAAAACCCCAAACAGCCAAAGCTCTTCTGAAAAAAAAAAAAAAAAAAAAGAAAGAAAGTATAATGGAGACATCACACTCCCAGACTTCAAACTTCAAACTTGGAACAAGAACAGACACACAGACCAATGAAATCAAATAGAAAATCCAGAAATAAACCCACAGATTTATGGTCAACTAATCTTTGACAAAGGAGCAAAGAATATGCATTGGAGCAAAGAAAGTTTGTTCAATAAATGGTGCTGGGAATACTGCGTCGCTACATGCAAAATAATGAAGCTTGACCACTACCTCACACCATGCACAAAAACCAACTCAAAATGGATTAAAGAACTAGACATAAGACCTGAAATCATAAAATTCATAGAAGGAAATATAGGCGAAACACTACGTGATTTGCATATCAAAGACATCTTTACAGACACATCACCCAAAGCAGTGATAGTGAAGGCAAAGATAAACAGCTGGGACTACATCAAATTAAAGAGCTTCTGCACAGCAAAAGAGACAATAACAAAAACAAAGAGAAACCCCACCGACTGGGAGAACATTTTTGCACACAACACTAATGATAAAGGACTGATCACAAAAATCTACAAAGAGCTGATGAGACTCAACAAAAACAAAGATAATAATCCAGTCAAAAAATGGGCAGAAGAGCTAAAAAGAAACTTCTCTGAAGAAGAAATGCAAATGGCCAACAGTCATATGAAAAAATGTTCAACATCACTTGTAATCAGGGAAATGCAAATCAAAACTACAATGAGATACCATCTCACACCAGTGAGAATGGCACATATTAAAAAAAAAAAAAAAACTAGCAACAACAAATGTTGGCGAGTTTGTGTAGAAAAAGGAACTCTTCTGCACTGCTGGTGGGAGTGCAAACTGGTCCAACCACTATGGAGAGCTGTGTGGAGATTTCTTGACCTACTAAACATAGAGCTTCCATATGAACCAGCAATTCCATTCCTAGGTCTTTACCCAAAGGACACAGAAACATCCATTCCATAGAGCACCTGCACCCCTATGTTTATAGCAGCGCTATTTATAATAGCTAAGCTATGGAAACAACCCAAATGCCCAAAAATAGATGACTGGATCAAGAAGATGTGGTACATATACACAATGGAATATTACTCAGCAATCAAAAAGATAAACACATGCAGTTTGCAGCAACATTGATGGAGCTAGAAGGGATCATGCACAGCGAAATAAATCATAAAGAAAAAGAAAAATACCGGATGGTCTCACTCATAGCAAGAATTTAGAAAACCTAAATAAGAGACCAGGAAAAAGACTAATTAATACAAAGTAAAGATCAAAATCAATAAGCAACTATAAAACAGAGACACACTTTGGTGGGGGAGGGAGGAGCGGCAAAGAAAGGAAGGACTAGAGTCAAAATAAGGGGGGGTGCAATTATATGGGGAATATAACCAAAATGCAAATGCATACATTGTGCAAAGATGAAAAAAGATGTAAGAATTATATAAATAAAATATTTAAAGCAAAAAAAGAATTAAAAAAATTAGAAACCCATAAGACTAAGCAAAGTGTTATAACTTATCTATTTAACAGTTATAAATTAGTTACCAAAGAAAATTATTTAAGTATTAATTTGCCTTTTCCAGTAACAAAATACATATTTTGAATATACTTTCAATTCATCATTGGTACATGGTGATGTCACTCCTTATTCTCATGAAGGAACTTAGAATCTAAATTTTGTGAAAGTAAAATTTTACTGGTCTGTCATGTTTGCTGCTACATAAATGAATTGAACTTGCTAGTAGTCTTCTAATGTATATTAACCCCTCCTGAGTCTTATTCTTGCAACTGAAGTAGCTACTGGATGAATATTGTATATGTGTACACAGTGGCCCACTCAATAGATAGGTAACTGAGAGTTCAGAACATTTGGCTCCCAGTCTAGTGTTGTATTGTAGTAAATATGTGTTGATTTCATATGATTATGAACTATTTATAACAAATTAAAGTGGTAATAATCACTAATATGTATTGTGTCCTATGTTTCATATTTTGTTCATCATTGGCATAAACCATCATATTTAATAATCAAAAAAATCCCATGGGGTAGAATCCACTATCAGAATTTTGTGGTTAGAACTCTAAGGCTTATGTAGGTTAAGTTCCACAGTCCCATAAGGAATAATAAGCAGAGGAGCAAGAACTTGAACATACTTGATGCTCTTAGAAATTTTAGTTGATGTTTACAATCACTATATAATCAGTGAGGGAGCATCTTATTAGAAGGATTTTAAAAATAAACACATCACATTAGCTATTAGCACAATAATGCTGCAAAATAAAAACTAAAAAAAATTAGTGATATGCAATAGTAATCACTTTACTCATGTATCTGTGAGTCAGCTGGAGGATGGCTGATTTAAACAGAATTTAATTACGCTAGGTTCCAAGATAAGTGTTGCATCAATATCTGTTTTACATAACTCTTATCCTCATATACTAGCCATTACTTGAAGCATGTTTTTCAGAAAAAATGTAGCTTTAGAAAGCAAGCACATCAACATAGTTATTTTGAGCTTTTGCTTATTACATATCTGTTGACTAAATATTGCTTTACTGGCAAAACTCAACATTAATGGCAAAGGAAAGCATGTCTTCTATTGTGGTCAACCCAACCAGGATATGCTAAATATTTGTTGGATACTAAATCTAATCTAATACACAGAAACATACATACACAAAGAGACAGATACATATCACCATCACCCAATCCCATTGGTATATATTGCATATGAATGTCATTTCATTTGTAATCAAAGATTTCTGTCATTACTCAATTCAAATCACCCAATCTTCCAATGTCTCTTGGTTGGGTTAAATTAGAGAATATACTTCCAACAATGAATTACTGTCTCCTGCTAGGTTTAAAGCCTCCCTATATTCAAAGGGCAATCTGATATCTCTGGAGAGTTAATAGGGCTTAAATGACTTCCTTAGTCTTATAACTTGATAAAGAAAAAAAGTAAAGGAGTGGGGGTAAAGGTAGATCCACTCTTAAGTTGGAGTTATTACTTAAAGTCAGTGATATAGGTCATATTATTTCTAGCCACTTAGATATCAAACCTGTCTGCTCATAAGCATATTTCACAAATAAGTGTTACCATTTATGCAGATGTAATAGAGTCTATGAAGTCTGATCATTCGATCATTTCTCTTGAAGGATATTGACTTTTTGGTACAACACTAAGAGATACATAGTTATGTGGTTATACAAACCAAGAGGTAAGGATAGATTTTTTTTTCTCACTTAAGACCTTTATCAATTGACTTTTAAATTAAAATAGCTAATCTATGTATTGCTTAATTCCTATATTCAGGACGGCAAGTAAAACTGGGGCAGATCACACACTGAAGGTCTCAGCATGATAAGAAATCCTTTTTTCAGTAAGAGAAATACTTGCATCATAAAAATCAATAAATTGTTTTAAAACTCACATGGCAAACTAATTTGTCTTATACAAGAGAGTCAATTTAGAGAAGCTGCCTATGCCTTCTTTTCCACCACATGTTCAGCCTTACAAACTTATTTCTTAGTAATCAAAACAAACATTTTGGACAAGTTCTCATTTTGCATTGCCATCTGGATATAAAATCCAAAGAAACACCATTTCTTAAAAAACAAAACAAACAAACAAACAAACAAACAAACAAACAAAAAAAGGATTCCTGGAAAACACAACTACTAGGGTTGAACTGACAAAGGTGCTGGTTTTAGGGCTTAATCTGATTTCATCATAATTCCAATCAATTTAAGGCAGGGCAGAGAGAGGAATTCTTCCCAGAATCTCAGAATTCAGTCCAACTTTAGTCATTTTCTAACCCACATGATATGTTATAGATTCAATTTATGATGTTTTTCTTTAATTATTTAAGACAAGGAAGTTACTGAGGACATTTGTCATTGGGTCCTCAATTCTTAGACTGTAAACAAGACGTAGTAAGAACATATAAAAATGGAAAATAATGGAGTGAGATTATTATAATGATGAAGATACGGAAGATTTTTGCTTAGAGTAGACTGAAAATGTGTTACGATAAATTCTGAGAAGGGGGAATGTCATAGTTTATAAAAGTATAATGGAGATGAAGCTTATTCACATAGCATCTTCAAAGTGTGAAAGATGCCTTAGAGAGTCAGAGAAAGAGAAGGGTGACTACTAATGCTTAAAGGATACAGGTTTTACTTAAATTATATAATGTAACAAACATCAGTCACATATTTTTAAATTATCATAAAGCCAACTTAGGTTGATATTTAATCAATAAAAATACCTTTCATTGGTTTGCAGTTAGTTTAGAATTTCTATTGAGCATTTTTCCCACAAATCAAAGCTATATGTTTTAGTATTTATTATCCATTGATCCTCCTCCACTCCCACTCGTACCTTCACCCCCTACCACCACACTTTTATTTATTAAGCAGCATCAGGTAATGATTATCTGAAATGCCTATTGTGGTTGAATATTATACCTTAATCTTTCCCTAACTGATACAATCAATGTAATAACGTGTTTTCTCTTTTACAGATGTTGTGCATGGGGGAGAACCATGATGTAAAAGTATGTATCTAAGTGTCTAATATCATCTAGGTCTAAATTAAAACAGAAAGGTTCATACTTGGATGGAAAAAATAGTTTGGGGTTTAGCAGGATGATGATCTAGGAATTTCTAGTCTTAGTACTTTCCACTAAACACCAATTTAAACAAATATTTGTGCTCAAAAATACCTTCACAAGATTAAGAATTCCAGATGGGGTTACAACACTTGGATGGAACAGAGAAATATGAAAATATACACTGAAAAGGATAGGAAAGACAATTCTACTTTTCCCCTGTGACCACCTTCCCCAAACCCAGTCAGCCCAGCACATAGACACCTTCCACTTGACCTTATCTTGGACATGACTGCCAGGTTCCAGCTCTCAGACTGCTTCAGCACCAGGCCAGCCTCCAGACCAGCTCCAACATGAATCCAGTCTCCTACTCTCTCAGTGCTAGGCCTGCCCATATGGCCCTGTTGGTTCTCAGGGGTCCAGACTGGCTTTCAAGCACTAGACTCCCAGACTGACCCAACACTCATGGAGACCCAGATGTCAGTGATTACATGCTATTGTGTGCTATACAACCAAAGGAAAACAATGCCCCCTTTCCATTTAAAGAAGATAATAATATCTAAACATTTTAATTGAAGGTTTACTCTTCAAAACAAATGAACTAAGTGACCTTAGTTTACTGACTTTCTACAATCCATACACTTATTGATAGGAGAAAGTATTTCTAAAAAACTTAAGAGTCACTTCAAATGCATTTCAGAAGACTTGGCCATGCTTTCAACTTGTACTCAAACAACCCCACATATCTGTCATTGACATTTTTGGGGTGTCTTTGATAACAAGCACTTAACACTCATCAATCCTGCATTACCCTAAACCACCCCAGGAACCGGGATGAAGAATCCAGTCCAGTAAGTTTGCATGCAGAACAAAAAGGACACTTACCTATTTTAAACACCCGAGATGTTCTGTCCAGAAACTTAAGCAGCACAAGTGATCTAATCCATTCTGATTTCAAGTCCAAAGGCATCAGGAGGGTCCTGTGGGTTAGGGCCAGCTAAATGTCTTTCAAAAGCTGCTTGATCCCTTCAGATATGGAAGTTCTGCATTTCTAGGGGATAGGCATCTTATTGGGGTTTTCAAGCAGCAGCCTGATCAACATGGAATATCTTGGTGCCCTGTTTGTCATAGGTCCCCACTTTATGGATAGGAAAGGGCTCTCCCCCAGAGAAACACAGCAGCAGTTCTTGCAATTCCACATTGCAGCTAGCGCTTTGTTTCCAGGACTAGATAAAGTGTGGTAGGTCTGGGAAGAGTCTTTTAGCTACAGTTTTACCAACTTAAAACAGGGAAGGAAAGGTAGTTCCAATCAGTGCCCGCATTGGGAGGAGTGATGAGAGCAATGAATGCGTAATTAAGAGGGACTTCATCCAAAAAAGATAAAAATTAACTTTTAAAACCACATTGCTATACTGCTCAGAGCAGCTCTTCTGCTTTCTCAGACTGCCCACTGCTTTCTGCAGTGTTCTGTCCTATCGCTTGCTAATAACCTTTGTTGCTGACTTCATTCTGGTGCTTTGTGTAATTCTTTTCGTGAGAGACACCAAGGATCGTCAGGTGTCACGGTGCTCAACACCCAGGAGCTACTTCTTGGTCTCAGAGTTAGTGAAAGTGACTATTTATAGGATGGCCCGGATGATAATGCCCAGGAAAGATAAAGGCCTTGGCTGTGTTGCGTCCCTCTCCCTCACAGCCTTCAGGGACCCCATAGAAGTCGGCGGCCGACTGAGAACAGTCAGTATTTATTCACACCCACCTTTGCATTGCCTTTTTTGTTTCAGGGGTCAGTCCTCCACAGACTTTGCTTAATCCAAAGCTGGCCTCTTTGAGGGTGAGTGTGCCAAAGTGCTCCATGATGAGGCTGTGTCTGGCGTCAAGTCTCTGTGGATGGCGTGTGTAGCACCAGCAAAGCACAGATGTGTTCTTTGAATCCCGCAGATGGGGTAAAGGAGAGTCCTGGAGCCCTCAGTGGCTTTTTCAGGTTTTTAATGCTCTTTCTACACCATTTGCAGTGAGACTACCAGGCGCAGGGGAGCCTGGGGGCCGGGAGGCCGGCAAGGCTCATAGGCCCTGGCGAAACTTCCCTCTTCCTGGGCTCCAGCGTTCCGTCCTGTTCTCTTTGGTCTACACTGCTCTCTGCCGCCTCGTCCTCTGCTGCACTCTTAGATGCTCGTCTGGGCGCATGGGCGCCCACTCACGCAGGCTTACACCACACTCCACGGGCACCCCTGTAAGACCACAGGTGTCATTCATTGATGCTAATGGCCTGAGGGCGGGTCAACCTGATAACTTCCCCTCACCTTAGAATGTGGTTTCTGTGCCGGAGGACATTGATGCTCACAAATTCTCCTTTGAAGCTTTAGTTGGCGCCAAGCTCTGGTACAACCCCTACCGTCACTGAACTGGGTGACACACCCAAGGAGACAGAGCATCTCGGCAGGACTCTGGTCTTTCTCCCCGTCTCCTCCCGCGCAGGCTCAGGGCAGGGCAGGGGACATGCGCTCAGGAGGCTCCCGCGCAGGAGTAGAGGGTGGCTCGGATTGCAGCCGACACCCTCCAAGGACCCGACGACGTTTGGTGGCACCATTTTAGATTGAACAGGGCCCAGAATTCAGCCAGCATCAGCTGTAGCTGCTCAGGGGCGAGTGCAAGCCCCCTGCGTCTGTCTACTGCCTTGTAAGTTAGGGGAACGCTCACACCAGAGGTCAGTCAACAGTGCACCGACAGGCCTCGGACCTGCCCCGCTGCTGCCCCAGGGCTCTCACCCACCAGGTAGGCCTCACCCTGGACCTCAGCCACCAGGGAGGCTAAAGTCTCATAAAATGTTAAATATGTGGCGTGCACGGGAGTTTCTGTGGAAGGTGAGTGAAGCAGATACACATACAGAGGAGTGAAACTGCAACTGTAAAGTTTCTGACATATATAATTATGTGAGTATATTAGTTACGTTTAAAATAAAATAAACTCATCCATTGTTTTAGCTAGTTCGTGGCAATGTGAATACAATTTAGCATGAATTACAAAATATGACTCATAGCTCTGCAAAGGTGATTAAAGTCGTTTCTATTTGCTTTTTTTTTTTAAGATTTATTTATTTATATAAGAACTGGGGTCCAGGTCAGAGGTGTGGGAGGGTGAGAGGATTCAGCAGAGACGGAGCAGGAGGGCAGACTGACTGAAATACACTATTGAGGGGAGCAGAGGGTGAGACAGGAGAGGTCTGCCAGGCCATGTGGGTTTCTCCCTGGCCAGCCAGGAATCAAACCCTCACTGCAGAGGCTGTGGACAGCTTCACATGCAGAGTTCAACCCACTGCACCACCCTGGGGAGGCCCTCCCTCTATTTAGGCCCTATTTTTGCATGAAAAAGCCGACCTGCCCCGTTCCTTCCTACTTCCATGGATGCATCATAAAGGAATATGTAGTCTCATTCCATTACACTTGTGGGCTATGGGAGAGATGCAAAATTGCCACTATCATATTCCTACACTTACAGCCATCCCAGAGAATGGTTCTGCAGTCCTTGCTGGCTACCTGGGTTTGCTCTTGGCTTGTTCCCAATAATATAAATGAAATATCTAGTAGTTGCTGACCATTAGATATCTCGGCATTTTATTATCCCTAACAATTTTATTATCTTAATGAGGAGGATCCCTACTTTGCAAAATGTGAGGATTAGTTACAAAACTTTTTTAGTGTGAATAGAAGGCCCAAGAAATGTGCCTTGGTTCAAAGAACCATAAGTCAGTGCTTTCTGTGAGGTTGGCTTACCCATTTTTGGGGACCTTATGCAATTTATCCTAAGGAATTTCATCTGCATATTAAAATATATATTCATAAGTTTCCTCATGAATATTTACTGGTTGTCCAAATATATGTATTAATGAGGAACTAAATGAACTATGGTAATTATATACAATGAGAAACTAGATGTCATCCATAACAATGAATAAAACTAAAGTTATTGACATGTATGTTTGGCCATGAGATCTACTTGCAAAAAAGCATGTTATATAAGTTTCTACAGTAATATTTAAGACTATTAGTAAAACTGTGCACTGTGTATGTAAGTAGATATCTAGAATTCACTGAAAAGTTAATTATATTGATATTTTAGTGATTTTTGATTTCTTTGTGTTTTCAAATATGTTATATTATTTGAATATATATCAATCACATTTATCAAGTATATCTCATTTTTTTCCCAACATTTATTTTATTTATGTATCCAACAACTGGGATGTAGGCCATTGGTTCCAGGACTGAGAGGATTCACCCAAGACAGGGTAGGGAGCATAACAGGCAGATCTACTGAAATACACTGCTGAGGGGAGCAGCGGGCGAGACAGGAGAGGTCTGCTGCGCAGTGTGGGTCAGCTCGCTGGCCGAGGGTTGAACTAAAGCCACAGTGGCTAGCAATAGCTTGACAGCACTGATACTTCACCCTGCACCACCAGGGAAGCCCCTAAATCTCATTTTAAAATCATGTCAAGCAACATGTCTATATGAGGAACACAGATACTACCATTCAAAATTTTCAAGTGTCTCATAGATGCCAGCTTTCTTTTTCTTCGATTCTGTCATAGAGCAGTGGAATAGAATACAATATAATAAACATGCTAAATAAATACACTAAAATTAAACACTGGATACATAATCACAAAGTAGATATAGAGAAAATATTCAATTGCTATAAAAAGTTTCTGCAATCTTACTCTCAATTCCTTTAGTTCATTGCTAACTGGTAACACAGTTTGTGATTTAGCACAGGTCTGCAGAGCACATTTTGAGTAACACTACTCTAGAAAAAGTGATAGTTAAAGGAATCAAAGTGTGATATTTTTAAATGACTGTTTAATTCATCAAAATAGGCCAGTCTGTGCCAGCGTTAAAAAAAAAAAAAAACCCTTACACTAATGAAGCATTTTTTATCAATCATTTGAGTCCATTGTACTTCAAGCTTTGGTCTTCTGTCTAACATTAAGTTCATGCCAGTTGGAACATATGACTTCTATATCCCCATGACAGAGGAAAAGAAAGATGAAGGAGGAACACTAGCTCTTTATGCCAGTGATTATAAGGAGCGTATCATTCCTGTTCTCAGTCCATTAACCAGAATTAGTCTTATGGCTGCAAACTAGTTCAAATTAGGATGAAAAATGTAGGAGAAAGAGCAGATATTTTGTAGACACTAACTTCATGGAGAAGTTGTCAATCTAATAAGCTACTAATCAAGATCATAATGATTATAAGGGAGTTGGAATTAAAATTTAGGTTTTCTGTTTCCAGATATATTTGTATCAACCTGGATAGATTATGTTGTAGCAAAGAAATTAACCCCTAAATCTGGTGAGTGTAACACATGGAAGTTTTTATCATGCTCTATTTGGGGTCACTGTCATATCCATGAATATTTTCCAGGTGATAAAAGCTTAAAAAATGAGAGTGCCCAGTGAAGTCAGAACTGTTTTCCACATTCTGGACCAGAAGAGGTACTCATGACATTCAGAATTAATTGGCAAGATATGTTCACATGTGCACACCTCTGCAAGAACACTGGTCATGGAGGAAGAACACATGTATGTTTTTGTGAGTAGTATATGGAGATATGTATATATATATATCATATATTTTATATATAATATTCAACTAAGTTAAACCTGCTCTCAATAATTAGTTGCAGTTTGAATATTTCTGCCTTTTTAGTTGCAGCTACATTTAGAATGGTTGAGTGAAATTTGTAAACTGCCTAAATTACTCTCTGTCTTCCCTCCTTGAAACTTTATATATCTATCAGCAGTTGAACACCAGTTCAACCATTTTATTTAAATTGTTCAATCCTGTGGGAAAAAAATCAGTCAAAACTATCAAGGTTATTTAAAAGAAAATAACATATTTGTCAAACTAAAAATATGCACAGACTTAGCCTAGCCTCATGCATAGACTTACCTCATTTCCTACCACCTGAGTAAATGTGTCTTTCTGTTTGCTCTGACATGACCCAGAAAATATGTTCCAAGCACACACTTGTTAAAAAACACTTTTATCCAAGCCAGGTAAATATGGAATTCATTCATAGAGGACCCTCAAAAAGAATAACAAAGAAAATATTTTTTTAATTAATCGGCGGGAAAAAAGAGCCATCTGTCACAACTGGCCTAAACTTCTACCAGTGTGAAGCCAGGAGGAAGGACCAGGTAATGTCTTCAGACTGCTATTTTCCCAGAAGTGAAAAAAATCAGAGCCAGGCATTTGATTTGGATTCCAGTCATCACACAGGCCTGCCCCTTTCCTAAAATATCTATATTTCATTAGAAAATACATTTTGAATTCAGAAATAAAGATAAGCTGATGTAGGAAAATGACACCTGAAGGTATAAATGTGACAGCAGATCACCCAGAATTTGTCAAGAACTTACAAAATAGTGTTTTTTCTTATAATCCTCCACTTATCAAAATTCTGTCTAAGGTGCCTTCCATCTGTCTTGGCACGTATGTGGATAAAATTATCAGTTCTCTATTAGCATATGCTTTACTTCTTAGATGTTTGTTTATTGGGAAAGTTAATGTAGCATGCAACTTGCAATTAGTTTTTACTCAGTTAATGACAGGTTTCCATAAAATGACTTGCATTGAAATATGGAAGCTAATGGCATTAGTAAGGTATACAGACGCTTGGCCTTAAGTCTAGGAAAGGAAGCCAAATCAAGAATTTACTGACAGAAATTTTCAGTCATTTGACAGGATCACTGGCAATTTTTCTTTTGGCTATCTATTTAGCAAATTCAATATTAATGGATTACTTTTGTGCCTGATAAAATTTGACCTTGGTGTTTTAGTAATGAGCAAGTTACTTATTTTACCTATTCATGTCAATTTCAATTTATGGTGAGAGCATCAATATATATTCTATTGAAAGACTGCCTTGGGCGTGGTTTGAAAGCTAAATGTATATTGATAGTATGATCATTGCCCTGGGCCAGAAGACTGGTTATAGCAGTGATTCCTATACGCAGAGCATTACTCATTAAAAAAATACCTGGGGTACATTTTCAGAAATATAAATTCCATTAAGAACTTCTTACATGTGTTGTAATTCATTATCTCTTCTTATGTTAGGACTAGTGAATTGCATTAAAACTAAACAAAACCATCTAAGGTGACTAATCATCAAACTATAAACTGAAATCCTCACTAAACTAATTCCTTTTGTGTTCTTTAAATGTACAATTATCTCTATATGAAATATTTCCTCCTTCCTCTCCAGTTTTCCATGACACGCATAATTCAAAAGAAAGAGACAACCTATCTAACTTTTCTCCATGAGATTTGTAAGTTCAAACACTGTAACAATAATTTCCTTATCATTATCTCATTCTCTGATGATGGAAAAACATATATAAAATTAACCCTTTCATTGGATTTTCCTATTATGTACATTTCATATAAGTGGAGACATACAATATATAGCCTGTTTTAGTCTCTTTGTACATAGTATTTTTAAGGTTTGTCTATATTGTGGCATGAGTCAATACTTTATTCTCGTTTGTATAGCAGAATAACTTTCCATTTGTATGGATATACCACATTTTTTTTTCAGTTGACCATTGCTAGTTAAATATTTCTATACTTATATTCACCAAATATATTGATCTGTAGTTTTCTAGTCATAATGGACTTAAATAATTCTATTTTTGGAACAGTTTGTGAAGGATTGGTATTAATTCTTTGGTGGACATTTGATAAAATTCATAAATCTCTTCCAGGATTTTTCTTCATAGGAATTTATTGATTTCCAGGTCAATCACTTTTAGATCTATTCAGATTTCCTATTTCTTCTTGAATTAGTTTCATACTAAGTATCCTTGGAGCTATTTGCCTACTCAGTACAAGTTTTCTTATTTGTTGGTATATAGTTATTCATATCAATCTCTTGTAATCCTTTTTTATTTTTTCATGAAGTCGGTGATAATATCCTCTTAACCATTCCTTATGTTAATAATTTATACTCATTTTCTTTGTCAATCTGAGTAAAATTTTGTTATTTTAAAAAGACCAATTTTTGTCTTCCATTATCCATTTCACTGTTTCCCATGTTGCTATTTATTATGTCTTTCCTTATGCTTTTTTTTTTTTGTTCCTTGAGTATCTTAAGGTGAAAGATTAGATTATTGAGAGATTAGATTATTATTAAGATTTTTCTTCCATTTTTAATAGAGACATTTCCAGATAAACATTTCTCTCTAATTATTTTTTATCTATATCCTATAAGTTTTGGTATATTGTGTATTTTCATTCATCTCCAAATATTTTCTAATTCCCCTTCCCTTATTATTTTTTATTTTGCTTGTTGATTATTTGATAGTGTGTTGTTTAAGTTTAGCATACTTATTGACTTTCCTTTCCCTTCTAAGTTTAAGAATAATACATAATTTTTGTTTCCTAGTAAAACAATGATTTTATTGCGTGAATACATAGGAAAATTCATGCAGCTAGGACAGAGGCTCTAGATGACTTGTGTTTCCAACTGGAGGGAGAGCGTGATCATTTCTTCTTTTCCTCATGCCTTTCCACATTTTAGAAATATTCTCATGATTAAAATGTTTTTGATTTTTTTTGTGTGTGAGCTATTTGATACTTCTTGGGATTTAAAGAAAATCCATAGAATATTCAAGGAATAATGAGTAGATAAATATAGCAATGACAAAGGAATTATGGATGATATACTGAGAAAGTTGAGTGGCTGGGTTAGATGAGAAATAGTTATGAATCACAGAAATCAGCAACCCCCTCAGATCTGTTACTGCTTAGTATTACTTTATGTATATCTATTTTTAAGAATTATATTTTATTTAGTATATGATACCTATGGCAAAATGAATCATTATTGAATATATCAGTATTAAATAAATTAATGATTATAATATGCATGCTAATTTAAAAAGTTGTTAATAAAAAATATTCATCTTACAATGAAACATTATTTCCCTGTATCCAAGTGGTAGAGATAGATTTAGTTAAATAAGTGTGAAAAATACATAAAGTACAAAACTCACTTATATTTCCATTACTTGACTGTAACAAGTAATCTTTTAAGTATATTTAGTCTCTGCACTATTTTATACAGATATTTTGTGCTATTTTCACATGATTAAGGCTATATAATGTCTTGCTCAAATATACACATACATTTTGTTTTGTTTTGTTTTGTTTTGTTTTGTTTTGTTTTGTTTTGTTTCGTTTTGTTTTGTGGGAACTTTGCTGGCGGCGGGGGAATGAACCGGCACTGCAGAGGCTTGGCAGCCTCGCAGCCCAGCGCTCAACCTCTGCGCCACCAGGGGAGGCCCACGTATATATTTTTAACAACACATAGTGTTTCATTTAAGCCTACTTCACTTCTTTATATGGAAATTCAAACTTACTTTTATGATTTTTAAATGTACGTGATGACATAATTTACTATGATTCCTCTTTTATTTCATACTCCTATTATTTATAGTTATTTGATATATTCCAACTTATTTTTGGTTAAGGATTTGTAATAGCATGGATTGCTAAACAGTTATCCTATATATTTGCACATGCCATGAATAAAGATTTAACAGATCTTACTCATAGTTTTTTGGCCTCTACTATATTTTAAGGCTCAGTTACTTCTGGGAAATCCAAGCTGGTTTGTAGGTAATTCATGGCAGTGTATTTCAAGGGGTCATATTAACTGCTAGTCAGATCTATGGACAGTCACAGCAGCGAGTAGACATCCTGGTTTGATTTTTTTTGTATTTGCATTTATGATAAATAAAGGGATGTTTATGTGGTTATTAATTTGGAATATTATTTTTTTTTTATTTTTTTTTTTAATAGAGGCATGTTTTATTTATTTGTTTGTTTTGTTTATACATGCACTGGGTACAGTCAGAAGCGCGGGAGGGTGAGAGAATTCACCAGAGCCAGAGCAGGGAGCAGAGCAGGCAGAAGGACCGAAGTACACTGCTGAGGGGAGCAGTGGGCGGCAGGAGAGGTCTGCGCGCCATGTGGGACCCTCCTCCGGTGGCCGGGGAGCAGCCGGGGATCGAACCGGCGCCGCAGAGGCCGCGGGCAGCTTCGCAACCCAGTGCTCAACCACTGCGCCACCGGGGAGGCCCCTGGAATATTATTTTGAAGAAAATCCAAGAAAACTGTCCAAGGAGAGAGAGCATTGTAAATCAAAACACAGATGAAAAACAACGCTAAAATTTGGGGACAGAAGTAAGCTTATTTTCCAATGAACGTAATTCACATGAGAAAGGGCTATTTAAGCCAGGTTCCATTGGACTCACTGCAATTTAAAAACCTCCTCAGTTTGAATTCATTAATATAAAACCTTTCATCAGTATATGCTCTCTTCTTTCAGGAACATAGTAGTAATTCCCTTTTGAGTTTGAACATGGTTACAGGATTTGTTTTAAACAAATTAAGAGGCACTGATTTTTGCCATTTCTAAATAGAAGATTGATGGAACCAGAGTGTAGTATCTTACATTTTTTTCTACCTTTATAAGTGGACATTCCTTTAGCCAGTGTCCCTAAATGACTACCTGTATTAGTTTGTTATGTTTATTATGACAGTTACTACAGATTTTGTGACAAAATAACACAAATATATCTGTTCACATTCTGGAGGCTAGAAGTCTGAGATCAAGATTTTTGATCAAATAGTTGTTTGTTCTGATGCCTCTAGCCTTGACTAGTATGTAACCTTCATCCTAGTCTCCAAGCTGTCTTCCCTCTGCACCTATGTCCTAATCTACTCTTGAATGTACACAATATTTGTGTTAATTCTCATTCATATAATCTCATTTTATCTGACTCACCACTTTAAAGTTCCTATCCGCAAAAGTATTCACCATTTAGGAGACCAAAGATTAATGCTTCCAAAATACGAAATCTGCAGCAACGTAACACAGTCCATAGCACTATCACTAAGTGTACCTGCTTCCTGACTCACTATGTAAATGGAGTATGAAAAAAGCTTGATACATTATTGTGCCTGTTGAATAAGATGTAGAGGATTTGGTTATTGTAGAATAATCAAGGGAATTCTGAATGACATATTTCACTCAATATCAATCTGTGCAAAAGATAAAGGAGTTAAAAACCACAATGTCCCTGCCCTAATGGATCATAAATTTTAGTATGTGGGAGTGACAAGTTATGGTATTGTGAGTTATAATAAATATGTGTGTGTGTGTGTGTGTGTGTGTGTTTATCTATATCTAGTTTCTGGTATTGAGCTTCTCACCTCTTGGGATTTCCTAAGTGAAAAAAAACTATAAAGGTCTTTTCTGTTATGTTGATAATGAATCTTTATGGAAGCTGGTTGTTAGGAAAGAGTTATGTGATTAAAGAGTTGTAACTTTGGATCCCACCCTCTGCCTTGGGGGAGGGAGAGTGATTGGATGTTGAATCAATCTTGTCTGATGATTCACTCAGTCATGCCTAAGTAATAAAGCTTCCATGATAACCAAAAGAATGAGTTCAGAAAGCTGCTGGGTTGGTGAACACCTTGACTTGGAGAGTACTTGAAGCTCTGTGCCCTTTCTTCTTACCTTGCTCTTCCATCTGACTGCTCTTGAGTTAAATCCTTTTATAACAAATTATGTTTAGTAAGTACAATGTTTCCCTGACTTTTGTGAGCTGTTCTAGAACATTAATTGAACTAAAGGTGGTAGTTGTGGGAACCTCTGATTTATTTATAGTCAGTCATAACCTGGTAACAACCTGGTCTTGTGACTAGTTTCTGAAGTCCAAGAGTGGGCTGATTGGAAACTACAGTCTATAACTGGTTGTCAGAAGTGCACATGATAGCTGGCTTTGTTTTTGGCTTCTGAAGGGGAAGACAGCCAGTCACATGGGACTGAACCCTCAACCTGTGGATGTGTGGGCTATCTTTGTACAGATAGTGTCAGAATTGAGTTAAATTCAGCTCAGCACCCTGCTGGGAATCTTTGTTTTAGTGGGGAAACCCCCCTCCACACAAATATTTGGAATTGGTTTTAGGATTTATAAATGTAAGTGTTGAATAGAAAAATAACTCAAAATGGATGATTTTAGGTTAGATGTTTTTGTAAACTAATCTGGGGTTATAATCTCTTTGGAAAGTAATCTAGATAATCTATGTAATTTAATAAAACTATATATATTATATTTTGATAAGACATTAATATAAAGGTATTTAAAAATTAACTGAAAGATATTTAAAATAGATATTTGCATTTTTTGCCATATTAAGACATATTTTATAAATTTAGAGTTTTATCTATGGTGAAACTGAGGGCCAGAGAGTTCAATTAAATTATGTTTGGTCATATAGCCAGCTAGGAAGAAAAGAGGCTCATAAAATGACCATTGCTCCCAAATCTTGCAATTTTAGTTCACTAATATACTTTGGCTTGAATGACTCAAAATTCAAATTTTAAGACAATAGGAATTCTTTGATTCATGCTTCAAAGTCCTAGAGGTTAGATGAAGTAGTCTGTTCTTGGGGAGCAACGTTATCCCTGATTAAACTTGCAATTGAGTTATTTATTTCTTGTCTATTAATAGCCATTTTCTGTTGTAAAATTTAATGGGTAGATATTAACTTTTAAAAGTGTTCTTCAGAAATACATCAAATGATGGAATGTGCTGAATTTTAAAATGTTGATAGAACTCAGCATTTTATAATACTGAAATTTAAGGTATTGATAGAATTCAGCACATTATAATTATATTGGAATTTATTTCATTGAAAATATGCAAACCAAACCAGATATTGGCCTTTTTCTGCTTATGCATATGAAATTGACTGATTTATTTGCTTCTACCAAAAGATACAATTATTGGATTAGTTATAGTCCTATTAATATGTGTAGGGACTCTTTAAAAATACTTACTTTTTTATGCATACAAGAACTGGGGTGTAGGCCAGAGGTGTGGGACCTGAGAAAATTCACCAGAGACAGAGCGGGGAGCAGAACAATTGGATCTATTGAAATACACTGCCAAGAGGTGCAGCTGGCTAGACAGGAGAAGTCTGCTGCTGGTCTGCTGCACATTGTACACTGGTTCCCTGGCCAGGAACCGAACTCATGCCAGAATGGCTCGAGATAGCTTGATAATGCTGAGCCTCAATCCCTGTGCCACCAGGAGACCAGGTTCCCTCTCTGTAGTATCCAATTACACAGTGTCTAAAGAAGATTTTGCTCTTTCATGTGAAATCTTGTATCTGATAAATACCAGCTGATGGGTCAACAACCTGGTAGAATATCAGTTGAAAGAGAACATTACAACAGACAGTAAATCAGCAACAGTAGTCCATAAAAGAGATAAAAAATGCACGTGTTCTGTATATTTGATCTTGCATTAGGAATTTCATATAGTAATACCCCAAAGGCCAGGAAACAAAAATCATAGTGGAATAGTGCTGAAATTTTAGGTTTCTAGGCTTGAGATGGTCCTCTACCACTCCCCTCCCAAAAGAAAAAATAAAGCAGATAAAACTGAATTAAGATAAATTGATATTTCTTGCTATTATAAGATTAAATCTAAATTTGAAAAGAGTAAAATAGCATACTAGAAGCCTTAATATTTGATACTTGAAATAATTTCTAAAGTATAATTCTTTCTTTTAAATTTGATAGATTATATTGTACTATTATACAGTAGATTTATCTTCCTCTTCAAATTTTCTCCATGATTAAAGAAACTATGTTGTTGTCACCATCATCTTATATATTCTACTTCCAACTTCTTTCAAAATTTTTGTAGAAAAATTTCCTAGCCTAAGTTTGCCTCTCCAAATATCCCTGGAACTTCTCATAAAAGAAATGTCAAAAGACAGCAAGGTCTGTGAAAGGTATATAAGCCAAGAGGTTGTAGAACTACATTTGAAGTATGATGTCCATTTTGTCCAAATTTCTTGGACATTAAATAACAAAACAACATGATATTTCCAGAAATCCCCACAATATTATGGCTGATAAATATCTTTACTCATTCTTTACTCATACTCATACTAATACTCATACTTTACTCATACTCATACTAATAGTCTCGGTCAAATAAGTCAATACTCTGAGAGGTGATGCTAAAAACATTGTTTAGCCATATTGTGACTATCTTGCACATGGAAAATAGGAGTGATAATCTTATTATTTACAATACACACTAACAATTTCATTTTCATAGGAATGATGCTGTGAATATTATTCATTTTATCCTTCACTAAATTAAACAGTCTTAATTTGTGGAAGTAGTTAGATCGCATGGTAACTGCAGGGTCTTTCAGAGTGACTACCTCAGCTCCTGTCCTTCCTTTGAGTTACTAAACATTAAGATATTTCTTAATTTATTTGCTGAAACTGATCTTCACATTTTTTTTTTTTGCAAACCCTCTCTCACATCATAGCTGAGAAAGTTGTACATCGCACTATAAAACATCTCATTCTTTCTAGTTTGAATATTCTCCTTTGATTTTAAAGATTTAGCATTCTAAAAATTCTAAATATTCAGTTTCATTTACTAATGTATCTACATATTGAAACTCCTATCTCCTATCATTTTTTAATTTAAATTTTATTTTTATATTCCCCATACAATTAAAACCCCCTTATTTTTACCACAAGCCCTCCTTTCCCCGCCCCCCAACCCCCATAGAGTGACTCATGTGCATAGTTATTGATTTTGGTATTTTATTTCTTATAATTATTCTATTTCCTGGTCCCTTATTTAAGTTTTCTAGATTTCTGCTATGAGTGAGACCATCCGGTATTTTTCTTTTTCTTTCTGGCTTATTTCGCTGAGCATGATCCCATCCAGAGCCATCCATGTTGCTGCAAACTGCATGTGCTTATCTTTTATGAATGCTGAGTAATATTCCATGGTGTATATGTACCACATCTTCTTGATCCAGTCATCTATTTTTGGGCATTTGGGTTGTTTCCAAAGCTTAGCTATTGTAAATAGTGCTGCTATAAACATAGGCATGCAGGTGCTCTTTGGAATGGATGTTTCTGTGTCCTTTGGGTAAATACCTGGGAGAGGAATTGCTGTATCCTATGGAAGCTCTATGTTTAGTAGGTCCAGAAAGCACCACACAGCTCTCCATAGTGGTTGGACCAGTTTGCACTCCCACCAACAGTGCAGGAGAGTTCCTTTTTCTCCACATCCTCGCCAACATTTGTTGTTGCTAGTATTTTTGATATGTGCCATTCTCACTGGTGTAAGATGGTATCTCATGGTAGTTTTGATTTGCATTTCCCTGATTACAAGTGATGTTGAGCAATTTTTCATATGCCTGTTGGCCATTTGCATTTCCTCTTCAGAGAAGTTTCTTTTTAGCTCTTCTGCCCATTTTTTGACAGGATTATTTTATTTGTTGTTGTTCAGTCTCATCAGCTCTTTGCAGATTTTTGTGATCAGTCCTTTATCATTAGTGTTGTGTGCAAAAATGTTCTCCCAGTCTGTGGGGATTCTCTTTGTTTTTGTTATTGTCTCTTGCTGTGCAGAAGCTCTTTAATTTGATGTAGTCCCATCTGTTGATCTTTGCTTTCACTATCGATGCTTTCGGTGATGTTTCTGTAAAGATGTCTTTGATGTGCGTATCACATAGTGTTTCGCCTATATTTCCTTCTATGTATTTTATGGTTTCAGGTCTCATGTCTAGTTCTTTAATCCATTTTGAGTTGATTTTTGTGTATGGTGTGAGGTAGTGGTCAAGCTTCATTCTTTTGCATATAGCGACCCAGTTTTCCCAGCACCATTTATTGAACAAACTGTGTTTGTTCCAATGCATATTCTTTGCTCCTTTGTCAAAGATTAGTTGACCATAAATCTGTGAGTTTATTTCTGGATTTTATATTCAATTCCATTGGTCTGTGTGTCTGTCCTTGGTCCAATACCATGCAATTTTGATGATTATGGCTTTGTAGTAGAGTTTGAAGTCTGGGAGTGTGATGCCTCCATTCCCTTCATTTTTCTTCAGGAGAGCTTTAGCTATTCGGGGTTTTTGGTGATTCCATATGAATTTCATCAATAATTGTTCTATTTCTTTGAAGAATGACATTGAAATTTTTATTGGAATAGCATTGAATCTGTATATTGTTTTTGATAGGATGGCCATTTTAATAATGTTTATTCTTCCAATCCATGAGCAGGGGATGTTTTTCCATTTCTTTGTGTCTTCTTCTATTTCTTTTATAACAGTGTTTTATAGTTTTATTTGTATAGGTCCTTTACCTCTTTTGGCAGATTTATTCCCAAATATTTGATATGTTTTTGTTTCGATAATAAAAGGGATGTTTTTTTATTTATTTCTTCTTCAGATTTATTGTTTGTGTATAGGAAGGCTACTGATTTTTTTGTGTTGATTTTGTATCCTGCCATTTTATTGAACTGATTGATTAGTTGAATTAGTTATTCTGTGGAGTTTTTGGGGTTCTCTATGTATATTATCATATCATCTGCAAATAGTGATTGTTTGACTTCTTCTTTTCCTATTTGGATTCCTTGTATGTCTTTCTGTTGTCTTATTGCTCTGGCTAGGACTTCCAGTATTATATTGAAAAGCAGTGGTGAGAGTGGACATCCTTGTCTTATTCCAGATCTTAATGGAAATGCTTTCAGCTTTTCACCATTGAGAATGATACTGGCTGTTGGCTTGTCATAGTTGGCCTTTATGATGTTGAGGTATGTTCCTTGTATCCCAAGAATTTCAAGGGCTTTTATCATGAATGGGTGCTGTATTTTGTTGAAAGATTTCTCAGCATCTGGATATATTATCATATGGTTTTTATATTTCTTTTTGTTGATGTGTTGGATGGCATTGATTGATTTTTGGATGTTGAACCATCCTTGTGTCCCTGGAATGAATCCTACTTGGTCGTGGTGAATTATCTTGTGGATACATTGTTGGATTCTGGTAGCTAGAATTTTATTGAGGATTTTTGCATCAGTGTTCATTAGGGAGATTGGCCTGTATTTTTCTTTTTTTGTGTTGTCCTTGTTTGGTTTTGGTATTAGTGTAATGTTGGCTTCATAGAACATGTTTTTTTAATCTCAATTTTTTGGAAGAGTTTGTGAAGGATAGGCACTAATTCATCTCTGAATGTTTGGTAGAATTCATTTGTAAATCCATCAGGTCCTGGTCTTTCGTTTTTGGGGAGGTTTTTGATTACCATTTCAATTTCGCTGCTTGTAATTGGTCTGTTTAGGTGTTCTATTTCATCTTTATCTAGCTTTGGGTGATTGTAGAATTGTAGGAATTTGACCATCTCCTCTAGATTGTTGAACTTGTTTCCATACAACTGTTCATAGTAGTTACTGATTATTCTTTTGATTTCTGCTGTGTCCATTGTGATTTCTCCTCTTTCATTTGTGATTCTGTTTATTTCTGCTTTCTCCCTTTTTTCCTTTGTGAGCCTGGCTAGGGGTTTGTCTATTTTATTGATTTTTTTGAGAACCAGCTCTTGGTTTCATTGATCTTTTGGATTATTTTTTTTAGTTTCAATTTCATTTATTTCTGTTTTGGTTTTTATTATTCTTTTCTTCTACAGGTTTTAGGGGTGGTTTTGTTGTTCTTTTTCTAGATCTTTGGGATTTGAGAGTAGGTTGTTTCTTTGAGTTCTTTCTTGTTTCTTGATGTGAGCCTCTATTGCTATGTATTTTCCTCTTATTACTGCTTTTGCTGCATCCCATACATTTAGGAAATTGGTGTCCTCCTTGTCATTCAATTCAAAGAATTTTTTAATTTTTTAAAAGTTATTTATTTATTTATTTATGCAAGCACTGGGTAAAGTCAGAAGCGCAGGAGGGTGAGAGAATTCACCAGAGTCAGAGCAGGGAGCAGAGCAGGCAGAAGAACCTAAGTACACTGCTAAGGGGAGCAGCGGGCAGTAGGAGAGGTCTGTGCGCCATGTGGGGCCCTCCTCCAGTGGTGGAGGAGGAGCCGGAGATCGAACTGGTACTGCTGAGGCTTCGGGCAGCTTAGCAACCCGGCGCTCAACCGCTGCGCCACTGGGGAGGCCCGAATTTTTTAATTTCTTCTATGATCTCCTCATTAGTCCAGTGGACTTCCAGTAGTGTAGTTTTCAATCTTCATGAGGTAGGAGAGTTCCTTGCCTTCTTTTTATGGTTTATTTCTAGTTTGATGCCTTCTTGGTCAGAAAAGATGGTTGGTATGATTTCAATTTTGGTGTATCTGTTGATGTTTGTCTTGTGTCCCAGTATGTGTTCAATCCTGGAGAATGATCCGTGTGTGCTTGAGAAAAATGTGTACTCCATTTTTTTTTTTGGGGGGGGGTTAGTGTTCTCTGTAGATGTCTGTTAAGCCCAAGCACTCTAGATCCTTATTTAGAGCTTTAGTGTCTTTGCTTATTTTTTGTCTCATTAATCTATCCATTGTTGATAGTGGTGTGTTGAAATCTCCCACTACGTATGTGTTTTCTCTTATGTCTGTTTTCAGAGATGACAATTGTTGTCTGATATATTTTGGTGCTCTTTCATTTGGTGAATATATGTTAATGAGTGTTATTTCTTCTTGAAGTATTGTCCCCTTGATTATAATGTAGTGACCATTGGGGTCTCTTTTTATCTTTTTGAGTTTGAAATTTGTTTTATCTGATATAAGTATAGCTGTTCCTGCTTTCTTTTTTGGTCCATTTGCTTGTAGGATTGTTTTCCATCCTTTAACTTTGAGTCTATTTTTATCTTTTGTAGCTAAATGTGTTTCCTGGATACAGCAAAAGTTTGGGTTTTGTTTCTTAATCCAGCCTGCAACTCTGTATCTTTTTATTGAAGAGTTTAGTCCATTTACAGTTAGAGTTAATATCGATATGTTAACATCTGTAATTGTCATTGTGTTTGTCTTTCCTTTGATTTTATTTATTCTTTTAATAACTTTTTTTTTTTTGCCTTTCATTGTTATTCATCCTTCTGAGGTTCTGGCTTTAGGACTCCTTGTAGTATTTTTTGGAGTAGGCATTTAGTCATAATGAAATTCCAAAGTTTCTGTTTGTCTGGGATGGTCATTATTCTTTCTTCATAGAGGAAGGAGAGCTTTGTGGGATAGAGTATTCTTGGTTGGCATCTGTTTTCTTGGAGTCTGTTGACTATGTCCCTCCACTCTCTCCTTGCTCTTAGTGTTTCTTCGGAGAAGTCTGGTATCAGCCTGATTGGTTTTCATTTGAATGTTATCTGTTTCTTCCCTCTTGTCAGCCTCATTATTTTTTCCCTTGTCTTGGATACTTGGGAGCTTTACTATTATGTGTCTTGCTGTATTTTTCCTTTCGTCATGGAAGTTTGGTGTTCTTCTTGCTTCTTGTATATCAATTTTCAGCTCCTTCTTCATGTTTGGGAAGTTTTCTTCAATTATCTCCTTGAATATTTTCTCTGTTCCTACATCTCTCTCCTCTCCTTCTGGGATTCCTATAACTCTTATATTTCCTTTCCTCATGGAGTCAGATTGTTCCCAAAGTCTTTCTTCAGTCTTTTTCCTTCGTATTGTCTTTCCTTTCCTGTTTTGGTTTTTTATTTCTGTGTCTTCAATAGTACTTATTTGTTCTTCCATTTCATCTGTTCTGCTTTCATTGTTTTTCCCAAAGTTCTTTAGTGCCTCTATTAATTCTTTGATCTCCACATTTCTTTTCTTCCCTCTTTAAGGACTCAATTTCATTCTTCTGATCATTGATTATTTTTCCCTTATCACAGTTTTCCTTTATGACTTCTGTCAGTTTTTTTTAATCATGGCAATTTTAAATTCTCTTTCTGGAATATTCAGAAGTTCTTCCAATTTACTGTTGTTGCAATCTGGGGCGTGGTTTTCTTTTTGTGGTGTGATTTTTTCCTGAGGAGTTGCTAGGTTGCATGTGGTTCTTGTACTCCCTAGTGTCTGTTTTCTAATTTGCCATATGCATTGGGACACTGTGTTGCTGGGACTGGCTGGCATCTTGGGTGAACTTTTCCGCTCCCCTCTGCCTCCTCCAGGAACCATCTGTCAGTTTCAAGCAGTCTTTACTGAAGAAATGTCCCTGTTCTAAAATAGCGATGCGGGATGCACTCCCTGTGAGCCCGGTCTGCCTGGCGGAGGGTTCCCACTCTCCCTCTGGGCTCTAACTGCAGGCTAGAAGGGGCCTGGTGTCGGCCAACTTCCCAGCTCACCTCTGGCTCCTCAGGGAGCTTTCTGCTGGTTTCAGGCAGTCTTTAGTGAAGAAATGTTCCTGTTCTAAAATGGTGATGTGGGAAGCACTCCCTGCACGCCCGGTCTGCCCCAGTGGTGGGTTCCCACTCCCCGTCTGGGCTTGGACTGCAGGCCAGAAGGGACCTGGCATGGGCGAACTTCCCAGCTCACCTCTGGCTCCTCAGGGAGCCTTTTGCTGGTTTCAAGCAGTTTTTACTGAAGAAAGGTCCCTATTCTAAAATGGCGATTTGGAGACAGGCACACTCTTCCGCGCACCCTGTCTGCCCTGGCCGTGGGTGCCCTCTCCCACTCTGTGCTCAGACTGCTGGTCAGAAGGGGCCTGGTGTGGGCGAACTTCCCAGCTCACCACTGGCTCCTCTGGGAACCTTCTGCTGGTTTCAAGCTGTCTTTACTGAAGAAAGGTTCCTATTCTATGAGGCGTTGGTGATATTTTTCTGGTTGCTAGGTGGCGCCAGAGATCTCACCTTGTGTCCTTGGGGAGCTGTTTTGTTTTTTTTTTCACCCCGTGGGACAGGGGAACAGAGTGGGAGTGGTGGGGAAAGCCTCAACGGCTTTGGGGTGCTGTGTCTGCCTTGTGCCCCACCATCGTGGGGATCCCACGCCCCGAATTCCGTGCCCCCGGTCTCAGTTCCAAAGCCCTCAGGTCTAGGACGTGGGCTGTAGCCCAGTTCAGTGTCCGCAGAAATGGCGCCTTTTGCACCCCGCTCCCATGTCCAGGCGCCTGGTTTCTGATTACTCAGGGAGGGACATTCACCTCAATGAGGGCCCCATGCGTCTCCCCGCAAGCCTAGTTCAAAGGTGCAAGGACCTGGGCAAGCACGATCCACATATCCTTTTTAAGTGTGCTGCTTTTCCGCACAAGCTTACCAGCTGGCCTGGGGCTGTTTGTAGGTCTCAGGGAGTCTTTGTTTTTCTCTAATGGAGCCTGGAGCCATTCGCTCACCTCCATGGCGAATCCTGTAGGGTTCTCCACAGCTCCAGTTCATGGGGTGTGGTGGCTGAAATAGTTCCTTTCCATTCTCTGTCCCACTTGATGCGTAGTTTGTTCTTGTTGGTTATTTTAGTTTTTTTGTTTTTTCCTCCTTCCTGTTGGTCGGAGAGTGCCGACTTTGTGGGTGGCGGGGGCGAGGTAGCAGGGTTCTGAGCTTTCCTCCCTTCTAGCCCTCTTTTACGGAAACTTTCTTCTTCGGGTAGTTTGCTGGAGTCATCCGTTTATCTTCTGTGTCCCAGTTCTCACTGGGACCTGCCACTTTTCCTCCCCATTATCTTCTTTTTGTAATGGGAGCTCTTACTCAGAGCCTTTCCTCTCCGCCATGTTGATCCGCCTGATTTCCATGAATTCATTGTTTCCAGGTTCTTTACTCTTCTCTGTTGATTAATGGAAGACTGTCTTTCAAAACCGATAGCTGAAGTAGCATAACAAAGTGACATGCTGGGATAGCTCCCCTCCCTGTACCAGGAGTATAGAAGCCATCCTAATCCACAGAAATGAAATTTGTGCATATATACCACATGAGTGTAATCCTTATCTTTCTGTTTTCATTTTCCACCATTTACTATTTCTTGGGCACCTTTTTGTTTGGTCAGTTCCTCACACATTTATTATTTCTTTGTCTAAAATATATGAAAAATTTCTGTTCTTCCATTTCTTTTATGTAAACTCCGATGTGCATGTAAAAACTCAATAAAATCTCTATGACTTTCTTAGTTGATCTGTCTTTCACACACTTAATTTTTAGGCCTACACTGGAGACCCAAAAAAGGTAGAGAAGAATTTTCTCTCCCATTGCCACAGACACCCCAAATTTGTGACCAGAAGCTGAGCTTTATCCATAGCACTCAACAAAGGAAGCAGCAACCTCGGAGCCCAGCACTTCATACACAGGTATCTGAGAATTCAGGATCAAGACATCAGACACATTTAGGTGGACATTCCACATGCAGGGCATTGGACCACTGCCCCTCACTTACATTGAAGTAGTCATTTGGAAGATTGTTCTTAAGACCTAGGTGTTATCATCTGCAGTAGTCTAAGATTACACAAAAGGCAGTGGATTCTTCCTCTCTTCTAACATCCCAGGGGAAAAGAGGGACATGCTAACTAATTTATGCCAGCTTCTCCTTATCTCAGTTCTGTTCCTTTACATAATTTTAAATACCTATAAACGGGAGATTTTTTTTTTAATTTTTGTGATTTTTATTTTTTTTTTAAATAATAAATTTTATTTTTATATTCCCCATACAATTTCAGCCCCCCCATTCTGACCCCAATCCCTCCCCTCCGGCCCCTCACCCCCCAAAAAGTGTCTCAGGTTCATAGTTTTTTGTTGATTTTGATTTTCACTTTCTTATAGTTATTCATTTTCCTGGTCCCTTATTTAAGTTTTCTAGATTCCTGCTATGAGTGAGACCATCCGGTATTTTTCTTTTTCTTTTTGGCTTATTTCGCTGAGCATGATACCTTCCAGCGCCATCCATGTTGCTGCAAATTGCATGTGTTTATCTTTTTTGAATGCTGAGTAATATTCCATGGTATATATGTACCACATCTTCTTGATCCAATAGTCTATTTTTGGGCATTTGGGCTGTTTCCAAAGCTTAGCTATTGTAAATAGTGCTGCTATAAACATAAGGGTGCAGGTGTTCTTTGGAATGGATGTTTCTGTGTCCTTTGGGTAAAGACCTAGGAGTGGAATTCCTGGATCATATGGAAGCTCTATGTTTAGTAGGTCCAGAAAGCACCACACAGCTCTCCATAGTGGTTGGACCAGTTTTCACTCCCACCAGCAGTGCAGAAGAGTTCCTTTTTCTCCACACCCTCGCCAACATTTGTTGTTGCTAGTTTTTTTAATATGTGCCATTCTCACTGGTGTGAGATGGTATCTCATGGTAGTTTTGATTTGCATTTCCCTGATGACAAGTGATGTTGAACATTTTTTCATATGCCTGTTGGCCATTTGCATTTCCTCTTCAGAGAAGTTTCTTTTTAGCTCTTCTGCCCATTTTTTGACTGGGTTATTTTATTTGTTGTTGTTGAGTCTCATCAGCTTTTTGCAGATTTTTGTGATCAGTCCTTTATCATTAGTGTTGTGTGCAAAAATGTTCTCCCAGTTGGTGGGGTTTCTCTTTGTTTTTGTTATTGTCTCTTTTGCTGTATAGAAGCTCTTTAATTTGATGTAGTCCCAGCTGTTTATCTTTGCCTTCACTATCACTGCTTTGGGTGATGTGTCTGTAAAGATGTCTTTGATGTGCAAATCACATAGTGTTTCGCCTATATTTCCTTCTATGTATTTTATGGTTTCAGGTCTTATGTCTAGTTCTTTAATCCATTTTGAGTTGATTTTTGTGTATGGTGTGAGGTAGTGGTCAAGCTTCATTCTTTTGCATGTAGCGACCCAGTCTTCCCAGCACCATTTATTGAACAAACTTTCTTTGCTCCAATGCATAGTCTTTGCTCCTTTGTCAAAGATTAGTTGACCATAAATCTGTGGGTTTATTTCTGGATTTTCTATTTGATTCCATTGGTCTGTATGTCTGTTCTTGTTCCAATACCATGCAGTTTTGATGATTATGGCTTTGTAGTAGAGTTTGAAGTCTGGGAGTGTGATGCCTCCATTCCCTTCTCTTTTTTTCAGGAGAGCTTTGGCTATTCAGGGTTTTTTGTGATTCCATATGAATTTCATCAATAATTGTTCTATTTCTTTGAAGAATGACATTGAAATTTTGATTGGAATAGCATTGAATCTGTATATTGCTTTTGGTAGGATGGCCATTTTAATAATGTTTATTCTTCCAATCCATGAGCAGGGGATGTCTTTCCATTTCTTTGTGTCTTCTTCTATTTATTTTAACAGTGTTTTATAGTTTTCTTTGTATAGGTCCTTTACCTCTTTTGTTAGATTTATTCCCAAATATTTGATTTTTTTTGTTTCAATAATAAAAGGGATTTTTTTTTGATTTCTTCTTCTTCAGATTTATTGTTTGTGTATAGGAAGGCTACTGACTTTTGCGTGTTGATTTTGTATCCTGCCACTTTACTGAACTGATTGATGAGTTGAATTAGTTTTTCTGTGGAGTTTTTGAGGTTCTTTATGTATATTATCATATCATCTGCAAATAGTGATAGTTTGACTTCTTCTTTTCCTATTTGGATTCCTTGGATGTCTTTCTCTTGTCTTATTGATCTGGCTAGGACTTCCAGTATTATATTGAAGAGCAGTGGTGAGAGTGGACATCCTTGTCTTGTTCCAGATCTTAATGGAATTGCTTTCAGCTTTTCACCATTGAGAATGATACTGGCTGTTGGCTTGTCATATATGGCCTTTATGATGTTGAGGTATGTTCCTTGTATCCCAAGAATTTCAAGGGCTTTTATCATGAATGGGTGTTGCACTTTGTCGAAAGCTTTCTCAGCATCTATTGATAATATCATATGGTTTTTATATTTCGTTTTGTTGATGTGTTGGATAACGTTGATTGATTTGCGGATGTTGAACCATCCTGTGTCAAAGGGGAGATTTTAAGTGCATTCCAAGTCCTTTCTGAGGTATTTTATTTTCTGTCAGGTTTAAACTCCAAGATTAACATAACGAAGATTTCGTCTCAGTAAGTAGATTTCAAATTTAGTATTCTTTCTGTCACTGTAAAATGGTGTTTTTTTTTAATATAATCATTTACCTGAAAGTAATAAAATAAGTTAACTAAATACTGACATCTTTGTTCTAGAGAATCCCTTCTCCTTTCTAAGATGACAACTGAGCCTTGGCGCTATTAAGGCTGAGAGAACATGATTCCATTGTGAAGTAAAGAAAGTGAGCAATGTCTAGAATCTCTGTGTTATTTTTAAGACTCTAAACAACTGCACATATAAAATATCATCTTGAAAAATCCTTAGATTTTTATGGATATAATTTAATGGAGAATAAATAATTCTTGAAATTATTCTCACTACAACTATGCATTTGAGAATATAAATGTGTATTAGATGAGTAGGATATGTTAGTGTAGTTTAATGGGAAAAATGCAGATTGGGAGATATATGACTTGCTTTCTGGGTTGTTGTTTTTGCTTTGTGGTTACATTCATTCATTCATTCATTCATTCATTATCAGTTGTTTATATTTAATAATTTTGGGAGAACAAGTTCACATTTACATGTGTGTATGTTTCTGTCTCCACAGAAATCCCAGTGCTGTTATCCTGTCCCCTTCCTTTCACTAAACTCTCAACCCTCCTCCCTATTTTTCAGGTAACCAGTATAATTTTCAATAAGTTTAAGTATTATTTTTGCTGCGCTTTGGCAGTATGTGTTCTTCAGTTATTTGAATTCTACAAATGAGTGAAAACTGCAGTAATTGCCTTTGACTTCCTTCACTTAGCATAGTCATCTCAAGATTCATCTGTTGTGTCCCAAATGGTACTATTTCATCATATTTAATGGCTGAGGCATATTCCATTGGGTATATATTCCACAATGTCCTCATCCAATCACCTGCCATTGGACATTTACATTGTTTTCCATGTCTTGTCTGTGTCAAATATGCTGCTGTGAACAGAGAGCATATGTCTTTCATATTAATGTTTTCATATTCTTTAGGTAATACCAAGTCATGGTATTGGTGGGTCATGTGGAATAATCTCCATTTCTGTACTGTTTTCCATAGAGTCTACATAAGGCTATACTCTCACAAACAGTGGATGAGTGTTACTTTTCCTTCACATCCTTACCAAATGTTATTTCTGGTCTTTTAGGTAGAGGCTGTTCTCACCAATGTGAAGTGATGTATCATTGGGCTTTTGATTTACATTTCCTTAATAATGATGTTGAGTGTTGTGTTCATGAGCCTATAGACTATCTGATGTCATCTTTGAAGAAACATACATTTAGGTCCTTTGCCCATTTTCTGATCGGGTTATTTGTGTTTTGTTTTTGTTTAACTTCCTGATTTCTTCATGTGTTTTGAAAATTACCACCTTGTGAGAAGTGTGGTGTGTGCATGTGTTTTATGATTCTGTAAGAGCTTCTTTTTTTGTGATGGTTTTTAAATTGTAAAAGCTTTTTAGTTTGATGTAGTCCATTTGTTTATTTTGCTTTTGTTTCCATGCCCTTGAAGTTGCATCCCAGAATATATTTGTGGTTGATGTATGGGAGTGTATCTCTGATGTTTTCTTTTAAAGTGCTTTGTGGGTTCAGGTCTTTTGTATACTAATTTTGTATGCTACCACTTTTCTGTGTTCATTATTATTTGTAATAGTTTTAGGTATAGTCTTTTGAATTTATATTTGTTATGCCACTTGTAAACATTGAATAGTTTCACTTATCTTTTCCAATTTTGATTTATTTTATGTCATTCCCTTGCTTAATTTCTTTGAGTAGGATTTCCAAAGTATGTTGGACAATAGTGGTGAAGTGAACATCTTTACCTTATTCCTGATCTTAGTGGAATTACTTTAATTTTGTTACATCAAGTTTGAGATTAGCTAACTGTCATATAGTTCCTTTATTATGTTAAGAAAAGTTCTATTTATTCCCATTTTATTTAGTATTTTATCATAAATTGGTGTTGAACCTTGTCAGATACCTTTTCAGCATCATCAAATCCCCATATGATTTTTATCTTACTTTTTATGATATGAATAATACTGTTTGTTTTACATAACTTGAACCGACCTTGCATCCCTGGGATGAATTCTATTTGATAAAGATGGATGACTCTCTTAGTATATTTCTGGATTGGGTTTTTTCTTGAAGATTCTTGCATCTATATTCATCAGGTATATTGCTCTATAGTTTTCTATTTGCCACCTTTGTTTTTGGTATCAAGGTAATGTTGGTCTTATAAAATGTTTGGGAGCTTTCTCCCTGCTGTTTATTTTATTTTTTTTTTTTTGAAAAGTTTGAAGAGCATGGTTATAATACCCTTTTTAAAAGTTTGGTAGAATTTAATGGAAAAGCCATTTTCTGGGTTAACAATTTTGATTCTCCTGACTTATGGGTTCCATTAACTTTTTTCATGCAGTGATTGAAATGCGGGTTTATAGCCTTAAAAAGTTTGTAAGCAGATGGTAATAAAACAAAATGATGTACTTTATGGTAGTGATCATTAACAATAAATATAGCATAGTATCCTAACAAATAGTTCTAAGTGATTAAATTGTTATCTCCATTAATCAGTACAGTGCAGTATTATTGCAACAGATTCAGTTATATTGGTATATGTCATATAAGACTGATAAACACATTTCTCTAACCTCTTAAATTGCAGGGTACAGTTGCCTAATATTGGTGACACCATGTCATGATGGAAAAACATTTTGCTAGTTATGGGATATCATCTGTCAGAAACTGTTGGAAATTCAGTAAATCATTTTATATTGAGTTTCTATTTCTTTTCAAGCACTCCCTGTTTTCAGTTCTTACTCTGTTCCAGTCACTGTCAGTTTTCATAAGGACCTTAAAATATTGGTACGTGGTATTTACTCATTTTGTTTACAGGAAAACTGAGCCTAGAGAAAGCATGTCTATTGGACAGGATGTAAAATAGATAGAACCACTGGGAATTAGTTTGACTTTAGAATGCATGTTTTCACAATCAGAATATTTCAGTTGTACATGGAGATCAATATTTTGACAATATGTTGTGCTTGTGCTATATAGTACGGGATCTCTTTAGGTATATAGGCAACATAGGCATTGTTTATCCTAGGGTGCAGGCAAAGTATAACTGAGGCCTATATCTGCCCTAACATAGTTTTGTAAATCATCAGAGTTAGCTAGCAGGTGGTACACATATCATTGTGATGCTGTGGATAGTAGTTAGAAAAAGCCAGTGCTGAAAGAAGATGTACTGAGAAGGTGAATTAATTCATAAATTGCAACAACTTATTAAGGTGTGCCTAATTTGTGACAAAGTTTGCAGGGGGCACTTAGGTTAGAGGAGTGAGGGAGAAAAAAAAAACAATATATTTTATTCTTTTGTTTTATGGGAGATCACTTTGAAAACAAGAGACTGCCTTACCCTTATTAGGGGCTAAGCTTCACAAAATGCTTCCACTGGGGAAGCAGTGCTGGGACCTTTCCTTAATATTCCATTCTGCATACCCCTTTATTAGAATTATTTCCCTTTATGGCAACTCTAGATACTCATAGTCCCCTTTTATTTACCTTCATCATTGCTCCTGCACCCCGAGCTTGTCCCCCACCCTATAGACCAATTGGCCCTGAGCTCAGGATTTCATAGGGAGTTTAATTGTCACTATAAGAGAGCATACCATATCAGTCAAACTCACTGAGATAGAATTATAAGATTAGTGTGCAGTGGATGTTATATATGTGGGCTGAAACAAAAAGTTTGATGTAGTGTGTCTAGAAGTTTCACATATAAAATTGGTTCAAATTGCTTGGAAAAGAACACTGTCAAACTGAGAATTGTCAAGGACCTAAAAGGCAGAAATAAAAAGCTTCATTCTGAAATGTATGAAGTCTGTATAGTTTCCTGGTTGTGTAAAACTAATGGAAGGTGAGCTTCAGATATTACATGAGCAGTGAATATAAGGAAGAAAATAGAAACTGTATTTTGTTTCTATTTGTTTATAAAATATTTTTTGTCCATAATGTTTCTGTGTTTTGTTCTTATTGTCTAATTCTCCCAAATATATCATATTCATATGTAAGGGCAGGACTGGGCACAGTGCAGGTTTTCTGATCCCATGCAGACCGGGTAAAGGAGGAGTCAGAGTCCTCAGTAGTTTTGCAGGTTTTTTATTTGGGGTTCACCAGGCATATGGCAGGCAGGGGTGCTGGCTGGGGGGCTGGGAGGCTGGCAGGCCTCCCAGCCCCCAGCAAGTCTTCACTCTATCTGGGCTCTCTGGCGTTCTCTGCTTCTGCTTTGGCTTCTCCTTCAGGTTCTACTGCTGCTGCTGGTGCTGCTACTGCTGCTGCTGGTGCTGCCACTACTGCTGCTGGCATCCCCGTGACGCCGCCCTTAAAAGCACAGTCTTAACTCAGCTGAATCCCATCTACCTATGCCCACACCCTATTCCAGGTGCCCACCATCAGGCATGCATTCAGGACAAGGATCCATCATCTATCCTGATGGCGGAAGGGCAGAAAAGCCTGACATTTTCCTTACCCTACATCATATATCCTGAAAAACTAAATATTAGAGTCCGAATTTTGAATAGATGGTACTTTAGCATTGATTAAAAAAATAAAAAAGGATAACCATGGCAATATTTTTTACAGTTTTGGCAAAATAAAAGATGAAATCTGTATTCAGTGATTTTGTGACTAAATAAAAATCCAATGAGTCTTTGTCTTCGAGTATTTGAACTTCACTGGAGCAGAGGTAAGGAAAGCAATACTCCCAATAGCAATATTTTTCTTTTCAGTCCACAGGCTTGGTGAACACATAGGAAAGTTTACTGACCAATGAATGACACGTGGGACATTTTCCCATTTGAAATTATATGAAGTTCATAGTAAAAGTCACAAATTAACAGATTAATTAAATCTATAGTTACTGTTACACAGACAATGATATGTTTTATATAACAGATATATAAGCATAGTTTGTAAGGATTATGGAAAAATGTATGTGTAAAGAAAGTATTTCAGAGAGAGCATAAATTTATCCCTTTGCTTAGGTCCATCCTGCACCTGTAGCATACCCTTCCACCCCAGGACCCAAGGGTGATAATTAGCCCACACTGTGATCATATTTGATTAGATGGACCACCTGGGCACTTAAATTGAGCACTTAGAAGATACATCTCCTAGAAACCCCGCCTGTGTATCCTGTGCTCAAGCCACATTTTACCACCTGATATTTTTATGCCCGTATCTCTTAAAAATTCTGTTTTTTTTTTCCTATTCCACAACCATGTACTGTAGATCTCGACTCTACCTCAGGCAGATGTCTCTGTTCCACATTCTTGCCTTATCCCTTCAACTTCTTTTCTCTTTATTCGGTTCTATCTTTATTATATTGTGCTTTCTGTTTGATATTCCAAAGATTATATGTTTCCTTGTCCCTAGATTGCATACCTACTGATTCAGGTATTTTATTTTGTTTAAGCTGGGTAGGTGATATTTGGGAATTGAAAAGCTATTTTACTAAGACTCTAACCCACAATTTTATATTAAATCCCCCTCCTGCTCAGGCTATTCCTTTATCCTGAGGCTCATTAAGCAAAACTGTATTGTCAGGATATAACACCAGAAAATAGAATTCAAATAAAGATGATTCAAAACTACTTAGCATATATGAGTGCTTTTCTTTTCTACTGCCCTGGTGTGAGATTTCCTGGGAACATAATCAAATTATCAGGCAAGTCACCACAAAGTGAAAGAAAACAAATGATTAGACAAAAGACTCTTCAGAAGCAGTAATATTTGACAATGGATAACAGATCTTAAATTTAGTTACTGTGAGAGTTTGACATGATTCAAGACTTTATGCCCAAGAGGTCTAAATTAATGGTACAAATTGATTCCTAAAGAATCCCTGATATTTGGAATTTTAAACAGCCAGTTATAGCCCTGATAGAATTTTTGATTCCTTGGTAATTAAATATTAGAGAACAAGGATTTCTCTGTGAGAATGTGGTGTGTGCCTGTGTGTTAGGGAAACAGTTATAGAAATGCATGTCCTCACAGGAATTGATAGTTTCATTTTGGATAAATCTGTTAAAAATTAGTCCTATACTTTCATTATTACCTTGCTCTAAGCTTTACTTCTGGGTATTTGGGCTCCTCTAATAGTTCCACTCTCAATGAACAATATCAGGAAATTCAATACAGCATTTCCTTAATTTACTGTGAAATTTTACTCTTGATTGAAAAGCACATATTTTAAAAAATATGTTATTTGTATATTTTAATTTTTTTAACATTGATTTCTTTATTTATACAAGCACTAGGTACAGTCAGAAGTACGGAAGGGTGAGAGTATTCACCAGAGACAGAGAGGGGAACAGAAGAGGCAGACCAACGAAATACACTGCTGAGGGGAGCAGTGGAGCGTGGCAGGAGAGGTCTGCGTGCCATGTAGGACCCTCGCCTGTGGCCGGGGATTGAACTGCTGGTGCGGAGGCTGTGGGCAGCTTCACAGCCCAGTGCGCAACCACTGTGCCACCAGGGGAGGCCCTGCATATTTTAATTTCAGATTACTTATTAAAATGAGATTTACTGAGAGTAGCAGAAAGGAGAAGAGAGTTGAGAACACTTGGTATCTTCATATTTTGAAAACAGAACAGGAGGAAAGGTAGAGAAAATTATGCTGTGGAAGATTTTTAACAAGACACACTTCCTCCCTCTGATGTCTCCCAAAGAAGAACTGCTCTTTAGAATAAAATTACCAAATATGCACTTTCTTTTTCCATTTACTATTTTCTTCTCAATTTGAGGTCCAAATGCTAAGATTCCAGGGTCCACTTGATTTTTATGACTGACTTCTTGCCTTTTGAATCAGTCTGTTTTGTCATTGAACTATTCAACATTAAATATTATTTCTAAAATGAGCTAAAATTTGACTTTTTCTAGTTCTTTTCTCTGACACAATTCAGAACAAGTGAAATTCTTGTATTTGAGAGTTTTTCAAATATTTGGTAGACTACTCATGTTTCCTCTTGTCTTAACATCTACATATTTATTAATTATTATTAATTTATTAAAGAAATAATATTTCCTGCATATGACAGTAAAGTCCAGATTGACAGACTGCACCAGTATTGTTCTAATCAACCTATTATTTTGGCATCATATGGATATGATCCTGTTGGTTCTTCTGTTTAGTATATTTCCTTCTTCAGAAATACTTCCTAAAAGGAAATACCACCAACTGGAAGGCTTTTAAAATTTTAGTATAGTCTTACAAGTCACAGAATAATCTAGGGAAATAGTTAATTCAATTTTTCAAGTTTTTGGAGATTGTTATGTTGGTAAACCATAACATATGATCAGAAAATTCAGAAGGATAATTGGGATTATTGACCACTGGATAAAATATTTCAAGGATAAAACCTAAAACTCTTTAACTCCTTTTCTGTTTTTCTAAACATACACACACACACTCCCCCATATATATATATATATATATATATATATACACCTATAGATACACATGTATTTGTACATATAACAAGAAAAAACAAATTCAGAATTAGCATGGATTAGTTTTTTGCTCAGATTTTTATTTCTTAAATCTTATGAATTTTTAGATCTGTTTTTTTATATTTCAGATTAAACATCTGCTGTTTATCACTTATTTTATGGACTTTTCATAACATAGTTAAAGAAAAGGTACAACCTATAACAATCACAAGGTAAACAGAAAAAAACAATAAAATGAATTGTACAGTAGATATATAAATGATAAAAAATAATGCTTCAACCATTAAAACAAACAAATCCAGTCTGTTCATCTCTTGTGAGTAGAGCTTAAGCCTATAATGTCAGTATTTGTGATTCATATTTGAGTCAGAAATGTGTAGAATATTCTTATACTTGCTTTGGCAAACTAACTTTGAAAATATTTTCTACTCTTTTTTTAGGTAGGTCTGCCTAAAGGCTTGTGTGAAATTAATATTTCTCTTCAAAAAATGACACAATTGACAGAATAGAAGAAAATCAACCTGATTTTCTAAAATTCATAATAAACTTCAAATTAACAACAATGAAATAAAAACAACTGAACATAAAATGAGTGGAAGAACATGAATAAGACATTTATAGATTGAAAATAAATAACCCTCACAGTATTTTAGTCTCCTTGATTCAAATGTAGTTGCAGAATAAAAGGTACACATGTTGGAAAATAAAACACAAAACTTTCTTCATGCATAGATGAAAAAATCCAGAAGAATAAACAAAAAACCTCCTAAAACTCTTATGAGGTTCTAGCAATATTTCATGAGTTTATATGCTAATATACAAAAAAGCCAACAACCAAATAAACAGCACAATTAAAATATGAGCCAAATACCTTAATAGATACCTCGCTTATACACACACACACACGCACACACACACACGCAAATGACAGATAAGCATATGAAAAGATGTCCAACATCATGTTCCATGTTGGAAATACAAATTAAATTAATGAGATGTTATTGTATTTCACACCTATGATAGTAGCCCAAATCCAGAACACTGACAGTACCAAATACTCAGGAGAATCAAAAGGAACAGAATTGTCATTCATTTCTGGTGGGGACACAAAATACTATAGAGCTACTTTGAAAGACAGTTTGGCATATGTGGGTGTATGTAATTTTTTTTTTTTTGCAAAACTTCACATACTTTTGCCAAATGATGCAGCAATTCATCTCTATGATATTTACTCAAAGGATTTGAAACGTGTGTCCAGACAATTGCACATGGATATTGTTAGCAACTTATAATTGTCAAAAATTGGAAGCAACTAAGATATCTTTCAGTACGGGTATGAATGAATAAACCGTGGAGCATTCAGGCATGGGATTTTAATCAGCACTAAAAAGAAATGAGTTATCAAGCCCTGAAAATACATGGAGGAACCCTATATGCATATTACTAAGTGAAAGAGACCAATCTGAAAGGACTATTTATAGATGATTCCACTATGACATTCTGCAAGAGACTGAGGATATCCGCACTTTGGTGGGGACGTTAATAAGGCACACTATGAAGGTGTGGTGGCAAAAACTAGTAGAAATGTCTGTGTAAGTTAGCCTCTATTGTGCTGTGAAAACCAAAAACTGCTCTCAAAAATACACTTAAAAAAAAATTACCCCAGGCATGGGAAATATAAAATGTTCAACTTAATTTATCATCAGATGAATGTAAGTTGCAATGAACATGAGATACTACTATATACTCAGTAGAGACATTAGAAAGTTTCTTATAACCAATTTTTGGCAAAAATTGAGGGCAAGAGGAATTCTTGTATATTGTGTATGATATTATTGTCTGGTGACACTTTGTGAAATGAGGATGAAGTATAGCCCATGACAGCAGTTCCAGTCTTAAGTATGTTCCCAGGAGAACCTTTACATAATTTATGAAAGATATATGTGGGGAAGGATGTTGCACTGGATCTAACAAGGAAATGTAGACAACCTAGATGTCTGTCACATATGAAATGGAAACTAGGTGTCAGGAATACATGCTGTAGAATTTTGCAAAATAGCACAAATAAATTTATCATATGTATCTCATATATATACATCATTTTAAAATGTGCTAAATGATTAAAGTAAGAAGAAAACAATATGTATTGCACAATATTATTCTTCTAAATTAAGCAAACAAAAATTACCAGATGCCATATTTTTATATAAATACCCAGAGGAATGAAACTTATGAAGTTTCAGGAATGAATGGGAGTGAGGATCTGAGAGGAAGATGAAAACTAAACTAGATAGAGACAGGGAGACTCGCTTAGCATCAGGTTCCTATGAACACAGCATGCCACATACTGGAAATTATAGTTAAATCAATTTTATGTGCAATCCTCATAGTTTTAGGTGCCAGGAAATCTTATTCCTCTGATGAAGGCATGACTCCTCTCTTCGTTTCATTAATTTCCTTCTTCTTTGTTTTCCTTCACTGACCACGCATTATGGAGAATTTATTTCAAATTGGGTTTAGATGATAAAAAAAAATAACAACAGCAACAAAACACCACACCTGAAATAACAGTAGTTCTCCTCCTACGTCTCTCCTACCAACTGTGTCACATACACGTTTCTCCTTACTATCTGATTTTCCTCCTTTGTGGAGGAGGGAAGGAACATTGTCATTGGTAAGAGAGCAAAGATGGGTAGAAAAATTTTAGTAAGGTAAGGTGTTGAAGTGTATTTTTAGAAAGTGATCATCACCATCTAAAATGCCTGCATTGATTGCTTTTTGACAACTCTCTCTCATCTAGTTATATTGCAGTTTTCCACTTGCCTTGAGAATAGTGCCAGCAAGCAGAACTGCAGAGTGTCAGTGGCAAATGAGGAAAACCAAGATGAAGGGACTCCTAACCAGTATTGGCATTTTTTCACATTGACTGAAAAAAAAATACCAAGGAAATATGATATTTTCCACCTTTTATGGTTGACTAGTAGCTAATTTTTATTTACTTGTTTTTAAATAGTCTGTGACAGAGTATCCTGATAAAAATTAAAAAAAAAAAATAAAAGAATTTAAAACCAAAATATTTGCCAACTTAGAAATTCCTGTCTATAGAACATTCTGGAATTGTGTCAGGAATAGGAAGTTACCAAAATAGAGGGAGCAGTTATAAGGCTGTGGTGGGCAGAGTTGAATGTAAATCATCTAACTTCAAGCCCAGAACATTTCCTAATATATTTCAGCTGTGTTTCTAAAAGTGATAATATATTCCAAAGCAATTTGTAAACTGTAAAATACTAAACAAATAGATAGAATTAGTTTGTTGATATATCAGCTATCAAAAAGTATTTCTTAGCTCCAAATATTACATTATGCATTCAGTTTGGTCACTTGGTGGGTGATATATCAAATTCTAATTTGTAGTTGAATGTTTTATAAAACACAAAAAAAGTGGCAAACAGGACAAATGCTTTGCCAGGCATTTAGCCTGACTTAGTTATATTTAATGAAATTCTATCATGCTTATATCACAGTTATTCCCCAGCAGAAAACACTTTAGGGAAATAGACATATAGATCAATTATCCCTGTTCTAACTAGTTGAAGGCAACTCTAAGCCTTTAGGGCTGGAAATCTGGACTAGCCACAGTTTGAAAATGCTCCTCAGACTCATGACCTGTCACAATTTCCCTTACGGCCAGGCTTCAAAGACTGCACAGTTGAATTTATGTTCAATTACAGAAATTCTGTTATCTGATGTATTTGGTATATTTATACCTCATTTCTCCTATATAGTATTTGAACTTAACTTTTATTTTATTTTATTTTTTTTTTTTTTTTTAATAGAGGCATGCTTTTTTATTTGTTTGCTGGTTTGTTTGTTTTGTTTTGTTTATACATGCACTGGGTACAGTCAGAAGCGCGGGAGGGTGAGAGAATTCACCAGAGCCAGAGCGGGGAGCAGAGCAGACAGAAGGACCGAAGTACACTGCTGAGGGGAGCAGCGGGCGGCAGGAGAGGTCTGCGCGCCATGTGGGACCCTCCTCCAGTGGCCTGGGAGCAGCCGGGGATCGAACCGGCGCAGCAGAGGCCGCGGGCAGCTTCGCAACCCAGCGCTCAACCGCTGCGCCACCGGGGAGGCCCGTGAACTTAACTTTTAAATGTAAGCGGTCTTTTTTTTAAATATCTTTTACTATAAGCAACTCAAAAACATTTAAAAAGTAGATATACGTTAAAGCTTCAACAAACAAAAAATAGATGACATAGTAGTTAGAAAATTCCCTGACCCAGGCTGATGCTCAAAAATTAGTTGAAAAGGAAAGATGAATGAAGGGAGGGAAGACAGGAAGAAAGAAAAAAGAATAGATGTGATTCTAAAATACAAGTATACCCATCATACCACTGACTTTTTATTGGCTTCAAGTAGCTAATCTGAATGTTTCATATGTTTCATCTCTTGAATCCTAACACTAACATATGCCTGGTCATTATTTTTATGTTCTGTATAATAATGATGAGGAAATTGTGGGGAATCTGTCCCACAGTGGTATAGTCAGCAAGGGTCAGAATCAGAGGATACTATAATACTGTTTGATAACAAAATCCTTTTAAAAAATATAATCAGTTTTTATAATGAAGATAATTAGAAGTTTTGGAAAATGGAGATGGTTTCCTAGAAGGAGAACTATGAGACAGAAGCTGGGAGTGTTTCTATCAGGAGAGCAGGAATATTGTAGAGGCAGGGGCCTCCCATGGGGCACAGGGGATTAAAGTCTCATTGCTATCAAGCTATCACCAGCCACTGCAGCATGAGTTCAATTACTGACCAAGGAGCTGACCCACACAGCGCAGCAGACCCCTCCTGTCTTACCTACTCTGCTACCCTCAGCAGTGTATTTCAGTAGATCACCCTGTTCTGTGCCCCACTCTGTCTCTGGTGAATCCTCTCACCCCCTGCACCTCTGGCCTACACCCCAGTTCTTGTATGCATAAATAAATAAAAATAAATCTTAAAAAGAAAAGATTGGTAGAGGCAATGCTGTGGCACTGCTGGTGGGAAGCCATGTGACAATAAGAGGTATATGAACACTGTTACTTTGTCCCAGATCATGTTCAGATTTTGTTATATCAGTGATTGAATGGAAATACACTTTTGTCAATATTTTCTTACATTGACTCCTTTATTCTTGAATAAACTTTCATAGAGTAAGCATATCCACAAACCGAAAGATTGCTTAGTAGTAGAAACCATAAAATCAACTGAATTAAAGTAAGTTTTTACTTTTAATAATATGTTGACGGCTGCCTGTCTAAGAATCCGACTCTGGGGACAAGTTTTCTTTTATTTTAATGGAAAATAATAATTATTTTAATAATGATAAATTGAATTTGAGCATAGATCATGTGTAAAAGACTACATTTTGTAAATAATTTATGTGGATGCAACGGCAAATTTGATCCTGACAACTTCTTGAATGTAAGAGCTATTTTATTGCTTAAGGTTAAGGAAACTATAACTTAGAGATTTATTTAGCAAGTGGTAGAGAATAATTTAAAAAAGTCTAGCCCTGGACAATGTCTTTCTATTCTGCAAATGAAAAGAATTGAAAAAGTTGGGGAAGGAGTCTACCTTCTAGCAATGAGTTGAATGTTATGCCAACTTAAATCCAAATTTTGAATGTTCTAGCACTTCATCTAACCTCTCTTGTTAACCATCCTCTGTATTTGAAAGCACTAAGGGAGGGAATTCAGGGTGTTATGACACTTATTTATAGCATCATTATCTCTTTTGTTACATCATATCTGGAGCACAACCACATTGCTCCAAGTTGGAGGTGAGAAGCAGGGACACGTAGTGTTACTTTACACTTCCACTGACCTAAGATTCTCATTTTTCAGGAAGCATAAATAAACCAAGTGTAAAAACACCTATATACAGTCACAAAGAGAAGCCCAGTAAGAATTGTGTGGAAAATTTTTATGCTGAGAATGAGTGTGTAAGAAGACCGTGTGACAAATTAAACAAGGAGTTAAATCTCAGATTCCCATGGGACTTAATCAGTAGCACAGTAACACCTCCTTCTTTTTTCTTAACCAGAAAAATGGTTTCTACAGAAATATCTGTTTTGCATTCTGACTTATGCATAGTGTTTGTGTTTCTCTATGGTTATCATTAGAACAAATTCATGTAAGATTTATGAATCACAGGGGTCCAGAATTGCAAAGATGTGAGATCTAGATCAATATGGCCATGTCTGCATGACACCACACAGTTAGAGTTACTAATGAGAAAAAGGAAGTGTTTAAAAAGCTTTGCTGCTTCCTGCTCTTCTAATAAAGTGAATTTGCAATGCATCTCAAGCCATAATCCCCTGAGTAGTGTTGTATTCCCCAGGGAAGAAAAGTGCTGTGTCTGACAGAGAATGCACTAAACATGATCAGCAAGCATCATACCACCATGGTAGAGTTTAAGTACTCCCTTGAGACAGTGCAGTCTAGGACACTAGGAGTAAGGAGCATGTTTAGCACAAGGTACTAGTTTATGAGAAGATGCATTAAAAATTTCTATAGTCAGAAACTCTGAAAGTACTACAGCAGCTTTGAAGAAGAAATGATTGCCCAAGGAGACGCAGTGCTGTCCTAAAAATGTACTCACCCACTTTGTCATTGTTAAGTATAGGTTATATGTATATTGTAAGTCAAAGTGATTAATTAGCCAACCAATTCAACATACACCCACACATATATATACATATACACATCAAGTCATATACATATGTGTTTATGTGTATATATGTGTGCATATATATGAATATATACTCTATATAAAGTATATGTAAAATTCATATCCCATATATGAATATATATGGAAATGTACATATATGCATGTGTGTGTGTGTATATATATATCCACTATCTATCTACCTATATTTATATCTATCTATCTATCTATATATAAATTATATGTAAAATCTATGCCCAATTTTCTTTTGTCTCTAAACTCTACTGACATTAGACATATGTGCCCGTGCTTGAGATACTGTTTCTGTCAGCTAGCAGGGAAAATCGATAAAAAGATTATCTTTTGCCTTTTTAAATGAACAGTGCCCATCCCCTCCCGGGATAACTTCCTTGTACACCAGGGCATAGAGCAAGTTTTGAGTTTACTGGGTCAGGTTTTCCTTCTTTGTATTCATATTGCACACCATGCTTATTGATTTTATAGCCCTAACTATAACTATCAGCATATTAAACAAATAACAACCACAAGACAGGACAGCCAAATGAATGTTCTATATATAAATTATTGTAAACTTCAGGGCCATTAGGACTTTGAATAAATATAGCATCAGAGAACCCTCACTCAAGGGCCAGTTAAACTAAGTACTGATGAACAGGCAGAGAATGAAGCAGGATGCATTCATCAAGCTGCATGAATACCTTGATTAAATACACTATGGTGGCAAAAAGGAAAAAAAAAAGTGTTAAAATGTTTTCTTTCCCAGAGTCTCTCCTTCCTGAATGTTCTCAAAAAATTTTTTTAATTATTTTTGTGTTTTAACCTTACATATTAGAGAACAGTCAGAGCTGTGAAAAAGATTAAACAGTATACATGATGAGTCATCTGGTCACCTGTGTTGCTAAGGCATCCACACCATACACATAGGGAGAGAAGGGCATGCTACTTAGAAGCAAATGCTTGAATCATATTCACGTCTTACACATATGTGTTAGCTTGAGCTGTTCTAGCCAATCAATGTCTGTAGTCCTGTGAATGTCTTCACAATTGTTATGTGGATTCAACTTTCTCTAACAAAGCGCACTTGATTTTATGATTGCAGCCAACAATGTGGTTTGCTTAATATACTCATACCAGTAACGAATTGTTACAATAACATCTTTCATTGTCTTCTCGAAGGGGCACATTTATACAGGACATGAATATTGCACAGATACATTTTTGCAATACCTGTTGAAACTGAAAAATGGAAAATGCTTTCAAAAATAGTTTTACCAGCAGGGACATTCACATATCTAACCATGGTGATTAAATCCACATTCAGTACTTTCCCCAAAGATGTGTAAATGCTGGTATAAGTTCCATAAATGGAAATACATTGCCGTAAGGTTAAAAGAATATCATTGTTAATGATGCCCTTTAGTGCACTTACAATTTCCTTCTAAAAGTTATTGGCTAAGGGACATTCCCAAGCCATATGGATATATATTCTCTCGTCATTATTGCAATTCCAATGTGACCAATGGTATTCTCATATTTTCTGTGGGCTGTACTGGGAACACAAATGTCCTCAGTTTGCATCTCTTTAAAAATCACCCTTAGAGAAAACCAATATGGCATGCAAAATGAACTCCCTTCAACGCCAACATTTCTTGAGAATAGTCTACAGTACATTTAGGTTTATTTTCCATTTAACCTGGATCATTAGGTCTTTTTAAGTTGTCATCATTCAAGACATTTTTACAACTTAGAGCTGGGTGGCTGCTCCTGGAAAATTCTTGGTCCCACTTTACACCTTAACATGCTAATCACTATCATCAGGATCTCCAAGCAGTAAGAAAAATCAGCTCATGAATCTGGAAAAGAAAGAGACTCCAGGGGGTATTATCACAAACCACACTTGAACTGTAAAGGAACTGATTGCAGTATGGCAAAAACTGTTCTGATTCTTATTTAGGAATCCCATCAAATAAGTCCTATTACGCATTGCTTCTCAAACCCTGCATCATCTGTGAACATACTCATGTGAGTGAATGTCATTCCCATAGTGTAATCTCTCTTATCTGAGTACCTCCTAGGTTTTAAAACCCATCCAGTATTTAATACCCATCCAGTATGGGTACCCATCAGTACCCATCCAGTCAGACACTGCATCATAAATGTATCACCTATTTCATGTTGGAAATCATTGAGAGTCATTTTCTTTTCTTTTTTTTGCCATTTCTGTTCATTTTTTAAATTTTATTTTTATATCCCCCATACAATTTCACCCCCCTTATTTTGACACCAATCCCTCCCCCCCCATAGTGTGTCTCTGGTTGATAGTTGTTTGTTGATTTTGATTTTTCTTTCTTATAATTATTCTTTTTCCTGGTCCCCTATTTAGGTTTTCTAGATTCCTGCTATGAGTGAGACCATCCAGTATTTTTCTTTTTCTTTCTGGCTTATTTCACTGAGCATGATCCCTTCCAGCTCCATCCATGTTGCTGCAAATTACAATTGTTTATCTTTTTTTGATTGTTGAGTAATATTCCATTGTGTATATGTACCACATCTTCTTGATCCAGACATCTATTTTTGGGCATTTGGGTTGTTTCCAAAGCTTAGCTATTGTAAATAGTGCTGCTATAAACATAGGGGTGCAGGTGCCCTTTGGAATTAATGTTTCTGTGTCATTTGGGTAAATACCTAGGAGTGAAATTCCTGTATCATATGGAAGCTCTATGTTTAATAGGTCAGAATATACTTTTGACAGAATATACTGTGGTGAGGTTTGCCCTGGAATGTATTATGATGTAACACAAAACCAAAATTTCTGAATCTGTATCTAAAATCATATCCCGCAGCACCAGGACTAGGGTGAGGCTAATGTAATAGTTCACTCAGTTGCACAATTAAAGGAAGTTCCAAATGAGCCAAGATTCAAGGTAACAATACTTAATATAACATTTTTAAAATTCAAAATTATTGCAAAAGTATCTCCAATAAATAATGGATATAATAAGTATTATTTATATTTTCTATTCTCCAATATAGCTTCTGCACTGATTTCTCAATACAAACATATAAATATAACATAATCTAGATACCTAAAATGACATTTAGAGGATATATTAGATACAAGGATGAAATGTATCCCCATGATGAATTCAGCTGAAAACATTATATATTGGTTTGTCGGAAAAGTCATGATGCATTTTTTCTGTGTTTTTCAAGCAAAAATGCATCATGGCTTTTCTAACAACCCAATATTTGTTTTTTAGGAGCAACGCTAATAGGAATATTTTTGGTAAGCCTTGTAGTGAGTGTTGTCTCAGAATAAGATAATAATCTTTTTGCATTAGGAGAAATGGGGAGGATAATAATATTTGCTTGGGATGTATTGTGAATAGAGAGCTTCACGTGTCTGATCTTCTTTAATTCTCATAGCAACTTATCACTGAGATCAGGAAACATCAGGACATCAGCAGACATGAGGAAACTGAAGTTCATGAAAGTGAAACAACTTTCTCAAATGCTGAATGTCTTCACTTATCAAGATTTGTCTAACTTCTAACCAACTGACATCTCTTCTGTCACCTTTTATTAGATTGCACCTTTAAGTAGAATGTGCAGTGGAATTGAGGATTATCTGGCTAGACCAGAATTCTCCTTCTCTTCCTTCCTCCTCCTTTCCTTCTTTCTGCCTCATTTTCCTTCTTCCTCCTCCCTCTTCCCCTACACATGTATGTGTACATATTCACACACACACACACAGAGCACATACACACAGTGGTTTATAACTGGACTTCCAGATGACCCATATAACATTTATTTTGAAATTCCAAAGTATGTATCTCCTTTGTCCTATGAGTAAATACTTTAATAGAGAATATTTTGTATTCCTTACTAATATCCTCTGACAAAGTGTTTCATACTAATCCATTAACCTTCTCCCTTTATATATATTTAATGCACTGCTGGAGAGGGAGACTTAAGTTTTGTTTGAGAAATACTTGAGTTAATGAGTCAGTGATTCATTCACTATTTAGTTTATTTGGATATTGAAAAATGTTAAATTTTACCTTATCACAAAACTCTAAATAGATAAATAAACTGTTTTAATCCATCCTAGCCAGCAGGGCTCAATATATTTATTTTGCCAGAAGAGATTTACTTACTCATTGGGATGAATTTCACCATGGACAGGGATTGTCAGCAGGATTGCCAAGTGACCTCAGCTAACTAAAAGGACTTGCCCTTAGCACTCTGCCACAATAAAATTATGACATAACCACTTTCAGAGAAAAGACTTAACATGTGAAGTGAATGAAAGATTTTGGATCCCAGTATGACATTTTGCAAATTGTGTTTTATAGTGCTACAACTATTCCCTGTAAACGTCTCAAAGGTTTGAGTTATCTTTGGTGAATGACAGATTGTTGCCTTAGGACAATTTACTCAACAATGATAACAATGAAATAGAGAAGGTGGACAGCAAAAAAAAATAAATGATCATTGAATAAATGGCAATGATAAAAACTTTGGCCCATCTTTTGTAGGAGAGGTTCAGAAAATATATATATATATAAATATTTGAGCTTTAATATTCTAGAAAAAGCATTGGGTAGCATCCTCAAAAGAATTTACAAGGAACCACACACTGCTAATAGATTTTCTTACCTCTAGACTGTATCATAAAGATTCTCTGTACTTAATACTATTCAATAAAATTTCATGACAAGTTAATGCATTTAATTTTAATGTATTTCTCCATAAATCATGTTTTCTTGTTTTTGTTTTACCTCATTTATTATTTGCCAATTTTATTCACATAACCTCAAGAACCAACTTATCACAAGCTCTGGAACATACTTAGTTCTTAAATACACTTAGAAAATAAACTATTATGAAATTAGAACTGGAAAAATATCTACTAGTAAGTCCGATTCAGAAGATTGCATGGTTGGGGCCTCCCCGGTGGCACAGTGGTTGAGCGCTGGGCTGTGAAGCTGCCCACAGCCTCTGCAGCGCCGGTTCGATCCCCGGCCACCAGAGAGGGTCCCACGTGGCACGCAGACCTCTCCTGCGGTGCCCAATGCTCCCCTCAGCAGTGTACTTCATCAGTCTGCCTGTTCTGCTCCCCACTCTGGCTCTGATGAATTCTCTCACCCTCCTGCACTTCTGACTGTACCCAGTGTTTGTATAAATAAATAAAAAAAATATTAAAAAAAAAAGATTGCATGGTTAACTTTCCTCCATAACAAGGAAACCAAGACTATAATTTTCAAACTTGGCTAATGATTTAATTAGTTCTGACACTTGATACCAACATTTTCTTCATTTACTTCACACAATGCACTTCACACTTTCTCAACTTTTTTTTTTATAGTGGATTCTTTGAAATAACATCAGTAATAAGTAAAGGAAAAAGAAATAGATTCTGTATTCCCATGCTTGTTCTTCAAATGAATGTTGATAGGTTTTGAAATTGGTGGATCCCATCGATGTAATTTACCTTTCTTACTATGCCTTGATCTTAGGCTTATTAATAAGAGCTGATACTCATCTTTGAAGGTAGTATAGAACTTGGTGGGAAAAACCCTGAGATCCTTACCATCAGGTTGAAAAAAAAAATAGAGGTAAGCTGTTCAAGATTTTGAGGATGGCTGATGGTGAAAGTAAAAGCAGAAGTACAAAATTTCAAACAAGATTGAGATCTTGAGGGCCTCCCCAGTGGCACAGTGGGTTGAGTGCCACGCTGTGAAGCTGTCCACAGCCTCCACGGCGCTGGTTTGATTCCCGGCACGCCAGGGAGAATGCCACATGGAGAGGCAGACCACTTCTGTCTCATCCACTGCTCCCCTCAGCAGAGCTTTTGGTCCATCTGCCTGTTCTGCTCCCTGCTCTGACTCTGGTGATTCCTCTCACCCTCCCACAACTCTGGCCTGTACTCCAGCTCTTATATAAATATATATATATATATATAATAAAGAGTTCAAATAAATAATTAAAAGAATAAGATTGAGAGCTTGATTCATAAGTTGGTATCTTGAGCAGGGAGAGCATTTGATCATATTGATGTGTTTGTGAGTCTTAGTCCTAAGCCAAAGCAAGCAAAATGGATCATCTGAGGCTTATGTAACTATAGTACACACAGGGGATGAACACTAACATGGCTCTCCTGCCACTCCCCACCCCACACCCCTATTCCAAGACTGGATACAGAAAATAATACAGCTAAAATGTGGTGATTCTTCAAAACAGCTCTCAACACAAGGTAATGAAACTATACTACTGCCAGCTACATCTAATATTATTTAAAAGCCTTCATACAACAAACAAATGATCATGCTTTAAGCCATCCCTAAACTATAAAATGATCAGTTAGATAAATGTAAAATCTACATTTATCCACCTTTATTTTTCTATCAGTGGAATCCAGTTATTCAATTCAGGCACAGTCTATCATAGCCTTATGATCTGTGTTATTAGCTAGAGACCATTTTTAAAATTTCAAATCTATTGATATCAATCCAGTGTGAAGATAGGTGAATAGCTGTGAACTAGGCTGAGTATGCTGTCAATACTTAAGTATACTTTCCTTCAATATCTCACTTTCAAGACTCCATTCCCATAACTTGGTGCACCTTACTCCAGAACATTTTTCAAGTTTATCTACTTGCCTATCAACCTATTGTGTTAGCAATTCCATGTGGCCTCCTTTTCACTCAGGTACATGAAGTTCTGCCTTTCTACTTAATGTGTGTTCACCTTTCCATAGTGTCAGCATCATCTGGGAACCAATTAGAAATCCAAACTCTCAAAATCCTCCACCTGCATGTACAGAACCAGAAACTGCATTATAAAAAGATTTCTTAGGGTTCATAAGTACATTAAAGTTTGAGAATTACTTTTCTGGAGTTAGGGGTAGATAATGATTTCAGATATAAACTCTCAGGCTGAAGTGGCTATTCAAATACCTATGTAAGACATGAAGGCATGGAAATGTGAGAATAAAGTTGATTATAAAACCAGCCAGGAATAGTGGTGAGTGAAAAAAATATTTTGTAAATGTTTTATCTACAATTTACAGAAGTCACATGTTTCTTATTGGTTATTGCCATACAGAAAAGTAGAATATACAGGTGTCAGCTCTTCTGAATTTCATGAGCGGTACTTTTTTTTCTCATGTATTCAGTTCTTTACATCCCAGAACATTGTTGATACTGCATGACCCTAACGAATACTTCATGCTGCATCTGGATTGTGTGCCTCTAGTTCAAAATCAGTGTTTTGAGGGCTATTTTCACATTAAAAGAGGATTTTTAAAGAAATCTTAAACTTCAGTGGATATTTTTATTAATATTTTAGATGATTTTAGTCATTTTCTTAATGAATCAGGATCCAAATTATAACAGTGAAGAAGTTACAAGCTTAACTAGTGTCTTTTGACCTCATTTAGTATACAGTAAACCAACACTGTTCTTTTAGAAAAATAAACTAATAGCTAAATTCATATGGATGAAGAAAAAAATATTAAAACATTGAAATGTTAGAAGTAGACAAGAAAATATAGAGACATTTCTAGAAGAACAAAAGTGAATGAAGGCCTCAGGCACAAAGAAATTAGGTGCATTTGAAGAATTAAAGGCCTGATGACTTAAGCATAGCTTGTGATAAATGACACAAAATGGTTAAATCACAAGATTCACCTTGTACTCCGAGTATTGACCCTTTTTTCTATATTTAATAAATGATGGTGGAAATCTGTGACATGTAACATGATTGATTGAGGAATTAACTATGAAAACATACTTTAAGTGACAATATCTATTGACCAACAGAATTATACTCCTCTTATAAATAGGAACATTTATAGATTCAGAATAGGCATCTGGAAAACTAGAGTCTTAGATCTAAGAGTTTGTTTGTAATTGTGGCTTTGTTTTGTAGGCTAGAAACTCCTTTTCCTGAAGTCATCAACCAAAGTTCAACTTGGCCTTAAGACTGTCACCAATAATTGTTTTTTTGTGAACACCAAAGTGATGATAGTTAAAACTACTAGGATGTTTCTCTCCTGATCTATATACATGCCTTGTCTGGTACCAAAATGTTTAGATTGAGTATCCAGTTCCTTCACTGGTAAAACAAAATTTCATATGGCTGTTGTGCATATTATGTAAGGCATTGCGCTTCCAGCTTATACAGATGCAATAGGTACAGATACCTCTCTATGATTTGCAAGGCGTTGTGTTGGTTTCCACTGCCTGACTAATGCTAATTCTCTCAAGTCATTTGGAAGTATTGCTGCCCCACAGATTCTTAGCATTGGATATTATTTTCACACTTATGCTGACCCTCTTCATCTTAATTAACTTATATGTTTTATTGTAAGTCTCCTGCTTCTGTCACTTCTTGTGCCTCTTTTTTTTTTTTTTCCATCTTAGATTTTTTGTTTTGAAGATTGGGGATGAAAAAAATGAAAGAAAAGGAACCAAAAATATGATCACTTAAATAATGCGAAACAAGATCAAAGCAGGATTTTGAAAATACAAATTCATTGCATGCTTTAAGATATATTAACTGCTGAAAGAAAATGATAAAAACATGTATGAATGATGTTTTCTTGTCACTGTTTTCAATGTGCATCTGTGGCTAACCAGCCACACACATACACACATATGTGTATGTATATATGTGTATATAAGTATACATATATATTACAACTACAGTGGGAAAAAATTCCAAAATCTGAGGACATTTATAAATATTACACAAATTGCCCCTTCTGTCTAGATTCTGTCATTGGTTATGAAATTACTGTCTTTTGAAGACCAAAAAAACTAATTATACTGTGTATTGCTCTATAATACATACGCACACACACAAACACATTTTCACTGTAATAATTGAAATCTGTCTTTACAATCACAATTCATTCTATTTTGGATTTTATTTCTAAATGAAATTCTACCTGCTAATTGTTTAAAGAGCAGTCACCCTGCAGTATATTCCCTTCGGTATGAATTCTAATGTCCTGTAGTGTGCTGAAAGGTACAGATTGATTATAACCTCTGTTTACCTCTTGGATCAGTAAGTGATAAATCATTTTCCTTTGGCCTCCACAAAGCTGCAGTGCTGGCTGCTGCTTTTTTACCCTGGAGGGCACTGCTGAGCCTAAAATTACTTGCAATTATTGAAAAGTTAGGCACCTCATTTCAGAGAAGAAAAGAACCTTTTAAAAACTTTATAATATGTATACATTATATGTGCATCAGTAATTTTTTCTTTAGCCTCTTTCTGAGAAGTCTTCCTGGGAAGCTGAGCACTAAAGTGCAGATTTCAATGTATGACTCCTATGCTTAAAAACCTTTAAATTATAACCAATTACCTGCTGAATAATGTCTAAATGTCAGTTACTTGCCCCAATCACTTACCTCTCATACTTTTATAAACTGCATTTGACCATGTCACCTCTGCACTCTACCTCCATGCTTAAAATGGCTCATGAAAAAATGAATGAATGCACAATAGAAAGTTAGAAACTAATGATTTAATTTGGTGATTGCATAAAATTGTCATGCACTGGCTTATCAAATCTATTTATGTTACTCTCTTTCGTGGATTAATATATGGCAAAATTTGTCAGAAATGGGGAAGTATATATATACTTAGTAATTAGAGTATATTTTTAATAAACTTTATCCTAGCAGATACTCCAAACACACTTGTTTTATTTGTATATTTATTTTGAAATTAGACTACTGCCAAAATATAATACACAGTCACCACATAGTAATCCCAAATGCTAAATGTAGAATTAATTCAGCAAAGGAAGCCAAGATTTCTATGATGTAGTATCTGATTGACCAAGAAACTGCAGTGTATTTCACTAAATACCAGAGTAAGGCATGTGGCCAGATACTTCCCTGCCCAACCAGCAATTGTGTAAGTTTTTTTTCTGGATCCAAATCCATATTTACACAGATCTTCTGTATGAACTAGTAACTATTTCTCACTGTCATTCATTCTCTTATTCCTCTATTTTTGCATTTGTTCATCCTTTTTTAAAGCTTACTCTTTGAAAAGCTCTATATGTTGGGTACAATGGCTTAATAAAAGGTGAAACACAATGTAACTCGACCTCTGAGTACTCGTTGTATTGTAAAGAAATTTTATATACTCGAAGTTGTAGGCAAGCATAGCATAGTAAGGAGTATAACTCTACCTTGAGAGTCATGAGGAGAAAACAGAAGCCTTGGTGGAAGACTACCTGGGTTCCTGTTCCAATCCCACTGTGATGAGAAAGTTTGTTGAAGTCTCTGCACCTAGGTTGTCTTCTTTATAAAATCCTGATAGTAACAATACTTTATTGTGTTGAGGACTGAGTGAGATAAAATATGCAAAGTCCTTAAAAGCATGCCTCATTTATAAGGGCTCAAAGTATGCATTAGGGCCTTAAAGAAATTTGTATCTATTGAGGATTAAAGAAACTCAATTTGTACTCATGCATGATAATAAAGTTTAATATTTTGAAACATTTCACTCTGTTTAAAAAAGATACTGGAACATTCCTTGTTCTATATCATGGTGCTAGAATGACTAATTTGACACAAGTCCAGATTCAGCTACTGGTTGTTCCATGGGTTTTAACTTTTTTTTTTTTGTATGACTGACTTTCAGTACTTAATAGTGTAATAGATGTGTATAGTGATAAATCAGTCCATGATATTACCCATTTGCTGGATTTGAGCATCCACTCAGTCATGTAATCATTTTGATTGATAATGATTGAATATGGATATAAGTGATGATTTGACTGTGATTATCCAATTCGCTGGTATTGTTGGCATCTGGCAGGTTAATTCAGACTTTCCAATATTTTCAGGAGAGATTCTAGAGAAACATAGCTGTAGGAAGTCACTGGAACTAAGCGTGGAACAGATTTTATTGTTGATATGACATCTGTAAATATAGCCAGATATAAAGCTGTGAATTCTAGGAAATGGGTAAGTTTCCTTAATATCAAAATATTCTTTTTGTACTTGCTCCACTGTTCCTTGATACTTGTTATAAAATTTTTCACTTCATAGTGTGAGATGATGCTAAAATGTCAGTCCTTCTGGAACAGTGAATGCACTGTGAACTACATCTCTTCTAAGTTGTAAATTACCCAGTTTTAGATATTTTTCTGAAACTAAATCTCAAAAGAGTAAGGAGAAAATGGACATAAAGGAGGTATTATGTAACTGCAAAGAGATGGAGTGCACTCAGAGTAACAAAGGAACTGCTATTGTAATTCACCCCAGAAAAAAGCTAGAGTTGAGTCATATCTAGGCTGTGGGCTACAATTCCAGGGTTAGGGGAGGCAGTAGATGATACGAGTAAATGTTAGCCCAAGAAACTCAGTTAAAAAACAAAACAAAACTAGAAACTTGCAAAAGACTGGAAGGAAGATACTTAATCAGATAAGGGGAAATGCATTTGACAACTCACCTTGGATTCCAGCACTGTTATGTAAATCTCAGAGCCACCTAGCTTTTGCACATCTTAGCTCAGATGGAGGAAATTCATCAAGGTCATGTGATTCAGGAAAGTCAGTTTAGAAATTGGTTAGAAGCAGTGATTCCCAAATTTTATATGCATGCAAACCACCTGGGAAGCTATTTTGAAAAGTGGTTCTTAAACTTACCTACACATTATTATCATCTGTGGAACGTTTATAAAAATTCAGTGCCCAGGTCACACTCCAAACCCATTAAAACAGATTCTCTTGGGATGGGATCCTGCATTCACTATTTTTAAATGTGATTCCACTATATAGCCTAGAATGGTAGCCAATGTTTTGAAAGAGGAATCCCAAGAGATTCTGATTCAGAAAAATGGAAGGATGGCTAAGGATCTTGCTTTTTAAGAAGTGTAGCAGATAATTCTTATATAGATGGGTGAAGGGATCCACTTTTAGAAATATGATTTTAAAAAACATGATATGATTTAAGGGGAGTTTTTTTTTAAACAATTACACATATTGCTTAAAACTATAAATCTGTATAGTCCTGCTGCACATCTTTGAATGACGGCATCCTGTTTAAGAAAGAAGCATCAGATATCAGCAGAACCACATTTATAACTTCTAAAAGAGCAATGATATCTGCTTGGTATGATCCCTGCACATACCTACACTTGGTGAGCTTATACTTGCTCTAGTGCAGTTCAAATATTCTCCAATCCAAAATTCTTCCTTTTTCAGAAACATGTTACATTGGAATGGGGCACTCGTTACAATTAATGAATCAACATTTGTAAACTGTTAATAACTGAAGTCATAGTATGCAGATTTTATTAGTTTTTTACATATATAAACAATATGTAAAAAACTAATAAATATAATATATATTACTATATATTATTACTATATATTTATTAATATACATACTATATATTATATAGTAATAGTAATATAACTATAACTATATAATATTTACATATAACTATTATATATATAAAACATATATATGTGTGTATATATATATATACATATATGTATAAAATCCCAAGAGTCTATCTGTGATGCCACATTGATTTTTAACATCAGCTTAGGCCACTCTTAGCTGATACAGTTACTCATGTTCTCTTTATTGTTGACAACTTTTAAGGAGTACTGCTCAGGTTTTTGTGGGATTCTATTCCCCTCATTTGTAATTTGCCTAATACTTTTCTCATGATTAGACCAGGAACAGATACTTTGGGGAAGAAGATCAATGATGTGATGGACCATGTTTATCACATAAGTGAAGGGTATATGCTGTTAACATGATAAATCTTGAGGTAGTTTTGCCAGGTTTCTCCTCTGTAAAATTTTGCTTTTTCCCTGCCTATTTCATACTGTACTTCTTGAAAGGGAGTCATTATCATAATCCAGACTAAAGAACAGGGAATTATTTTCCTCTTCTTTGAGGTGGAATTAGTAATTCTACTGACGATAACCAAAAAAAAAAAAAAAAAAAAAAAAAAGTTCAGTGAGATACCACATCCTCTCCAGTACCTGGTATTTTGACTTGAATAAAAGGAATGTATAATGGTATAATCACTTTTTACTTTAATCGGTACTCTCTAATGACAAATAATATTCATCATCTTTTCATAAAGCTATTAGCCATCTGTATATCTTTTTTGGTGAGGTGTCTATTCAGATCTTTTAATTTGGTTGGTGGTTTTGTTAGCATAGGTGTTTAAACATTCTTTGAATATCTGGACTAAATAACTTTATCAGATACATGTTTTGCAAATATTTTTACTGAGATGGTGGCTTGCATTTTCATTCTCTAGTCAGTTCTTTTGCAAAGAAGAAGTTTTTAATTTTAATAAAGCTTAACATCATTTTTTTTCTTTCATAGATTATACTTTTAACACTGTTTAAAACTCATCTATAATCCTAAGGTGACATAGATGTTCTCCTATTTTTCCCCATGAATCAGTTTTCCTATGAATTCTATAGTTTCAAGTTTTATATTTTCTTTTTATTTTGTATTTTGGGCTAGTGTTTGGGAAAGATGCTCTCTGTTCTATTCCATTGGCATATGTGTCTGCTCTTTTGCCAATTCTGTTTACTCTGTCTTGGTTACTAGAGCATTAGAGTAAGTCTTGAAGATAGATAGTATCAGTTTCTGAGAGTGTTTTTCCTCTTTGGATGTGTGGTGACCTTTATGGTACTTTTGCCTTTCTATATAAAGAGTTTTGGTTGTCTGTATTCACAAAATTACCCCTAAGATTTTGCTTGGAGTTGTGTGGAATCTGTTGCCAAGTTGGGAAAATTGATATGTTAACAATTTTGTGTTTTCCAGTCCAAGAGCATAAAAATAATCTATATCTATATCTATATTTATATATAGATATAGATATAGATATAGATATAGATATAGATATAGATATAGATATAGATTACCTTTGTATTTTTTCCTGAGTCCTGAAGTTTTCTATATACACGCTGTATATGTTCGTGAGATTTATATACAAGTATTTCTTTGGTTAACTAAATGGCCCCATGCAAAAGAATCAAAGTACAACACAATCTAACAACATACACAAAAAATTAAGTCAATGTGGCTTAGACTTGGGTGTAAGACCTGAAATTATAAGACACACAGAAGAAAGCATAGTCAAAATAATCTGTGACATTGACTTCAGGAATGTCACTGGATACTCCAATAGCAATTGAAACTAAAGCAAAAATAAGCAAATGGGACAACATCAAACTAAAAAAAAAAAAATGTGCATATTTGTTTTCATTGCTGAAAACATAAAGAGATACATATGAGGTGAGAATTTTCACACTGAAAACTCAGAAAATAAAGAAAGTTGAGACAGGTCAGACAAACATTTGGGGATAAATTTCATATTGAAGGAGTTTTAATATGAAATTGTTTAACAATGAAAAACCCAATTAGATCTTTGTACAAATGTGAAAGATATTAGAGATCAAGGTCTAGGAGATATCCTAGTAAGCACAATAGTCAAATGATATCTCACAGGAATATAAATATATAGTGATGATAAAAAGAAAATAAATCAAATCTAAGAAATGTTAAAGTTTGAGTGATATTAATCCATTAAACTGAATGATTTCTTTTTAGTGTAGCTGTCTGCCTGAAACCAAAGCACCTCTCCAAATTTTAATGCATAATATTTAAAGTTCAATAAAAATTATTAATAAAATAAAACATAATGACTGTAAACCTAGAAAAAACAAAAGTTTATAGATATACACACTTTGGAATTCCCCCAAATAAAGGTATCAAATATATAATAAAGTGATTATGATAACTCTTTTAAGAAATGAAAGGTCAGTTAAAGCATTTTGATAAATAATTAAAAAAATAGAATAGCTTATCTGTTGAAACAGTACAATGTTAGGGCCTCCCCTAGTGGAACAGCAGTTGAGCGCTGGGCTGCGAAGCTGCCCTCAGCCTCTGCAGCTGGTTCCATCCCTGGCCACCAGCGAGGTCCCACATGGTGCGCAGACCTCTCCTGCTGCCCGCTGCTCCCCTCAGCAGTGTATTTCGTCAGCCTGCCTGTTCTGTTCCCAGCTCTGGCTCTGGTGAATTCTCTCACCCTCCCGTGCTTCTGACTGTACCCAGTGCTTGTATAAATAAATAAATATATATTTAAAAAAAAAAGAGAAAGAAACAGTACAATGTTAATATTAAGAACACAATGTCCTAATAACACTGGAAATTAGATAAAAAGAAATGAATACTTACTAGCATGGAGGATTGGACAGAAACAAATACGCAGATTGAAATATGGAAGAAAAAAGAGCATTAAAAATTAGTTGGAGGGCCTCCCTGGTGGCACCAGAGGTTGAGTTTCAGCACTTTGAAGCAATCCACAGCCACTGCAGCACAGTTCAATCCCTGGCCAGGGAGGCCACCCACATGGCTCAGCAGACCTCTCCTGTGTCACCTGCTGATCCCCTCAGCACTGTATGTCAGTAAATCCACCTGTTTTACCCACTCTGTCGCTGTTGAATCATCTCATCCTCCCTCACTTCTGGCCTAAACCTTAGCTCTTGTGTGCATAAAGAAAAAAAAAAATTAGTTGGCTATATGCAATGGTATAATGTAAATGTAGCTTGGGTTTCAGTAGGAGAAAAAAGAAAAAAATAAAGATATTAGAGGTAAAGATTTTTAAAACTGGTGAAAGTCATCCATCAGAGCATCAGGAAGCACTGATGACAAGAACCTGGAGAACTCTAAGGGAAATAATCCAATTATTTCAGAGTCAATATTAGAAGGTTAAAAAGCCAAATATTGAATAATTCTGTTTTCTGAGTATTCTGTTATTGACTAAGTATACAGAAAAGGAGATGCACTGAAAAAAATGCCTTAAAAATCAATTATGTATTACATAAAAGAGATGCACTTGAAATGCAAGGACCTAGAAGTGTTAAAAGAATACTAAATGATGTGTCATGGAAATAGTTTCCAAAAATAAATTTGGCGATATCAGCAAAGCAGATGTTAGTTAAGTGAACATCACCACTAAAGATAAATGGAAATTCATAAGGATAGAAATTGTAATGAATTTTGTGATTAAAAAATCTAAATTTGTATACATTTTAATAATATACCATTGAAATTAATTGAGCAAAATCTAAAAAATTAAAAGAAAACTAGGCAGTAATAATAGATTTTAATACACTTTATTATTCAGTATCTGCTCAAAAAAAGTTGAAAATCAAAACAAAACAAAGCAAATTTTACAAAAATAAAGACAATAAAAAATAAACCTAAAATAAATTCCATATATAAGATCTTTATTTCTTAGTTACAAAACCAGACAAGGTGATTACACAAAATTAAACCTACATATTGGGCCTCCCCGGTGGCGCAGCGGTTGAGTGCTGGGTTGCGAAGCTGCCTGTAGCCTCTTGCAGCGCCGGTTCAATCCCCCGCTGCTCCTGGCCACCAGAGGAGGGTCCCACATGGCGCGCAGACCTCTCTTGCAGCCCGCTGCTCCCCTCAGCAGTGTACTTCGGTCCTTCTGCCTGCTCTGCTCCCGCTCTGGCTCTGGTGAATTCTCTCACCCTCCCGCGCTTCTGACTGTACCCAGTGCATGTATAAACAAACAAACAAACAAATAAATAAATAAAAACATGCCTCTATACAAATAAATAAATAAATAAACAAAACAAACACAATTAGTAAACCTACATATTGATCACTCCTATAAATATATTTGCAATCATTCTAGAAAGTTTAATTAACAATATTCGAACAGAATACTGTATTATAGGCAAATCTGTTTAACCTGCAAGGTTGATTTAATTTTTGAAAAACAATAAGATTAAGAGATACTGTCATATGGCCTTCCCTGGTGGCACAGGCGGTTGAGCGCCGCACTGTGAAGATGTCCGCAGCCTCTGTAGCACTGGTTGGATCCAGGCCGGCCGGTTAGGGTCCCACATGGCGCCGCAGACCTCTCCAGTCTCGCCCACTGCTCCCCTCAGCAGTGTATTTTGTCAGTCTGCCTTTTCTGTTCCCTTCTCTGTCTCTGGTGAATCCTCTCACCCTCCCGCACATCTGGCCTGTACCCCAGTTCTTGCATAAATAAATAAAATAAAGCTTAAAAAAAAAAAAAGGACTGTCATAAAAGCATCTAAGGGGACTGTGAATAAAAAAATGTTTTCTTGGTAAGAAGAAATATCCATTTGTGATAACAGGGGGAGGAGAATTAAATACCCACCATTATCAACACTATTTAACATTTTATTAGAGGATATAGCCAGTTGAACAAAAATAACAGAAAATTAAATGTATCAAAACTGAAAAGGATAAGTGAAAATTGTCACTATTTTCTCATGACAAATTTACATATGTTGAAAATCCCAAAGAATGTTAGTATGCATGTATGTATATACATAAACATAGACACATAAATGCACACATATATAAACTGTTAAATTGTCAAACATTTTATGGCTCTTGTATCAATATTAGAAACCTGTTGATTTGTAAGAGCTACTTCTCTAATCAATACATTGATTTTTAATATACCTGAAAACACTAAGAAGTCAAAAATAATTTACAAAATGGAAAGTATGAAGCCCAATGAAATAAATTGCTTTTAAAGCAAATTAACTTTGCAGCCGTATTTGACAGTATTTCTTAGTTTTATTTTTTTATATACTTTTTTATTTTATATATTTCTTACATCATTTTTCATTTTTGCACAATGTATGCATTTTCATCTTGAGTATAGTCTCCATACAATTGCACCCACCTAATTTTGACCCCAATCTCTCCTCTCCCTCCCCCTCATAGTGTGTCTCTGGTTTATTGTTGCTTGTTGATTTTGATTTTTTCTTTATTATAGTTGTTCTTTTCCTGGGCAGCTGTACCCCTATGTTTATAGCAGCACTATTTATAATAGCTAAGCTATGGAAACAACCCAAATGCCCACAAGTAGATGACTGGATCAAGAAGATGTGGTATATATACACAATGGAATATTACTCTGCAATCAAAAAGATAATAAACTAATGCCATTTGCAGCAACATGGATAGAGCTGGAAGGGATCATGCTCAGCGAAATAAGCCAGAAACAAAAAGAAAAATACCAGATGATATTTTACTTGTAGCAGGAGTTTAGAAAACCTAAATAAGAGACCAGGAAAAATTTTTAAGTTTTTAATGGATTGTTCACTTCTGATTAAATTTTATTGAAATTATTTTCTACTTTGAATTTACTAGAGCAAGATCAATCATCATTATACTACTGTTTGAAAAGCTATTCACTTTCCTTATTTTCCTTTTTCCTCTCATTATTATTATTATTATTATTTATTATTATTTTAACCATTGGGTCATGTGTGGATAATTTGCTTGTAATTCCATAGTTTACAAGTGTCCTCAGGCCTTCTGGAGGTTGACATGAGATTTACCAATCACCTTTAGTTACCTTCAACCAAGCCAGACAAGGGGGCATGCAAGCTAACGTTTCCCACTCTGTGATCATCTCCCTGTAGCAATTTATATCCCTGTTAACATCTAAGGTAATAGTTATCATCATCTATTTGAAAGGGTCAACAAGGTCTGAGAAGTCCTGAAAAAGGATACTGCCAATAGTCTGGACTTGTCTTTTTAACTTGTTCAGTTAACTGGTACTGAGCATTATAGGGGCTTTCCAAATGACACTGAAGTGACTTCCTAGAGTTCTGTGTCCTTCAAAGGTAACCAGGTGATGCATTTTATGTCCATCAATAGTAAACCCATTTCCACACTACATTGGGAATGTATCAAAGCAAGCCAAATAATTTCTCAGAATCTTGGCAGATTTCATGGATGTTCCTTCTTTCTGATTCACATCGTGATTAATGATGATATGTTAGCATTTCTTTGACCTCATATTGAAGTAATGCTATATATTTTTGCTGATCTTCTACTCTATGAAACAATAACAAAACCTCTTCATCTTACCAAAGCAGTAACTACTGCCTCACTGAATATAATGCAGAATCACATTGTCTCAATACATTTTGGGGGTTTTAATTTTGGGTACACTAGAGAAAAATATTGAAAATACTAAAGCACCACAGATTAAATGCAGTATTATTTGGAGTAGTATGTTTTCTACTGAAGATATCTTGTTGACATTTCACATAAAAATTAAAATAATTTCAGATATTGTTCAAACCTGTTGCAAAGAGTATTATGTCTCATGCCAGTATCCTTACAAATGGCACCAGTTTTAATTGAACTGATTTTTTTGAGGGAACAAACACAGTGAAAAGACATCTATGGAATAAGTGACTTGGTTGGTTTCAAGTGTGAAGAGGATGTGCTTGTAGTCTCTCTTCCTTTCCTACCAGGAAAGTTCATTTTCTTTGGTCAGTGTTGGGATCAATTGATAATTTCTTCAGGGCTAATGCAGAATGGTTAAGTTGAGAGTATTTACCACAATGCGGCTCACCAGAATCAGAGGAAGTTTGATGCCCTGACTGCTCCTGCTTGTTTGGCACCTTGTTTGGCATCTTGTCCTGCCTTGTTGTCTTCAGACTTTCATCTAGTGGAAATTTTTTGTAGTTATAAATTATTTTGTTTTACTTTAACCATACATTTTTTGTCAAATTTTATTAGTTTGTCAGTCATTTATGCATCTATATAAATTTGGAGGTATTTTTCACTCCTCTATATATGCACCTGTGTCACTGTCCACCAAAACGTCTATACTAATATGTCCTTTTATGTCCTACCCTTTCCTCTGTTACCCCCTTTTCTTTCTTGTAACCATTATACTTTTAACACAGTCTAAGTGTTATTTTTGCTGTGCTTTGCCTGTATTTGTTCTTTGGTTATTTACATTTCACAAATAAGTGAAACCATATTCTCTGTCTTCCACATTCTGACTTACTTCACTTAGCATAATCACCTCAAGATCCATCTATTTTATTCCAAAAGACACTTTTCATCCTTTTTAATAGTTAAACAGTTAATAGTTTAATAGTAAAACATTGTGTATATATTACACAATGTTTGTAGCCAGTCATCTGTTGTTGAGTCACATGAAAAAAGAATTCAACATCACTTATTGTAAGGGAAATACAAATCAAAACCACAATCAGACACCAGCTCATTCCTGTGAAAGTGGCCTAGGACTAAAACAATGGAAATAACAAATGTTGCAGATGTGAAGGAAAAGAATTACACACTTGACTTGTTAGAATGGCATGTGAAGAGTTTTAGTACCTTCTAAAACATATTCTAATATAATAACTATTCTCACCTAAACACTGTGTATAGGTATAAAAAACGGAGTCCATGATTGGGATATCATACAAGTGAAGTCTTTGTGCTCAATGACATTTTAAGTTAATTTCCTGTAATTATTTTGGAGAAATCCTATGTTTTTCAATTTGTTCTTTCTTTTCATTGTCAAATATCCATTGTGTTTATTCTAAAAAAAAAGAGTTCTGGTTTTTATTCTCAAAAAAAGAGCCGAGAGCAGAACAGGCAGACTGACGAAGAAATACACTGGTAAGTTACCAGGATCTATCAAACATAGTTTAATTTTGACTTTCAGAAGTTCCAATTTGAGAAGATTACAGAAATAATTTATAAAGAAAAATGCACCGAAAGGAGGAATTTAATTTGTTGATGTTTTGAGGCCCATAAACTGCCAGATACCCCAAATCATAAATTCTATAAATATAAAAAAAAAAAAACTGTTGAGGTCAAGTTATACTGTTCAATGTTAGAATTCTTCACTTCTTTGAAGTGATATTGCCTTACTTTTACATATTTGATCACATTCTCTACAAACATCAAGTATCTCTCATTCTACTGAAAAAAATGTGCAAATTTTTGGTGTATCACTTCTTGCTTTAATTTATACTGGTAAATACCTGTGCATGTATCCCCCAAATGTTTGCCTCTGCGTGATCTGAACTTTATACAAATAGATTCATACTGTGTATGCTCTCATGTCTTTTTAAAATTAATATTGTAAGATTACCACAGGTTTTTGTTTATTTTATTTTTTAACTACAATTCATTTGTTTTTACTGAAAAAGTCTTCCATTGAATAAATCTGTCAGCATTTTACCATTGATAGATTTGTGCTTCTTCTAATTATTAGCTAATAGAAGAATTCTGCTGTGTCATGCTTACAAACTCAAAGAAACACACACAGGCACTTTCTCTTTTGTGTATTAAGTATATGTAAAATGGCTAGTGTATTAGATTACTATGCTGTGTAACTAGTTATCAAACTTGAACAACATAAATCAACCTGAATTTAGTTTCCCTAAGTTCTCTAGGTCAGAAGCCTAGGTCAGAACTTCTTATCACTATTATCAATAGTAATATGATTATACATTTTAATCATTGCCAATCTGACAAATATATCTAATTACATTTTGCATTTCTTCATTTTTTTATTTTTGATTAAAATGTTTTCAAAATCGGGCCTCCCCAGTGGCACAGCAGTTGAGTGCTGGGTTGCGAAGCTGCCCACAGCCTCTGCAGCGCCGGTTCGATCCCCCGCTGCTTCTGGCCACCAGAAGGGTCCCACATGGCGCACAGACCTCTCCTGCCGCCCGCTGCTCCCCTCAGCAGTGTACTTCGGTCCTTCTGCCTGCTCTGCTCCCTGCTCTGGCTCTGGAAATTTCTCTCACCCTCCCGCGCTTCTGACTGTACCCAGTGCTTGTATAAATAAATCTTTAAAAAAATAAATAAAATAAAATGTTTTCAAAATCCCAGAAAAGGTCAGAGACTAGTACAAAGATCTTTTGCCCTAAACTGTTAGAGATTGTATTGTTGACATAATGTCCTGTCTACCCAAAGTGCATTCATTTTTTTCCTGTGATCAAGAACAATGTTCTAACATAACCAAAGCACAATCATCCAAATGAGAAAATTAACATTTATGTTTTACTGACATGTAATACATAGACTGTATACAAATTTTATCAATAATCCTAATAATGTCCTTCACAGCAAAAAGACTCACTCCAGCATCAAAAATTATATTTAACTGTTGAGTTTATTTAACTTCATTCAACTTGGAACATTTCCTCAATCTTTATTTGACATTCATTATATTGACACTTTAGAAAATAACAAGAAAGTTGTTTTACAGCTTGTCATCTTCTAAATTTGTGTGATTTGTATCTATGAGTAGATTTTTATAACAACATCCTAAAAGTGTTCTTTTGTTTTTCTCATTACATCCCAATTATGTGGTGTACAATTTGAATTTGCCCATTACCTAAGGGTGTTAACTTGGTGACTTGTTTAAGATGGTATATGCCAGCTTTTAAACTGAAAAAAAAATTATTTTCCCTTTATATTAAAATGCATTGTGCTGGTAAGTGCTTTGAGACTATGAAAATCCCTGCTCTTCTTGAAACTTTCACTTACTGTCTTATGTGGTTCTTGGTTGAAACAATGTTTACTATAATGGTCAATTGATGGTGAATTTATAATGCTTTGATTTCTTCTTGATGTGTTACTTAGCATTTTGGTAAATGGAAGAAACTGTTACCTATATATCTGTCTATCCATTCATCTATCCATCTGTCTGCCTATCTATCTATCTATATATGTATCTATCTGTCATCTACATATGCAAGTATGAATTAATGGCCTCAATTTTATTTAAAGAATCATAATCCATTATATCATTATGTTGATGATCAAACACTTCTAGATTGTTCCAGTGAAAGCAGCATTAAGCTGACTCGTTTGTCTATTAACACATCACCTTCAGTCTTTTGTACATCTTTATTTTCTGGCATAGACAAGATACTCAGGGTTTATATTGTACCTTTATGTTGCCAGTTCTGAATTCAGCCATTTCTCTAGGGAGAACACAGTTTTTCAGTTGGAGAATATTATTTGCAAACCAAGAGTTTGAGATAGTCATATGTTGCTACCTGAGTGTTATTTCTCCTAAACTGCTCAGTAGAAAGGGTTCTAGAATAAACACATGCATATAAACGTTCATATCTATTTATTTTGTTTATTTTATTTTTTTATTTTTATTTTAAAAGATTTATTTATTTATTTATTTATACAAGCACTGGGTACAGTCAGAAGCGCGGGAGGCTGAGAGAATTCACCAGAGCCAGAGCCAGAGCCGAGAGCAGAACAGGCAGACTGACGAAGAAATACACTGCTGAGGGGAGCAGTAGGCGGCAGAAGAGGTCTGCACACCATGTGGAACCCTCGCCTGGCGGCCAGGGATTGAACCAGCAATGCAGAGGCTGCGGGCAGCTTCGCAACCCAGCGCTCAACAGCCGTGCCACCGGGGAGGCCCTCTATTTTAATATCTATGAATATTTAACTCATGTCATAACTGACATTAAAATTTCAATTCAGCACCACTGGGTTCATTCAGTTTTCTTCTTTTTCATATGAGTGACTTTTTCTCCAATTCTGAGACACTTGATTTTCATGATCCTTATGTACTTATCAATCACCCACTGCTGCAACCAAAACTGCCTACCCTTTCTCGTGAATGATCTTTTCATGTTCAGGGAATGATACTGTACACTGGATTGCCACCAGTGTTACCCACACAGGTATTTCTTTGTCCACTCTTGGGCTCAGACACATTCTGCTAGGCTGCTGCTACTCCTGTAACCCCAACATGGATGTCCTCTTCCCCTACATATACTCAGTCATCCAACACCAAGCTGCCTTTTTCAAGTCTCTGCGCCTATAGCTTCTTCATCCCATTCAAACCTTAACAATTTGATTCAGGCTGCCACCTACCCCAATCCCAAACCCTGTAGATATGAATGACTACCTTGTCTGATCTTATTTAGTGACTTAAATTATGTAGAAAGAGAAACAAAGAGGGAGGAAAAGATGAAGAACAGGAAGAAGAAAGAAAGGAACCTATTTATTTAATAAGTATTTCCCCAGTTAATGATGAGTTTGAAATCTTTTCATGTGTATTGGCAACTTGAATTTTGTCTTTGAGGAATACACATCGAAATATCTTACCTATTATGCTAATGTACGGGAATCCTTTTATATAACAATAATAACCCATTGTCATTTATCATTTGCATATAATTGTGCCTTTTCTAACTTTATGTATAATGATGCTCAATTTTCCCAGAGCTATTTGATATATGATTTAACCTCCAAAGGGAGGTTAAAAGTCTACAGTGTGCAATGCCACCTGTTGTGTATCAAATGTGCATAAAAGTGCCAACCTGTTTCTGAGGAAGTCTCCATTTGCTGTGTTGTTCTATTTATTTATCCATATGTCAATACTATTTTCACTATAGTCAGTACTATTCCTACTTTCTTCTTAAGAGTGGTTTGATTATTCATACATATATACATATATATGAAGGTTTAAATGAAATTTGTGTTGGGCTGTGTTAAATCTACACATCAATGTAGAGAAAGCTGACACCCTTAAAAATTGAATCCTTGAATCTATGAATATAAAATTCCTTATTTTATTTAGGTATTCTCTAATGACTTTCAATACAGATATTTTTTATTCATAAAGGCCATGCACCTATCATGTATAATAGAATCCTGCCCATATAAGTTGTGCTGTTATCATTTAGTTTAATTTCTGTCTATTGCTATATCTTATATGAGTAGCCTAAACTCTATTAATATTTAATTTTACTGTGTTTTTTAATATTTTCTACATATATAATCATATCATTTTAAGTAATCATTTTATTTACTATTTTTACAACCATATTTTTATGTCAGTAGTGCTTTATCCCATAAATTACAGTCACAGTTAAAGTTAGAATTAGTGACATAGGATGTCCTTGTCGTTTTACTGATTGTAAGAGAATCTGTCAGTGTTTCACTGTTAGTTATGATACTTGCTATGTTTCTTGTGAAAATCCTTTATCAGATTAAGAGTGACCCTACTAACTCTAAGTTTCAAAAAAGTTTTCTTTTTGTTTTAATTTTAAATCAAAACTTCACTTTTTAGAGCAGTTTTAGGTTCATAACAAAATTCAATGACCATACAGAAAATTCTGATAACTTTCTGCCCCCATACATGCACACACTCCCATTACCAAGGTGGTACATTTGTTACACTTGATAAAACTATATCGACATATCATAGCCACTCAAAGTTTATAAAGTGCATTATGGTCCATTCTTTGAAACATGTATATTCTATGAATTTCATAAATATATATTGACATTCATTATTATACTATCATGCAGAGTATTTTCACTGTCCTACAAAACCTTTGTTAACCACCTATTCATTTCTCCCCACTCCCACCGCTGGAAACACTGATCTTTGTACTGTCTCCATTGTTTTGCCTTTTCTACAGTGCACATATTTGGAATCACATAGTACATAGATATTTCAAATTGACTTCTTTCACTTAGCAATGTGCATTTAAGGTTCATTCAAGTCTTGCCATGACTCAATACTTCATTTATTTTTATTGCCGAATTATGTTCCATTGTCAGTTTTTAACACACTTCTTGGTTGTTTGAACGTTTGGGCAATAATAATAAAGCTGCTGTAAACATCCATGTGCTAGCTTTTGTGTGGATATATATTTTGAACTCCTTTGGGTAAATACACAAGCATTTCTCATTTTTACCCCCTTAGGTATAACAGGAGAGCTAGAATGGGCTGAGGTTTAATATTTCCCACCCCTGGTAAAACTCTTATAATGCCCAGCATGTCAGATACTGATTAATTAGTTTCCCCTGAAGGGGAACACAGTTAAGGACACAGCACTCTGAAATATTTCAAAATGGTTTAATTTTTTCTATTTCTGCTTGCACCGTGAGGGGATTTTTGGCCTGATATTTACTGTGGGAATTTTGTTGAGCTCCTGGGGATAAACCTAACAATATTGTAGAGCCCCACAATGACTGTTGGGTCTCTGTGGAGCTGAAATATGTAAAACTACAACAACTTTGTTAATTTGATTATTTAAAAATTGTTTTTGATAGCTAGAATTCTGCATACTCATATTGGTGTTCATTTTTTTAACTCTATGCATCATAATAGGCTATTAACCAGGGGCTCATGCAATTAAATTTATACATAAACATTTCAAAATCTAACTCAATATAGAGAAGATATTTATAAGGACCAGATAAGTGTAAATAAAGGACCTGTAACATCTGTAATCCATTAATAAGTTACTGAAACTGATAAAAGTATAAAGAAATGGGCCTCCCTGGTGGCACAAGGGGTTAATTCAGACACAACCTATGACACTATCCACAGCCACTGCAGTATGAGTTCAATGCCCAGCCAGGGAGATACCCACATGGCACAGCAAACCTCTCCTGACTCACCCGCTGCTTCCCCTCAGCAGTGTATTTGGTCAATATGCCTGTTTTGTTCCCCACTCTGTCTGTCTCTGGTGAATCTGCTCACCCCCCACACTTCTGGCCTCTACCCCATTTCTTGTATGTATAAATAAATAAATAAATAAATAAATAAATAAATAAATAAATAAATCTTTAAAAATATAAAGAAGAAATAATCAAAAAAGGAATGTTGATCAATGGCAAGTCAATACAAAACTAAATTATGTTATTCATTGATATAGTTTAATAATATAAATCATATAATTATATTTAATGAATATACATTATTTTAGTTGTGTCATCGCAGCTTTACTAAATGAGACAGACATTTGTGTATTTCAGAATTTATTTGTAGAGGCTTTATAAGTATAGTCATTTGAGAGATATTATCTTGGGTTACTTTTAAAGTAATAATTTAAGACTGAACAATAATGTATAATTATGAGAGACTGTTATATATCTATATGTCCATTATACTATATAACTTCTTTGAAAACACATTTAATAATAAAACAGATATAAAAATAGACAGGTGACACTTCATGTGTAGAGATTTGGTGAAACTCTGAAAACATGTTAAATTGAGATGTGGTGTTAAATACATTAACCTCAATGTATTTTTACTTGTTTTTTTTATTTTAACTTTGATTTTCCTCTGTATAAAATGTAGATCTTTTGTCCTCAAATGTTTCATATATGAAATAAAGGCTTCTAGATCTATGGACTACTCATATTAGAATGAGCTAATAAAATTTAATTTTGTCAACACACTGAGTTGATTGAGAAACATAGGATAAGTTTTATATATATATATATATATATATATATATATATTTGCTTTCCATCATTCAGTCTTTTTAATAGGGAAAGACAAGATGGGGGAGGGAGGAGAAGAATTTGTGTTACAGAGAGCCTGAAGTCCAAGACAGCATGAGGTTACACTGCCAAGTATTTTTTGATAAATGATCCGGAAAGTTTATTCCACAACAGCAAAGCACCAAATGTCTGGAATGCAGTAGGCAACTGTATGTACTTTCTGTATGATTACTGAGCAGTGCAGAGTGGCAGGATATGGGCAGGTAGGAAGGGATTAAGGATGCAATTCAAAATAAAGTACAACAATCAATGAGTAGAAAAACTACTGCACTGTTGTTCTTAGGAATACAATGTTTAAAAAACAGTGCTAATTAAAGTAAGCAAACTCTTCATTAAGAATGCATAATTTCCACATATTGGATTTCAAAATCAATAAGGATGGGTTGTTGCTAGCAAAACTCTGATGACTGGTTGAATGCACACATTTAAGTCAGTGCTATTGGAAATGGATGCAGTGTAGTTATAGAAATGAGTATGAGAGAGGCAATAAATAGTTGAAGAGGCAAAGTTATTTAGCTCATCAGGGGCATTAATAAGCCTGACTTGGTCAGCATACATGCTGTGAAAGGCAAAAAGTGATTAGAAAGTCAGAGACTAATGAGTATTTTAGATCACATCATATCAAAAAAAATGAAAGTGAGAAAGGCAAGTATTAAGAACATTACCACAAAGTGATGGTTATAGGGGGTCTAGGGTCTAGGAAAGAGACAGATGTTAGTATCTACAGAGTTCCCATAATCATCAAACTCAAATATGATATGTCCACTATTAACCCTTTAGAGGCAAAAATCATCACAAATGATAGGTTTTTACTACTTGGAACTATAGTAAATAGTTCATAAGTTTTTACACATTTTACAGAATTGTTTAATTTAGTTTTTTTTTAATTTTCAATTTATTTATTAAAAGTCCTGTTTTCTTTGTGTCCTTTGTCTTTTTTATTTTTTTATTTTTATTTATGTATTTTATTATTATTATTTTTTAATCTGATATTGATTCACCCAATTCAGGAGACAGGCACTGAGAGATCTGTGAGCACTGTTTGGGGTGAAAACACAAATTCAGTTTGGAAACCTAACTTCAGTGTTTGAAGTTTATAGCAGTCTTCAATCAGAGTATGTAATAAAAGAACCAGAGGTCCAAGCTAAGGTGATGAAGAATTCCTGATGGTGAGAATAATGCAACAGTGAAGAGTCTCGAGGCTAGCAATACTGGATATAATGACAGGAAGGCATGTATGTCTTAGGCTCTATCATTAGATAACATGACCCCAACCAATGGCCCTATGCCCAGGGAGGAGGTGAAGCACAGGGAGTTGAGTATAAAAGGTCTCAGAATCCAGGGATTATCTAGAAATCCAAGTTTTCAGATTTTGGATCCAGAATTCTGGCATAGGTAATAATCTCATTTAAGTATGATGAAATCAGCACATTTAAGTTAACCCCTGGCTTCAGCTTTAAGTTAACTATGTGTATGTTTACTATGGGTACATTAAATATGGGTATGTTTAATGTCAAGCTGTATTTTATTTGAGCCAAATGAACTAACTATCCCCACTTCTGGAGTTTTAAATTCTAGAGAATGGAGTGTACTTTTTTCTTTTACCCACAACTTTTAATTTCTATCACCGTGTCTGCCACATACTAGGCATTCAGTAATTATTTTGGTTATGAAAATATGTAAAACCCATACAGGTACACAAAACATAAAATGAATAGTCTTGTTCATTAAATTAGAAAGAGATGGACTTAAAACTGGAGAGGGAGGGGAAAGACGTTTCAGAAGCCCAATCTTCTATCATCGTATCCTTTGCATAATTTTCTTTTTTTTTTTAAAGATTTATTTTTATTTATTTATTTTATTTATACAAGCACTGGGTACAGTCAGAAGCGCGGGAGGGTGAGAGAATTCACCAGAGCCAGAGCGGGGAGCAGAGCAGGCAGAAGGACCGAAATACACTGCTGAGGGGAGCAGCGGGCGGCAGGAGAGGCCTACGCGCCATGTGGGACCCTCCTCCGGTGGCCGGGGAGCAGCCGGGGATCGAACCGGCACTGCAGAGGCTGCGAGCAGCTTCACAACCCAGCTCTCAACCACTGCGCCACCAGGGAGGCCCATGCATAATTTTCTTTTTTTTTTAGATTTATTTATTTACCCATACAAGAACTGGGGTACAGGCCAGATGCTTGGGAGGGTGAGAGGATTCACAAGAGACAGAGCAGGGAACAGAACAGGCAGACTGATGAAATACACTGTTGAGGGGAGCAGCAGGCAAGACAGGAGAGGTTGGCCGTGCCATGTTGGACCCTTGCTGACCAGAAGGGATCGAACCAGCACTGCAGAGGCTGCAGACAGCTTCACAGCGCTGTGCTCAACTGCCTGTGCCACCAGGGGAGGCCCTTTGCGTAATTTTCAATAGTGTAATTTATATCTTGTCTCATTCATAGAAATAGTTTAAAATAAAACCTTCATAGTTGAATCAATTTCATTTTGCATCTAGATTTTTGTGAATTTCTCTTCAGTGAAAAAAATGTCAATGTTGTATCTGGATGTAGGTATTTCTAGTCTGTGCCACAGGGATGCCCTGAATACTTGTCCCAATTATCATTTGAACTTAATTCTTAGAATTATTATCTGTAATTATTAATTTCAAGAGGTTCATGTGAGTTGTATAGTTTAAAATAGCATCTAAATAGAGAAAGTTTATTTTAAAAGACCTAACAATGGTTTTGTGGGTTTTGGACACCAAAACTAAAGATTATGAGTGAAGTATTGACTGGTACTACTTTCAGTAATAAGAAATTGGTTTTTGTTGTTGCTGTTCTCTCAAAGAACAAAAGCCTTTTTACCTTTCATTTGTGATTCTTACACATTTGTCTTATAGAAGATTTTTGTGTCAAAGAAGGCAATAGAGCAAAAATGATAAAGGCCTTGAAAAAAGCTTTTTAAATTCTCAAGATGTTCCTTCTCACTCTTTGCTATATTTGGGAGGAAGCGTAGTGACAAGAATTTTCCTACCCTGTTTATTCTGGTGAGGAAACTTGTTTGAAATTCCAGTTCTTCTTAGACTATTAAGGAGGGTCTTTGCCTAAAGGAATATACCAGGAGCCAAGACATACTACTCATGCTTGCTCTTCTGAGGTAGTCATGGATAGTTCCTCCAGGTGGTAATTGATAAGTTGCTTACTTTGGTATCTTTTCTTTATTGTGCTATGAGGGGCAGGATCTAAAGGAATGAATTTGGTGATGAAGGAAACAAGTTCAGTTTGAGAAGGCTTTAGAGCATTTGAATTTTAATGATCTGAACTCCCCTAGCAATGTTGTATGTCTGGGCCTTCAGCAAGAAGTGGCTTAGAATGCCAAACATTAATGATCCACTTGGTTGTTTTAGAAATGCATTCTCTGAGATTGTGGTAGAATTTAGATGTGTAGAATTTAGATGTGTAGAATTTAGATGTGTTTGTTGCTGGAAACATTTTTTTAAGTTAATTATGGTTGTGTTTACAAGCAGTCATTTTCATATTTGCTCATCTGTAGCATTATATTAATGAGCATCAAATGCTTACTAAAGTATTAGACAGTGAAATAATGTTAAGTATACATTTCTAATCTGAATTGTTCCACATGTCATCAACATGGGACTTTGTGCTAAATATCAAAAGTAGAATTTCAAAAATATAGAATCAGAACACATGGATGGTCTTTTAATGCTGATTAGTTAATTGTGTTTTTGATTAATTTTTCTAAGTTTAATGAACATTATTTTTTCTCACCTATATTATAGTTCACCTATATTATAAATCAGTTGTACTGAAATTAATAGACATTCAGGTATTTTTTCTTGCAAGCACATCCAGCAAAATTCATTAAAATAAGTTGAGTCTACTCCTTGAAAAAAACTAAAACAGAGCCAATAAATGCAAAAGACAAATGCTTGCAAACTGCATAAAAGTATAATTATATAGAAAATATGTGCAATTCCAAACCATTAGCCTAGCTTTCCTATCTTTTTTCTTCATGGTAATGTCATGTATATATATTTTTCCTTCAAAATCCATAATGAATACCATTAATGCCATTACAGCAAATGATATAATTATTCATTAGAGTTGTCTGTAATCATTTAAAAATCCATTAAGAGTTAGTTATTCATTGTCTTTAATTTGATTTGTTAACTAGAAACATTATTAGAATTTTTCCCCCCATTGGAAAGATTAAGGGGGGGAAATGTGTGTTGTAGTATATATTATCAGCTTGTAAATAAAATTTATTTTTAACCCATGTCTTCAAGAGAGATTTATCATGTTATTCTTTCAAATTTGAAATGTTTTAATACTCACAGTCCCTAAAGATTTTAGCACAGCACCAATCCATTGATGTCTCTGTTATCTAAAATTCCTCCAGAATTTAATCACAGTTTTATCCAATTAGAAAGCCACAAAATATTTTATTTATTGCATGTTTTAACTCCCTTGTTACACAAATGAAGAAACTAAGAGACAGTGGAATAAACATCTTAAAGAATAATTTATTTTCCAAGATGGAACCTAAATCTCTTTCAGATATGGAATTAAGTATATTTCTTAGTCCTCTGAATATGCCCTATACGTTTTATAAGTAAGCCAACTTATTATTTGTCTTCTCTTTCACATTTCCACTCTTACACTTCACATTGTTAATATGTATATGCCTCCCCCTTTATATACCTAACCTATTCAAATTATAATCATCCTTCCAGGCCAGCGCATGTTCTACCTCTCCTTAAAGTCATTTTTAATCCTTTGAACCAATGACAAGCTCCCCTTTATACATTTGCAATCTTGTGTCAGTTAACAATAAGAAATATATTTTGAGTGTTTGTTCTATCTCCACCTTGATCATATGTAATGCTTTATTTTGTTTCTGGTTTCATCATTCCATAGTGTTATTTAATCTTTTTTGTTATTACACTTGAAAAGACTATGTTGGTTATAAATCCAGATTGTAGTGTTCTGAAGAATTAGCATGCTGTTATATATATATACATATATAATAGAATAATAGCATACTATTATATGGTATATATATTGCATATGCTATAAAATATATAATATATATAATAACTGTATAAACACACACACTATATATATATATATATATATATATATATATATATATATAAAATAGATCCTTAATAAAATTCAGCACTATTCACTGAATGGTAGGTTGTCAAATCAATAATTGTATATCCTTATCTTTTACACAACTATTCTTAAAGTATCTATTTTGGTTTTCTATTATATGAACATAGAGTTAAATTTCTTCTTAAAATCTTGATATAATTTTTAGAAGGCAAACTGTAGTAACCATGTAATTAAGTGGGTCCTTCCTCAGATCTCTTTTTCATCCTGGCTAGAGGCCTATTATTTTTAGAATTTTCTCATTCACATCTGTTTATTTTTCATAGAACAGATCCCTGTATTAGTAAAGTCAAAAACAAACGAACAAATACTCTTTATGTCTCAATGATGATATTGCTCTTTGTAAAGTACCTCTTTCTGTGGCTTTATTATTGAATCTTACTCTCATTTATTTAGATATGGTCTAATATACTTTATCAGTAAATGAAATAATGGAAGCAATAATGCATTCAAAATATTTGATTTTGAATTGATTATTGTAACAACATACTTGATTTAATTATTTAACAAAATATTTTGTTACAATAAATGTAAAAATAAATAATATTGGGCCTCCCCTGGTGGCACAGTGGTTGATCGCTGGGCTGAGAAGCTTACCTCAGCCTCTGCAGTGCGGGTTTGATCCCCAGCTGCCCAAGAGTGTCCCACATAGCTTGCAGACCTCTCCTGCCGTGCCCGCTGCTACCCTCAGCAGTGTATTTTGTTGGCCTACCTGTTCTGTTCCCCGCTCTGGCTCTGGTGAATTCTCTCACCCTCCCACACTTCTGACTGTACCCAGTGCTTGTACAAATAAATAAATAAATAAATCTTTAAAAATAAATAAATAAATAAATAAATAAATAAATAAATAAATAAATAAATGATATTTAGTACTTCAGGAAGAGTTTCGCAAAATGCACATTTTTCCTTTGGCATAGTTAACTGCTTCTTTGCTACATAAACAAAAATAAAGCATACAAAAGTGTTTTGAAAAGCAAAATACTTTTTATTATATATCTTTGTATATAGATATTAAACAAGCACTAATCTGTGCAACACAAAATGACTTTTTCTTACAAATATTCTGATCATTCTTTGCTAATGCATATCAGTGTTTACATTTAATGGGAAAATTATTTTCAGTCAAATGGGCTGACTGAAACCTTCATGCTCATATGACATCTGGGTAAATTTGAGATAGGTGTGGGATAAAAGAAGAGAGAATCAAGTGTAAGTGATGGGAAGATATACAGTTTAGGTCATGGGAATGTGGTATGTTATTAAAACTGCATGATAACATCGATAGTGGTGCCAAAAAGAGTGATAGTTTTGATCTTAGCCAAAGGCCGAGAAGCAATGAGAGAGTGATAGTTTTGAAATGAACATATAACCACAGTAATGGATATATTACATTAGACTCACATCTAGATTTATTGCTGATCACATAATGAACCAGGAATTAGGATTATCAAGAAAGAAATCCAAATTCAGGAAAATAAAAAAAAAAAATGTAGCTACCTGATCATAGTAAATAAAACAGAAAAGAGAGAAAGCAATCTAGTAAGACATTAGATACTAATTATAGTATCCATGGTCAGTAGACGTCAAGCCAGCATCAAGTTTAATTTGCAGTGAGATATCTGTAGCAATAATGATGTCATTTTTTATATTTTTGTTATATCCTCTTGAAAGAGAAATCCCTAGTATATTAAAAACCTGGAATATTCTTTATTATATGGCTTTTTGAATTTTTTTTCAAGCAAAACAATGTTTTGTTCTTTTGTATGACCTTCTTTATTATGCTCTTTTAAGGAAGAGATTATAGTCAGATGGTATTTTAGGTTAGATCAGTAATATTCAAATCAAGTCTTTTAATGTCTTAGGATCATTACAGTGTCTCTTAGATATATTAGGTATTTTTCATATTTCTGGTTTTGTAAGTTTTTGTTATATTTTATGACATATACAAATATAAACATCAGATAATCAGTTGTAATTTTTCATTTTTATATGAACTGAAGTCTAGGGTATTTGTGGAGGTAAGGAGACATCAAACAGGAACATGAGTATATGCAAAAGTGATTAAAAACACAATAGTTTAAGAATAACTCTGTGACTACACATGCATTCATCAGATGCATCAGAAGAAACTCTATAGGTAAGGAGAGGGTGACATGTCATATTCCAAATGCTCATAGATAAAAACTTCCAAACAAAAATATTATATTCTTAATAGGTCTTTCAGGTATGGTGGAGAAATAAAGACATCACAGATAAGAAAAGATTGAAGGTTATTACAAGACTAGAACACCCATACAAGAAATATTGAACTCTCCTATCAAAATAATACATACATATATATATATATATATATATATAATTTAAAAAAGTTTTTAAAAATTTATGCATACAAGAACTGGGGTACAGACCAGAGTTGTGGGGGTGAGATGATTCACCAGAGACAGAGTGGGAAACAGAACAGGCAGATTGACTGAAATATACTGCTGAGGGGAGCAGTGGGCAAGTCAGGAGAGGTCTGCTGCACCATGTGGGTAGTTCCCTGGCCGGGAATCAAACTCGTGCTACAGTGGCTGCATCTAACTTCATAAGCTGCGTCTCAACCCCTTGTGCCACCAGGGAAGCCGTATAATTAAAAAAAAAAATTGAGCAAGGGAATAGAATCAGAAAAACAATAGACAGTAGCAAGCCCTCATATATCAATTATCACTGAATTTAGTTGAACTCAACTTAATCAAAAGGCATGGAGTCCCAGGATGGAGTAAAAAACAAAACCCAACTATATGTTGCTTATAAGGGATACACAAAAGCTCTGTAGACAAAAAGATTTAATAGAAATGGATAGTAACTGGCCTTTTAAGCTAATGAAAAAATTAAAAATTGAGGTACCATTATATCAGATAAAATAGACTTGAAGCCAGAAATAGTAACAAGAGACAAAGATGGAAATTATATTATGATTAAGGGATCAACACAACAGGAAGACATACCAATTATATATGCACCAATTATATCACCAAAATATATAAAACACATATTAACAAAACTAAAGGAAGACTTTGACAACAACATAATGCTTATAGGAATGGAAAGATCATACTCACAAATCAAGAAAGTAACAATAGTCTTAAAAAATGAATTAGATGAGAATGACTTAATGGATATTTATGTGCAGATAATTCCACTGCAAAATAACAGAATACACATTCTTTTTAGTGCTCACAGATTCACAAAACAATTCTCAATAAATTTATGAAACCTGAAATTATATCAGATATCTTTTAAGATCATAATGGTATAAAACTTAAAATCAACCAAGAGAAGAAAGAGGGGAAAATTATAATTTTTCATAGACTAAGCAACATGGTACACCACATTTATAGGGTAACTGAGGAACTTAAAGGTGACGAAAAATACCTGGAGATAAATGAAAATGAAGACACAGCCTGTCATAACCTATGGGGTACAGCAAAAGCAATACTGAAGGGGGCATTTGTGTAATACAGAGTTACCTCATGAAACAATAAGAATTACAAATAATTGAAAGTTACAACTAAAGGAACTAGAAAAAAGATGAAAAAACAAAACCAAATTTCAGTAGGAACAGGAAATAATTAAAATGAAAGAAGAAATTGATGAAATAGAAATAAATAACAATAACACTAAGACCTGTTTCTTTCAAAGATTTAACAAAACAAACGTTTAGCCAAACTCATAGAGAAAACACAAGTAAATGAGACTTGAAAGAGAAGTTATGATAAGTAGTGAAGAAATACAAATAAGAAAATGTTAAAAACAATTGTATGGCAACAAATTAGACAACTATGAATAAATGTGCACATTCTTAGAAACATAATTTTACAGTACTGAATCAGGAAGAAATAGAAAATCTGATCAGACCCATCATGAGAAAGGACATTGAAACAGTAATCAAAGTTGTACAAGTTAATTTAACCCCTATCAAAATCCCAATATCATTCTTCAAACTAATAGAAAAAATAATTTCTGAAACTATAAAAGACCCTGGATAGCAAACACTCCTGAGAAAAAATAATAAAAATGGAGGCATCATGCTCAGTGATGTCAAACAATACTACAAAATAGGTAGTTAAAACAGCATGGCATTGAAATAAACACATATACAATTCACTGGAACAAAATAGAGAACCCAGAAATAAAACTACATATACGTGGAAACTAACCTACAACAAAGGAGACAATGGTATGCGTGGAGCAATGAGTACCTTCAATAAGTGGTGCTGGGAAAACTGGACAGTCATTTACAAAATAATGAACTAAATGACTATTTCACACTGTACACAAACAATTCAAAATGAATTAAATGCTGAATGGAATAGATGAAACCATAAAATACTCGAAGAACACATAAGTGATAATATGCTCATTGACACTGGCCTTAGAGATGCATTTGGGGACTCCACTCCAATGATGAGAGTAACAAAGACAACAGTAATTGAATGCAAGTATATCAGACCAAAATCTTCACAGTAAAAGAAACTTGTATTAAAATTAAAAGACACGCTACTCAGTGGAGAAGGTCTTTGCACATCTTAAGTCCAACAGAGGATTGATACTCAAAAAATATAGAGAATTCATAAAATTCAACAACAACCAAAGCAACCTAATCAAAAAATGGGAAGACTATCTAAATAGAAACTTCTCCAAAAAAGACATACAGAGGTAAATAGGCATATGAAAATATGTTCATTTTATCTTACAGTTAGAAAATACAAATAATAAAATAATAAAATTCACCTCACACTTATGGTAGTAACTATTATACAAACTACTTATGGTAGTAACTATTCTACAAAAAATAAATAAGTAAATAAACAAACAAACAAATAAATAAAACAAGTGCTGAAAGCATGTGGTGAGAAGAGTACATTTATGTACTGTTGTTGGAAATGTAAATTGGTAATGACCTTCTGGAAAGTAATATGGCTATTTCTCACAAAATTAAAATGAAAATTCAATATGACCTAGTATCCCACCTCTGGATATTTACCTGAAAATCCAAAACCACAAATTTGAAGAGTTATATGTATCCCATGTTTATGTTAACTTTTATTACAATAGTTGAAAGTTGAAGACAGACTAAGTCACCACTGACAGATGAATGGGTTAGGATGTGGTATAAAAAAAGAGATGAGTGGATCAAGAAGATGTATATATGCACAAGGGAATATTATTACTCAGCAATCAAAAAAGATAAACTCATGCCATCTGCAGCAACATGGATGGAGCCAGAAGAGATCATGCTCAGTGAAATAAGCCAGTAAGAAAAAGCAAAATACCAGATGGTTTCACTTATAGGAGGATTGTAGAGGATCCAAATAAGGGATCAGGAAAAAAAAATAATTATAATAAAGAAAAAATCAAAATCATGAGGCAACTGAAAACCAGCGACATTCTGCATGGGGAGAGAAAGGAGCAGGGTCAAAATGTGTGGAGAGAACACAAGGGACTATGGTGATGGTACACTGGTGAATTGGTGATAGGAATTCACGGGGACTATAACCAAGATGAGCAAGCATAAATTGTACATAAATGAAGAATGATGTATAAAATGTTTTATTTAAAAAAAAAGATGTGGTATGTATAGACAATTAAATATTTCTCAGCTACAAAGAAAGATCTGTCTCGCCTACTGCTCCCCTCAGCAGTGTATTTTGGTTAGTCTGCCTGTTCTGTTCCCCGCACTCTCTGGTGAATCCTCTCACCCTCCTGCACATCTGGCCTGTACCCCAGTTCTTGTATACATGAATGAATATATTTTTTTAAAGTATGCAAGCTCTCCTCTCCAACAGAACTTGGGTAAATCTCTTTACTTTTTGCCTTGTATTCCCCATTTTTTTTTTGACCAAAGCAACCTGGCTTATGGTCATAAGTAACTGAGTAGCAGGAGATGCCTATTTTCTACAATAATTTGTGATCCCCAATTTTACCTGTGATAATAGCAAGTCATTGATGTCACAAGTAGAATGCTAAAAACCACAGCTAAGCGGATTTGAGGAATTGAAAATGACAGACTATCAGAATGTTCCCTTCTTAAATACAGAAGACAGTGTTCAAAAGACTATGAAAAAGACTCTATAATGTATTATAGTTCTTGAACATTAAATTATGCCTTATACCTCAGGCTTTATCCATTTATAGAACATATAACATATCTAGAAGGTTATTTCAGTAAGCAATGATGCTTGCTAATGCTAAACCAAACTTAAATCTTAGATTCACAATAAAATTTCCTGTTCATCAAATTGCTTTATTCCGCTAATGATTTGGCAATATCACATTCACCTGACTAATTATACAAGGAGAGATGCTTAATGCCCATCTTTTCTAGATTAGGACAATATATATAATGCAGTTTTTCTATGCCATTTAGCAATACCAATTTTAATGAGACATAAGCCCAGCATGGCAGACATGATGATATATAACAAACAGGAGAAAAAATTACAATGGGGATAAGTACAATTTTTAGTCGGGAAAAAATTTTATTTATCATCACAGGACTATATTCCTGGAAGAGACTTCAGGGTTGCCTTAACACCTGAATATTTATATTTACTGAACAATAAATGTGTATATTTATATTTACTGAACAATAAATAAATGGAAGACTAGAGAATTGACACATTTCTCATTTTGCATGGGTGATTAGTAGCAAAGCCAAGTCCAACAATTTTAGATCAATGCTTGATTTCCCACCAAATAGCCTGAGCCCCAATTTCAGAGTGTGAATAATATGTGTGCTTACTTTTCTCTTGATATTTTACCCCCTATGCCTGCACCCTCAGTATGTCCTCCTGTTTTTGCCATGCTGTCCCTCTTTAAACTCAGTTTAAATCTGACAGTCTGGTGCTATTTATGAAGACCCCATTGGGATGCCAGATGGCAGCACTATTCATCTCTCCTGTGGGTGCCTGGCCATGGGCCATAGGTTATATTTCCCGTTTTTAGTTCAACTGTGAAATGAGAATTGGTTATAACATGATTCTTTGGAAACAGTAGAACCTAATTTTAAATCAGCCTTAATATAAGTTTATTTGTATAATTAATTAGGATAAAGTAAAAATACATTGTTCATTGGAATGTTTATATTTTTTAATGTTCTTTTTTTAAAAAAATCAGCCTTCTTAATTAAAATGTTTTTATAAAGTTTCATATGTGTATGGGGAAGCAATTTTAGAACCACACTAATCATGCACTTAAATAATCAAGTGCATAGTGTGCTTTTATATATCTAAAGCTTCCTATCATGGGACACTGACAAGAACCATGTCCTTAATTTGAGGAAATGCCATTTAACTGCCTATAGTTATACTACATTTTAAAAGACAGTGTCAACTGGTATTATACACTAGTGGATTGTGGCCCTACAATCTGTGCTTTCTGTGTGCCTTGGGTGCTACTTTAGAGATAGCAGAGTTTGTAGATTATTTGGAACCTGATAATTCCAAGAGTGCTTCCTTTACATCAGCTGTGTTTTTATTTGGTTTATGTATGAAACATGTCTTGATCATGGGAGGTGAGAATTTTTTTAGTAAATTCCAAAGATTATTATGAAGCACTTTGGTTGAGAAAACGTTCCACGTAGGTACAGTGCAAAGCAATGTTAGAGCAGGGCAGTGTTGTGTTTTCCTGTGGTCAGAAGAGTGTAAGCAGTACAAGAGCCAGTCTAAGAGAGAAGCAGAGGTGTCAGGGAGAGTTCACTAAGCAGTGAGGACACCCCTAAAAGTGAGGAATGAAAACTTTCGAAAGTTCTCTTATTATCCCACAATCTAGTGAGATCTGAGAACTTTCCAGTTTTTTTCAATGTTCAGAAATATTTTTTAGTTCTGTGATTTCATACGATTAGTAGGACTAGATTTTTTTTTTCCTTCAAAAGTAATGTGAGATGGGCCTCCCCTGGTGGTGCAGTGGTTGTGCGCTGACTGCAAAGCTGCCCACAGTCTCTGCAGCACAGGTTATATCCCTGACTCCTGGCGAGAGTCCCACATAACGCGCAGACCTCTCCTGCTGCGCCCGCTACTCCCCTCAGCAGTGAATTTCATCTGTCTGCCTGTTCTGTTCCCTGCGCTGGTTCGGTGAATACTCTCATCCCCCGAGCTTCTGACTGTACCCAGTGCTTGTATAAATAAATAAATAAATAAATAAATAAATAAATAAATCTTAAAAAAAAAGTAATGCGAGTTATCACTTTGCTTCTAATAGTGATAAGAAGGCATATACAGGAAATTTATAGAGTTCTGTCAACATTTTTTTTATTTTTTTTTTTATTTATACAAGAACTGGGGTACAGACTAGAGGCATGGGAGGGTGAGTGAATTCACCAGAGACAGAGTGGGGAGCAGAACAGGAGGATGGACTGAAAACACTGCGGAGGGGAGCAGTGGGAGAGACAGGAGAGGTGTGGTGCACCATGTGGGTATTTCCCTGGCCAGCCGGGAATTGAACCCATGCTGCAGAGGCTGCGGACAGCCTCACAGCATCACACTCAACCTGCTGCGCTACTGGGGAGGCCCTCTGTCAACATTTTAATTTTGTTATTTTTATTTGTAAAACATTGTTTCCTTCTAGTCTTAAACTGTAATATATATATAGTTATATAATAATTATACACTCTATAAAGGTGACATTTTAACCACAATCCCAAAACTTTTTTTTTAAAGATTTATTTATTTATGCATACAGGAGCTGGCTGTAGGCCAGATGTGTGGAGAGTGAGAGGATTCACCAGAGACAGAGTGGGGAGCATAAGAGGCAGATCTACTGAAATATACTGCTGAGGGGAGCAGCAGGTGAGACAGGAGAGGTTTGCTGTGCCATGTGACAATCCCAAAACTCTTAATTTGGTCGAAAGCCTGCAATTTTGACCTCAGATTGATGTGCTTTCCAATCATTGCTGCATAATTTATTAAATATGATTTAGCATGTCAAATATGTGATTTACATAAATAGCAATTGCCTGTGTGAAAAGTTTTAAATTAGCACAAAGTAAGTCTTAGCAGTTGCTATCTAGTACTTAAAAAGGAAGCACATCTTCACTGAAGCAGTCTGGGGAAACAATTTGGAAAGGGGTCTTCACAAACTCTTTGAAATTCAGAGAAAAATATCAACTATACCTAATTGACACCAGTCTCTTCTTTACAATTGCAGAACAGAAAATTATTAGTTGATTAACAATTCACCCTGCTATGTTAATTTTCATCCCTGCATGCATATTTTTCTTGGGATATTTTTATCATTGAAATCATATACTTTCTGATATTTAGAATTTGCAGTAGCTTAATGAATTTCTGCAGTATTCATTTCCAAAACATGGAATTCGTGAAATGTTAAATATGTCTCATTCATTTCAGAAAATGAACCACCCTGGTGTTGAAATTGTATAGTCATATCAGAAATGTCACAAAGGGGGCCATTTTCCTGTAATACATCACGTTTCTGTTTAGATTGAAAGTGATAAAGTGGACAAGGCAGAATAATAGATGATATGCCTTATTCTTAATGCTTTTTTACTCTAAAAAATCTAATAGCCATCTGTTATTTACATGTCAGGTTGTTGCAATTGAGATATTTTTTCTCTTTTATTTGAGATGAATATATGGAAATACTGAGCAAAGTTAATTTTAAGACATATGGTGATATTAATGAAACCCCTAAGTAAATACAAGACCCTTGCTAATTTTTGCATTTATGGGCTTAGGTTATTGCTTTAGATGCTTTTTTTTTTTTAATTTTCTAGAGGCATGTTTTATTTATTTATTATTTGTTTGTTTGTTTGGTTTATACATGCACTGGGTACAGTCAGAAGCGCGGGAGGGTGAGAGAATTCACCAGAGCCAGAGCGGGGAGCAGAGCAGGCAGAAGGACCGAAGTACACTGCTGAGGGGAGCAGCGGGCAGCAGGAGAGGTCTGCTCGCCATGTGGGACCCTCCTCCGGTGGCCGGGGAGCAGCCGGGGACCCAACCGGCTGCAGAGGCTGCAGGCAGCTTCGCAACCCAGTGCTCAACCGCTGCGCCACCGGGGAGGCCCTGCTTTAGATGTTTTGTGTATGCTCCAGAGCAAGCCTTCCTGCTCAAAGTAAGGAGGAAACCTAGATTCTGTGTAAGTGGTAAGATATTTTAATTTTTTATTGATTTCATAAATAATTCTACAACATTAAACATTATCCTTCATATTTAAATAGAGATTTAAATGCAGTGATCTTTTCTCCTTTTAGCCATGATTTGCTGCAAGTATCTATTCCTTGTATTTGTTATGTTTATAATATTAATCAAGTTAAAAATCGACCCAAAACCATAAACATATTTTGAGGAAAAGAATAGATATGCAGTCAGAGGAAAAGAAATGTTCCTTTCTGTTCAAGTTAGACCCAAGCTATTCCAGAATAATAATTTGACAGGTGAATGCTTCAGAAATTAGGGGAGATGATTTATTCCTTCCTAATGTCACCAGAATATGAATATTTAACATTTTATTACATTTCCTTCTTAGAGAGGAGGAGTTGACTTGACTTCACTGAGTAAAATAATGTTGGTTTACACATAATCCAGTTCTTTTCCAATCAAAGATTAGACAACAATCAGCATTGAATTATATAACAGCATTGGTCATTTGGGAGGTATTACTTTAATCTCTAAGAAGCACTTATATACACACATTAATAGTGATTCCTGAAGTTTCTATAATGGAGGCAACTCTTTTTGAATTAAAATCTGAATGTTTCAATTGTATAAGAATAGGAAAGTAATGACTCATTAGGTAAAATGTTATATAAAAAGTTAACACAATTTTACTAATGTTGCTATGGTTACATTTGCAAGACTGTCAAGTTAGATCATATCTGACTCAGATTTTTGTACAAGCATTGGAAAGGGAGTCTAGAGTCTCATCATAACTCTGAAGAGGAAGAAGGTTAGGTTGAAAGGAGGGAATGGGCACAGATAGGAGCTAGGTACTAGTAGAGCTTGCATAGTCTGATGCTATATTCAAGCTTCTTAGGAAGAACAGAAACAAATGTGTGATGGGGCTCTTTTCTCAATAAAATGTCATTTATTAATTCTATATATTAGTCTTGTATAATGTAATTTTCAGTAGCATTTTGTGATTTGAGTGGCAAATGATTTGGTGTCATCTTGTTATCCTACCATCTCACTAACTAAATGTTCCTAGTGCTACAGTCCACTGTAATAAACATTTTCCAAATTGGGGATTTTGTGTAAATGAAGCTGTTGCTATGTAAAGTGATGATCATAATACAATTAATCCATTACCAGAAATTAAATACCTTATGTACAATAAGAAGACTCATGGTATTAGGAAAGGAGACAGAAGCTTAGATAGATGGAAAAAAGCTTCCAAAAGTAACTATTTTCTAATGAATTTCCCTTATCCAAGATTTATCTAAAAATATTATCAATATATCTAAGGTTGAAGTTTGCCATTGAAGTATAATATTTGTTTAAGATTATTTATGCATTCACAAAGTGGGGTGTAGACCAGAGGCAGGGGAGGGGGCGAGAGCATGCACCAGAGAAAATGGGGACCAGAACAGGCAGATCTACTGAAAATACACTGCTGAGGGAAGCAGCAGATGAGACAGGGGAGGTCTGCTGTACCATGTGGATTGCTCCCTGGTCTGCTGGGGATCGAACTTGTGCTGCATTGACTGCCAATAGCTTGATAGTGCTATCTTTCACCCCTGCGCCACCAGGGAGGCCCAGAACTATATTTTGATGAAATAGCCTGTACAATTTCCACAGGTATACATCCAAAGTTGAATTTATACTTTCTCTTATTTATCATTTTAGTCTCATGTGATGATGAAAATACTTTTGAATTGGGCTCTTGCGAAGATTAATTATATAAATATTACCCCAGTGCATATCATTAATATGCATCCAAAGTGATAGTTCCTTTTGTACCTTGAATTTATCTGTCAGGCAATTTTTGTTTACTATTCGCCATTCATTTTATTATTATTATAAAATTCCAAAAGGAAAGGGCATCCACTAAGCTATGGTTTCTAATTGAAATTGATTGTACTTTGTAACAAGAGGGAACAACAAGATATTTGGAAGGTTTCAATTTGGTGTTTTAAGTAGCACACTTTTTTTTTAATAAATTTTATTTTTATATTCCCCATACAATTGCAACCCCCTTATTTTGACCCCAATCCCTCCCCTCCCCGCACTCTACCCCTCCATAGAGTCTCTGGTTCATTGTTTTTTGTTGATTTTGATTTTCACTTTCTTATAGTTATTCATTTTCCTGGTCCCTTATTTAAGTAGCACACTTTTAAAAATCCAAAAGAATAACCTTTTATTTCCAGTTCTACCACTTTCTCTGTAACTTCCAGTGGAAATTTAATTTCCTCTGAGTTCTTGTGTCACCTGTAAACTGAGAGAAATAATGCCTACCTTATAGAAATATTAAAGTTAAAAATGATTCCAAACATTTGGCATCCTGCATAGTCTTTATTTCATTACCTGGGGAGTGAGAAATTGGACTTATGGAACTTGTCAAAACATTTACTCAATTTCTATCTGTTCACTTAATCCTTTAGGACTTTTTTTTTTTTTCTGTTATGGTACACTTAGGAGATACCTGGGGTTCATCTCCAAATCACCACAATAAAGCAAATACTGCAGTAAAGGGAGATACACATTTTTTGTAGTTATTTTTCCTCAGTGCATAAAAAAAGTTAGAATATACTTTAGCCTATTAGGTGTGCAATTTTGTCTAAAACAATTTGTGTATAACTTAATTTAAAGCACATCCATTGCTAAAAAAAAAAAAATGCTAACCATTTTATGATCCTTCAGTGTTTCCTAATCCTTTCGGGATGAAGGGTCCAAGGCTATGGTTGAATGCTGCTGACTAATCAAGATACCCCTTTCTAAAGGAAGTGGTATTTTTTGTTTGTTTGTTTGTTTGGTTGGTTTTTAATGAACAATGAAGTTTCCAACATTGGTCAATTCTATCTTACATGAAAGATTTCTCTCTAGCTTGTGTTGCTGCTTTATAACATTTTACCCTCATTAGAACTTCTCTCAAAATTGGAGTCAATTCTCTTAAAATCTGCTGCTTTTTTATCAACTAAGGTCATGCAATTTCTAAGTGCTTGAATGTCATTTCATCAATATTCACAGTATCTTCAATAGGAAAAGATTCCATCTCAAGACATCACTTATTTTACTTATCCAAAAGAAATGACTCTTCCTCTGATCAAGTTACAGCATGAGATTATAGCCAGTTATTCACATTTTCAGACTCCACTTTTAATTCCATTTCTCTTGCTATCTTCATACCTGCAGTTATTTTTTCCACTGACATCTTAAATACCCTTAAGTGATCATGAAGGTTGGGTTGAACTTCTTTCAAAACCTGTTAATGACCTAATCCTACAATTAGAAAAGTTCTTAATGACATCCAGAATGGTGAATCCTGTCCTGAATGTTTTTAATTGACTATGCCCAGACCCATCTGTGGATTCATTACAAAAGCTATAATCTTACAAATAGCATTTCTTAAATAATTGGACTTAAAACTCAAAATTGCTCCTTGATACATTGCTGGCAGAACCACTGTATCAACAGGCATGAAAATAGCTATCTTCTTGTACATTTCCTTTAGAGGGTACATAATGATTGAAAAATAAGCCTCTGTGTGTGTGTGTGCGTGTGTGCATATTACATTTTCTTTAACTATTTACCTGCTAACAATTAGATTGTATCCATGTTTTGGCTATTGGTAATGAATTTAAGTGTGCAGATATCTGATCAATATCTGGATATTATTCCATCTAGATATATGCCCAGAGGTGGTGTATGGTGTATATCTATACCACCTGGATCATATGGTAATTTTCTTAATTCTTATTTTCTTAATTCAAATTCCATTTATTTTCCTTACTAACTCTACTGGTTTACATTCCCAGTGTACAAGGTTTCCTTTCTTTCTGTAATCCTGATAGAATTGTTATCTTTTGTATTTTTGAAAATAGTTATTCTAAGATGTTTGAATTAATGCCTCATTGTGGTTTTGATTTGCATTTCCCTGAGGATTAATGAGATTGAGAACCTTTTCATGTACCCGATGGCCCCTGTATGTCTTTTTTGGAAAAAAAAAAAGTCTGCCTATACCCTTTGCTGTTTTGAAATAAGATTGTTGTTTTGCTATGGCATTATATGTATAACCGCTGTATATGTATATTTGGCCTCAAACCCTGGGGTTCTGAAATCTTCACAGGGAATTGGTCTGTATATAATTGCTAGTTGTTCTTTTGTGTGATAGGACTGAATTTATTCCCATTTTTCCATTTGCTGACAGCATTCCAGTAACACTCTGAACTTGCTTTTAGTAGGTCAGTGTGCATGGATTCTTTTATCTGTTTATCCACCCATTATCTATCAAGAAATGATGCCAATATGACCAAATATTGATGACTTAGGTGAAATAGTATGCAATTGTTCTTTATACTACTCTACTCTACTTCTCTATATGTTGGAATTTATTTTTAATAGAAATGTTGGGTAAATGGGTAAAAGTTATTTGTTTCTATTTAATAGATAATTAGAACATTTTGGGTGACTAGCTATCTGTTCTCTCTCTTTCTCTCTCTCTTTTTCTCTCTCTCTATATATGGTAATGGACTATATAGACACACATTAGCAAGGAGATAGCCTATTTCAAACATATTTGGGATTTTTAAAAATTTGTTAACTTTTTTTTTAATTTCAGGCTCTATATTATACTTCACCAAATATTATTACCAAAATATGGGTGAAAGTTCAGATGAATATATATAAAATATATTTATCAGATAATTTTATTCATCTATTCTCATCCAAGTCAGTCTTGTTAGTAAACATCCAAGTATAGACTGTTTTCTGGCAATGTGGAGTATGGGAGAGACTTAATCATAGCTGATTTATTTACTGATTTAAGTCTTATTACCTACTAGGGATGACTGGCATCTTGCTTTATTTTTGACATTGCAACCATTTCTTAGTGGAAATAATGAAAGGAAATTAGGGCTGGGGAATAGGTATAAAATTCAATAAGTAAATAAGAACATAATGAGCACATTCTCTCTTACACACACACACACACACACACACACACAGAGAGAGAGAGAGAGAGAAATGAAGCTACTTTCTGATATGGGTTACACAGTAATTCTTTCTACAGAATGTTTTCTCCAATTTTAAAAGACAATGGATATACTCCCAGGAATGAAAAGGCTTAATTTTATTTTTTTAAAGATTTAATTATTTATTAATACAAGAACCGGGGTACAGGCCAGAGTTCTGAAGAGTGAGAGGATTCACCAGAGACAGAGTGGGGAACAGAACAGGCAGACTGACTAAAATACACTGTGGAGGGGTGCAGCGGTCAAGTCAGGAAAGGTCTGCTGCACCAGGGTTTCTCCCTAGCCGGGGATCAAACTTGTGCTGCAGTGGCTGTGGACTGCTTCATAGGTTGCATCTTAACCCCTTGCGCCAGCAGGGAGGCCTGAAAAGGCTGAATTTTAGATATAGTTTTAGATAGTAAGCTGAAAACTTTATATAATAATCTTGCCTATATCATGATTCCTTCTTTCCTAGGACTTTTCCATTTTAATACAGTATTCCCATGTATTTCACATAAGAAAAAATGAATAAGAAGAATGTTAAAGAATAATCAACTTTCTTGTCTCTGAGAATTAATACTTAAATTTTTCATATTTTGTTTGCTATTCATTTATGAATTACCACAGAAATTTGGATTAATGGGACATTTAAATACATTTTTAACTCAAATTAGTCCACTACGGTGCACTTGATTTTTAATATGGTTTACTCTGTATTCCCACCTCATTTGTTAAAAATGAAAAATTTAACTCATGCCAGTAATTAAGAGTGTTAGCAGGACAGAAACAAATTATGTCATTAAAGTAATTAATATGAAATAATTATATACAGATATGTTTATCATTATTCCTGAAATAAGACAGATAAATTATTTTATATTATAGAATGGAAATAGGGAATGAACTGTTTTTGAAATTTATGGACTTTGGGTATTGCATTATTATGTCCAGACTATGCTATAATCAGACTTCACCAGTGTTTTATCCCATGATATAATTCAACAATTCTGGCAATTTCTCTTTTAACATGATATGTCAGAGAGAGAAAATCTCAGCTAAAAGGCCTCCCCATACTTAAACATATTATACACCCCATACACTTTTAACATAGTGTAAATTTTTTTACATATATTACCTTCATTGAGCTGTTTTTTTAATATTCTTTTATGCATATTAGCTTTAATGACTGTTTCTGTTTATGCATTGTAACCAGCTTTGCAAGAGAGACATTATTATTATTATTTTTTTAAAGATTTATTTATTTGTTTGTTTGTTTATACAAACACTGGGTCAGAAGTGCTGGAAGGTGAGAGAATTCACCAGAGCCAGAGTGGGGAGCAGAGCAGGCAGAAGGACGGAAGTACACTGCTGAGGGGAGCAGCAGGCGGCAGGAGAGGTCTGCGCGCCATGCGGGACCCTCCTCTGGTTGCCCGGGAGTAGCCGGGGATCGAATCAGCACCGCAGAAGCTGCGGGCAGCTTCTCAACCCAGAGCTCAACCGCTGCAACACCGGGGAGGCCCAGAGAGACATTATTATTGAGTCCATATTTGAAGACTCAGGATAGAAAAAAGCCAAGAACTGAGAAAATTTCTACAATCATGAAAACAAGAATTTTTATATCGAGGGATCAACTCTCTATCTAGTGATGGATCACATGGAATACTAGACAATAACATAAGTAGCTGAACTTATAAAAGGCTAAAATACAACCAAAGATGAGACTTAAGCACATTACATTTCATTTATCGTTTGTCTATGTCTGTAACATAGAATGAACTTATCAAATGATAGTTTACATTAAGGTCACAGAAAAGTAATTTTTCTTTCTTATATTTTTTTAAGATTTATTTATGTATACAAGAACGGGGTACAGACCAGTGGTGCTGGGGGTGAGAGAATTCACCAGAGACATGGTGGGGAACAGAACAGGCAGGCTGACTAAAATATCTTGCTAAGGGGAGGAGCTGGCGAGACAGGAGAGGTCTGCCGTGCCATGTGCTTAGCTCCCTGGCAGGCCAGGATTGAATTTACACTGCAGTGGCTGTGGATAACTTCATAATGCTGTGCTTAACCCCTTGTGCCAACAGGGAGGCCCAATTTCCGTTCTTATATAAAGAAACCACATGGAGTGAGCTAGATGTTTTCAGACTCTCTGAAGATTGACTGTTGTACCTATAGTTTTCATTAAATAAAGGCAGTTGGGCCTATCACTGGGTTTTTGTATATTTTCAGTAAATACATTTGAGCTAGTAGTAACAGTTAGTTGCCTAAGTAAAAAAAAAAAAGTCCACATTTCAAATACCTTCTTTCTTACATGGCCCTGTAGTCAAAGAAGCAGAGAAATGTACAAGAAAAAAAAAAAAAAAACACTTTCAAAATTGAACATCTATTAATAAGTCACTGATGATGATAATGATGATGATGATGATTATGATAGGGTAATGATATTTGTTCATAATGATATTTGAATTTTATTGGCCATTAACTCTCTTTAAGGTCCTATATTATATACCAGTATATACCAAATATCATCTAATTCTTACAAAATTTCTAAAAGGATGATTATTCATACCCCTAATTCAGAAGGAGGAAACTGAAACTCCAGCAGTTTAGAAGGTTAAGCAGCTAATAAATGTCAAACATAAAATGTACCTTTGATCTGTTTGCTTCCAAATTCATGCTCTTTTTATTAGTGTAAACTTAAGTATTCAAAATTAAACCTAGTTATCACATTTTCCTTTAAAATGCATGTTGATAAGTAGAAGGAAAGATAAGTATTTATTCCTATCAATTTCTATTTGATCGCAGATACTGTGGCTCATAATTAAGTCTTAGGAGGTTTTGAAAAAAATATACTGAAATTATTTTTGAACAGATATGAATTAAATTTATTTAAATGTAGAAAGACTGAAGAAATTAGCAATATCAATTTTGAACATGTGATGCATAAGGAACCTACAGTTGTGACAGGAAAGGGAAATTATACTTGTTTTATTTGATCTCATTATCAATTAAAAGAGAGTGCAGAATAGGTATCTCCGTCTCAATATTATGGGGGAAAATGCTCTGTAGCATTTAAAATGTATTCTTTCACTTTTCATAACATATTCAGAGCATAAAGATGACCATCATGAGACCAGGCTGCCTAAGGACACAGTAGACTCACCATCACTGGAGGTCAGGTACAAAGATTATTTAACCATTAAAAAGATGATATTTCTTAAATGGATTGGGAGATAGACTTAATGCTCCTGCAGATAAAATTTCAATTCTGTGGGGCTTTTTGTGAGAACTTTTAATGGTTTATACAATCAAGTTACAGATGGTGGAATCTCAGGATGGCAGGAAAAATATTTTGGAACATGAGATTCCAACCAACTGCTCCTTTTTAATTTTTTTTTCCTGGCACAACTATCAAAATATGACACCTGCACCCCCGGAGATATGTTTATTTTACAGTTAGCAAAAGGAAAGGCAACTGTTCCTGAAAGTGACTGTTTTGCTTCAAAAATCTGTATCTAAATGTATGTACCTCAGGAGAAATGGATAAAAGCTTATATTCTATGGGCATCTGTTTCATTTTATTGCATTTTTCTGCCCATCATACCTTCCATCTTCTCAAAATGCAACAATAACCCCTTTGGAATTTAACATTCCCATTTTCATGTAGTTCTGGGAGGTAGGATTTAGAGTAACACTAAAAAAGTAGGAATATGACTTAATTATAATAGTTAATTGTTACACACCATTCCCATGCTCCTGCTTTCATAGTTATTGGTCAAAGGAGGTGCTCATTATCCAGAGTCCCTGAGAGTTCTTCCATTTCCTCTGAGTTTTTGAAACTCAGGTAATTTGAACCTCTGTAGCTGAGGCTTCCATTCTCGAAGCAGAAGAAAATAAGGACAAAACCCTGATAATTTTAGGGCGAATGAAGCCCAAAAAATCAAAATCATGTATTTTGTATTTCTGGTGATTCAGAGGTTGATTTGAGTGCTGGACTCCTAAAATAAGTTCACTAATACATTTTCTTTCTAAATCTTACTTGAAATGGATCTCTATCTTTTATAACTTGAATACTGCCTGACAATGCTACCAATACTGAGTAATACAAAAAGCAAATTCTAATATACTGGATTGACTGAGTTAAGGTGGGATGATGGCTAATAAAGACTCCATCATACCTGACTCGGAAATTATGATGATAATAGTGCTTGCTATTGAGTCATATTTGAACTCTTAGTCCCTAACCTTCAAAGGCATTCTATTTTCTTGAATTTTGGAAGCTAGATAGAAGAAAAATAAGAGACTTGGATTGTATGCAAGCTGCTTCTAACATACTTTTGAAAGTTTCTACATAAAAGAGAAAGGTGCTTCTAAGATAACATGTTTGATTGCAAAAAGGGAGCAGCATAGAATTCTGACAAGAGATAGACACTTGAGGGGCCAGAAAAAAAGAATTGATTGATTTTTCTAGTATCCTCCCAAATATTTCCTGCTAAGCACCAAATGATCTTTCCACCATCAAGTGCCTTTCACTGGAGGTAATCAAATGGCAGAGACAATTTGTAATTGCCTTACTGCTTCAACCAGATATTTCACTTTTCTTAGACACCAAGTATAAGCAAGGAGACATTTAGATGAAGTCTAAGTCATATGATATAACAAGAAACCAAAATTACAAAAATAGGGCTTATATTGAAGAGCCATTACTCAATTGGATTTCTATGTATTGACTACTGGAGAACCTGAGAATTGACACATAATGCAACTGATAGTGTTTTCAAGGTTATATTGATGAAGAAATCCCAAGATTGCCAATGGTAGCAAACTCATACTCCATATTAGAGAAAGGAGAGCTGACTCTGAACCACATGATATGAAAAACGGTATAGAGATTACTCAGGTTGTCTTCTTTTCTCAGCACTATTACACACTGAGGATTTTTTAGTGATTGCAAAAATCTTATGGTTTTAGGATCATATAAAGCATGTTTAGACAGGCCTTAGTTATGGTACAGTGGCTGAACATCACTGTGCATGTCATATTTTTGTTTTGAGGGTATATTTTGTTGTATTCACAAAGTTGCATTATGATAGAAAAGGGAATTATTTTTTAAAAAAAGATTTATTTATTTATGCATACAAGAATTGGGTGCAGGCCAGAGACAGAGCAGGGAACAGAACAGGCATATTGACTGAAATATACCGCTGAGGGGAGCAGCAGGCAGGACAGGAGAGGTCTGCTGCACCATGTGGGTCACCTCCCTGGCCGGGGATCGAACTCGTGCTGCAGTGGCTTGATAGCTTCACTGTGATGGGCCTTAAACCCTTGCACCACCAGGAAGCCCCCAGGAAGAGAATTCTTGACAACATATTTGAAAATTGACAAAGATCCTTTATTTGATCAAACTCTACTCAGGCTTTTGTGAGATATGTTTCAAAAAGCCTAGATTTTTTGACATTTGTGTTAGTCTCTGTCTTGTTCAATTTTACCAAGAATCCCACTAAATCTGTTGAATAATCCCTCAATGTCTAAATGAGTTCCTCATGATCACTCTGACATGCCTTCAGTAAGAATCCTGTCAGATTGATATAGTCATAATTTTTCCTGCTCCTGATGTTTCTTTATGGTAATTTTCTGTCCACTGACCTCCACCTTATTCCTTGGTGTAAATTTCACTTTTCCCTATAGTATTCAGAATTGAACATTATTTTTCCTTCATTGTAGTGGCTTTCCTGTATGCCTATCATAGTAGTCTCTACTGAATTAAGGCTACCTTACCATTTTTTAACAAATGTCTTTTTGTTTGTTTGAGAAAATCCTGTTATATCAGTTTAGTGTTTTTCAAAACAAGAGGAAAAAGCCATTCTAAGTTCAGACTTTTTTCCTTTAATATGCACAGAGACATTTGCATTCTTCACTAACACCAGTAAATTATTCTTTATGTAGAAGATTATTGGTTGGAAAGGTACTTTAGTGCAGAGGAATTTTTTCATTGCTCTAAAATCACAAAATTTCAACAGCTATTACTTCATCAACAATAAAAGTCAGTGTTTCCCAACAAAAAGGCAAGAAGAGTTTGTGGTTTTAAATACATGGCTTCTGTGTTTGGCTACATTGTTAGGGAAAGTGAATACACCTCAGGGATTTTTGGTTAAAGAGCAAAAACAAGACCTATATGAGAACAGGCCAACAGAATTGGGGGGGTTGGTGGGGAGTGGTATAGTTTGTTTTCCTGTGAAGTATAAAACAAACAAACAAACAAAAAATGTGACCCACACTTGCTGAAAACCAAGGAAGATGGAACTATTACATACTAATTGCCTATCAATTTGAAATAGTAATGATGTCCCCAAATTGCTATTATTTTCTGTTTTCATTAGGTTTTAAAATTATCCTTTTATTCCACTCACTATCTCTCTCTACCTACAGAATTTTATTACCCCCTTTTTTGTCTGAAATTATAGCTCACATTCAAAGGCCTAATTAGGAAAGAGGAATTTGAGCAACTCTGACAACTCCTTTTCAATTGGAAATCTTCTCACTGTGCAATTCAATTCATTCAAGAGAAACTTACAGAAAAGCTTTTTCTTTTAATGATCAATATTGTTTCTACTAGGGCTCTGACCTATTCAGGGTAGTTAGTATTGCTGGTTTGGTAACTTTTTTCCCAAACAATTATTTGAATTTAAAGTTATTTGCTGCCTAAAGGCATAACATCTCTGCCTATAAACCCCATTACCTATATAACAATTCTAGATCAATGGGTGAGATTCAAACTTAACATAGAAATTAAAAAAAAAAAAGAATGAGGAAAGAAAAGAAAAATCAGAGACCAGAAGTTCTCTATAAAGAATTTCAGGAGGTCTTCCTACTTGATATTTGCCTCTGTGACTGCCACTATTTCTCCCCACTCCCTGCTTTCATACTGTCAAAGATTCTTTCCTAGAAAGTTTTCCTTGAAACTTTAGAAAAGCCCCTCTGAAGCACTGTTGAACTAGGCATCACACAATTTTAGAAGAATTCTGCTTCGTGATGATTTCTAATCTCCCTCAGCACATGATAAATACCTCACTCTAACCTTGGTGAAGATTCCAGAAAGAATCTTGTCAAATCAGTTTAACTAGAATTTCTGCATCAGCTCCTCTCCTTTCCATACTCAGGTATTTCCTCTCGTCTACCCCTCTCATCCATCCCTCTCGTCCCCCATCCCAGTCTGCTTCATGAAGAAATCCCATTTGTCTGTTTAGTATTAGAGTTTAGCATCTTTTCTATGTGAAGGTTTCTCTTCCTTCTTGAAATAGTTGCTGCATGGAGCCTCCCTGGTCAGGGAGGTGACCCAAACAGCACAGCAGACTTCTCCTGTTTCACCTGCTGCTCCCCTCAATGGTGTATTTCAGTTGATCCACCTCTTCTGTTCCCCACTATGTCTCTGGTGAATCTTCTCACCCCCACATACCTCTGGCCTACCCCCTAGGTCTTGTATGCATAAACAAATAAATCTTTAAAAAAAACAGAAATAGTTGCTGAATAAAATCTCTTTTTATTACTTTTCTGTCTAGTTCCTGGCTTTCTATAACACTGTATGGCACCATTTCTTTTCCCTCTGGTCAGTACAATTAAACTGATGCTAATATCATGTGTGACTTCTTTATAATCTTACCTACTTGTAAATCTCTGTTCTTAAAGTGAAGGTGTCCAGACTAAGCCATGGTGCCATAAAAGATAGTTTCTATGTTTTTTTTTTTTTGTTTGTTTGTTTCTTTGTTTAGGAAATGGGTCCCAAATAGAGTCACTTATGTTAAGTCCAGGTCACAAAACAGAGGACTTAAATTTAATTACAGTTTCAGCTGTCCCAGAAAAGGAATCTTAAACCAGTCAGTCAGAAACCACCTGGCCAGCAGCAGTTAGGTCCTGTTTGCTAGATCCTTGCATTCCCTAAAGGAAAGTATAATCAACCTTTATGTTTTGTCTAATAGAAATTCTTTGCTCCTATTTCCTTTTATAAGTCTTTCATTTTGTACAGCTCCTTGGAGCTCTTTTCTGTCTTCTAGAATGGATATTGCCAGATGCAAATAGATTTTTGCTCAAATAGACTTAAAATTTTTAGACTTAAAATTTGGGTTTATCTGTTACCAAGTGGAAAATCCTTTGTGTTCCTGAGTGCCCCAATCTGCCTAAAAGCATAATGTAGCAAAGAATTCATTGCCATGCATTCTCTTCCATGCATTCTCTCCAAGCAACTGTAATCTTAGAAAGAAAGAAGTTGGCACCACACCCAGCCAGATATTGTCACAAAACTATCATATATCCCATCTTTTCTCCTAAGACCCATTTGTTTGTCCAAAAATTCATTTGGTTTTCCATAAATGTACTTTCTTCTCACTTATAAGAAGTCCTTTGTTCTCCCTCAAGTGCTTTTATTTCCTCTCAAATTCTCTGTTAAAGTGGTATGTATGTAACTCACATTTCTTTGAGAATTCTAGTGCATATGTACACAATTAAACTGTTGCTGTGGTTTTCTTTTCTCCTGATAGTCTGTCTTTTGCTACTTTAATTTTCAGGCCCCTAATCAAAAAAGGAAAGTTTTTCTTCTCAGACAACAGAAATTCCAGGGAAATCTATTCCTACTAAATACACATGGAGTTACCATTTTGTTCCCATAGTGTGACAAATGTATTTTTATTTCATTACATTTATATTATAAAACAACTGTTTTTCCTCTTCAAATAAGTAATGAGTTCTTCAAGTTTATGTTATCCCTAAATATTCATCATAGTGCCTAAAACAAATTATGCTTAATAAAGATCTACTGAATAAATTAGTAAAGTATATAAATGAATGTATTATTCCCAAAGGAACTGTTTGCACAGACAGTTGTCCCAGTGTTACAGGCACTGACCCAAAAGAGTGGTTCCTTTACATTGTAGAGATAGAATTACCCAGAGAGTTCTAGGTATAGTTGAACCAGGTAAGGATTTGTTAGTGGGTAGAAAGAGGGGCACCCCAGGACTGCCGAGACTGCAAGGTTTTGAATGGGTTCTTCCATCTGCCACATAAAGACAAAACATATGCTTAGTGCCTAAGAACTTCAATGGTCAAAAAAAAAATTAATAGGATTAGTGTACATAGGAATAAGAGAGGCTAGTAGTTCCCCAGTAAAACACCCAAAGTTACCCATCCCCTTGTGGATAAATGCCCAGCCAAATAGGGTTGGCAAAAGCTTGCCACAAGTCTAAGACAGTTTCTTGCAGGAAAACAGGTAAGTGGAAGAAGGGAGCAGACAGGTCTAGAAGGAAAAGAGTGAAATTAAAATAATAATCAAGTAAATGCTGCCCCCCAAGTCCCTGGTACAAGTCCAAGGCTGAGAAGCAAGTGCAGTTTCTTCACTTGTCTTTGCGCCATGTGCCTCCTCCAAGTTTTCCTTATGACAGCATTCTCTTTTTAGCTTCATCTTGGTGCTCAGTTGTACCCTTCCTTAGGTAGAATAGGAAACCTAGAACCTTTCCTTTCTTTTTTAAAATATTTATTTATTTATTTATACAAGAACTGGGGTACAGGCCAGATGCGTGGGAGGGTAAGAGGATTCACCAGAGATAGAGCGGGGAACAGAACAGCAGACTGACAAAGTACACTGATGAGGGGAGCAGCGGGTGAGACAGGAGAGGTCTGTGCGCCATGTGGGACCCTCGCCAGCCAGCAGGGATCGAACCAGCGCTGCAGAGGCTGCGGACAGCTTCACACATTGCGCTCAACCACCTGCGCCACCAGGGGAGGCCAAGAACCTTTCCTTTCTATGAGGATTATACTATTGCAGCTTTATTAGAGAGCCTCCTGCATAAGGGAGCTGGTGCTGGAAAGGGTAATGTAGCCTGGCTTCATGAAGGGGATTAGTGGGAGATATTAAAGGGTAAGTCAATGAGACATGCAGAGAAAAGCATCATAGCTTATTCCTAGTTGACTATGCCTGGGTAGGTGCAGACGGTGACATTCCAACTGGGCATGTGGGCTCTCAGTTTTCTCCCACCAGGACATTGTGAGATAATCATTAGTCAGGATCTAATGCTTTTTTGCCTAAGATAGTGCCTCATGGTCTGGCTGGTGGGCCAGTTTTTTTTTTAAACAGAGCTCTCTGGTCCATGATGTAGACTACCTGTTCAAACAGACCTTGGAGTAACCCTTACTACCAGCTCAGTTTCTTTTACCTAGGCTGCCTCACCAACAATCTTTTAAATTCTTTGATTTTATCTTTTCAGTAACTCAATCATCAATAAAACACAATGTTTAAGGCTCACAACAATCACAACACTCTCTTGTGAATGTAGGTTAAAGATAGATGTGAACTGTTATTTCATTCTTACCTCTTGAGTGCAGCCAAACAGGATTATAAAGTTAATGTTTTAACTCAGTTAAAAATTGTCTTTAACCAGTTATTTTCCATTATTTCTTTTTACTTCAACATAATATTCAAAATCTCATTTTCTTCACTGTATCTAAGATAAACCATTTATTTCATGCTTCACCCCACTCTTTGTTGAAAATAGTGACAATATATCTTTCTTATCAATATATTCTAACAGTGCATATTGCACATGGTAGCTGCAGCAAACATGCATTCATACACAAATATACATACAATTTGAAAAAGTAGTGAATGAATAGAACAACTTTATTAATGTTGATTAGAAGCCATCTTGCATGAAATTCAATCCTCTCAATCCATTATTTCTCCCTATTGTACTGGAGACTTACCAGATTCTTGGACAGATGCCTGCAACATGAAGGAATTCTTATGGCACAAAACTTTTTTCTACACTGAATGTAATATGTGGCAGTATCTAATACGTATTAGGAAAATAATATTTTCTTAGAGCCGCTTGTTTTTCAGTCATATTGCCTAAATCAGTTTATTTATTTTCACAGGAATTTATGGAGTAGGAATCCCTAATTGAATCAGAGGAAGTTAAAGGTTATATGGTTGTTAAGAAACAAAATTCATCTGAATAAACAGATTTAATTGGCTTATTAAACAATACATGAATCAAGCAGCATGCCATATAGCAAACAAAGACTCTGACAGGGAGTGGGCAGAATGAAAAGTTTTTAAAATCAGAAAGAGGGTAATACAATGTTATTAGCAAAAGAAAAGGTAGATCATTTTGGGAAAAGCAACCATCTCTAAGGGAAGACAGCATACCCCTCATTAAGCTAAATAAGAAGCTCCAGATTGACTGTTTTAGAGCTCCACTTTTGAAAGGGACTGAAACTGTAACTAGGTTAGGTGTGTAAGTCAGAGTATGGTCCTATCTGAAAGACTGTTGGGGCCTATTGTTTCTTTGTGTCACATATGTAAGTAATTTTTTAAGATCTTGTATCCAATATGTAATTTTGCATTATATTTTTGAGCAATTTAACTTGAACTTCCACCTTACAGATCATGAATTTTGATACTGTAATAACAACAGGAAAGTGAAGAGATGTCCTTTTCATCTAGCTATGGGGCCTTGAGAAAAACTGCTGGGTTGCAGCTTAAACTCAAGTTATTTTGCCAGCTGTATTTCCTACTGAGAGTCCAATTCAGCAAAATAAGGAAATTTAGTTTCAAGATAAGAGCATCCCAGTGTGATTAAATGGGAAAAAACACATTTCAGGGAAATAATTATTTTACATGAGTATATCTTCCGAAGGACGTGTCAGGCCCCTTGCAGCCTAAGCAGTTCTATCCTCTTGAGGAAATGTAAATCATTGATGAAGGAAACAGAGTAAACAAGGCTTCAATGAATTAAGTACCTATTTGGGAGCTGCCCTAGTTTGTTATCTCCACTAGAGTACAATAAAGGGACAGAAAAGGAATTAAAGTGAAAGCAAGCAGTATTACTTACTTAGGAATCAAGCACGGTAATTCCAGAAAGATTAGAAATGACACTGAAATATGAAGTATCCTGGATGGTTCCTCACTTTAGGAAAGAGATACTTACAAGAGGAGAGGACTACAATAGGTTAAGTCATATAAGGCACTGTGAACCTGCAAACAGGATATCTTAAGTTGGAAAAAACAAACATATACTCTTAATGAGACTTTTTAAAAGTCTTGCTTTAAAATGTTGCTAAGTTTCCTATTACTGATTTAAAACTCATTTTCACAAATGCATCTAATTTCACTGGAGTCAAAAAAGTAATGTTTTAATATTTAAAAGAAAATAACCTAATTTCCCCCTAAATATTAAGGTAATGAGAACTAGGGAAGATTACCACCACTTATAGCCTGAACCATGCAAACTGTATGATTGCTTTGTGTCATTTGATAAGATCTAAGACAAAAAGTAATAATAAATATGAAGACCATTGCTGCTGGAAACAGTGCCAATTGTTTTTACTTCTCTGACTCCTCCTCTGCCCCATGTATTCTGGTACCAGTTCTCTGTAATCAGTCTTTGGATGATAAAGTTCCTTTCTGAAATCTGAGGAGAGAGGTTGCTGACAGAGAAGTTGAGGTCTAAAGAGAGTGTAAGATGATATAGGTTGGAAGCTAGTACTGCTTTGTAAATTTCTTGTCAGTATTTGAGGGTGTCCTCAGTCACAGAGTGACCATTAAATTAATGGGAAAATTGTTGGAAAAGTATGATAATGTTTCTATGTTAAATCAAGGTGCTGAAGAAAAGTGGTTAGCAGGTGACAACCTCTGTAGCACTAGTTTTCATGTCAGAAATTTGGTAGAGTAAGAGGATCCCTGCTGTTGGATTAAATTATTTTGAACAACTTTCCTGGAATTCTCATACATTCACTGCTTTATCCTTTATTCTGCTTACTTTACTTACATAAGAGAGTGCACCTACCAGCATTTTTTTTAAATTGGTTTATATTGTTCTTGCTTTTCTTTCCTTTCCTTTTCCTTTTTTTTTTTTCAATATTTAGGTACTTTGGGGCTTCCAGGAAGAAGGAAATAATGAATATTGGCTATGTAATCAATATAACCCATATGTGCCAATATTGTTAAATACAACATTGTCAAAACAAGCTAGCATTCTATAGAATAAATAAAAGTGACAATCATCATGCTGCTTTCTTGTTTTCTCCTGAGTGTGTATATGGGTAGACTTTTACTCACCTTTAGACACATTACTGTGTGCCAGATTCCTACATTCATAACACATTTATATGTAAGAAAGACATCTCAACTCCAGCTCTACACAAGTGTGCTTTCTTTGACTGGAGCATTTTCATTCTGCACTGCAGTTGTGCACTAAATTGAATATTTAGTAGGAAGGAAAAATCTTTCAGATAGAGTTCTTCCTGGATTTCCTTTAAGTAATTGCAATAGATTATCAAATTCTCCCATAACTCCTCCAGATATGGAAGTTGATGACCAGAATTCCCATTGAAAGGACTGACTTTCTTTTTTTTCTTTTAAAGATTTATTTATTTATATTTTTATTTATTTATTTATTTATTTATTTATTTATTTATTTATTTATTTATACAAGTACTGTGTATAGTCAGAAGCCGGGAGGGTGAGAGAATTCATCAGAGCCAGAGCAGGGAGCAGAGCAGGCAGAAGGACCGAAGTATACTGCTGAGGGGAGCAGCGGGCGGCAGGAGAGGTCTGCGCTCCATGTGGGACCCTCCTCCTGTGGCACAGGAGCAGCCGGGGATCGAACCGGTGCTGCAGAGGCTGTGGGCAGCTTCGCAACCCAGCGCTCAAGCGCTGCAGAGGCTGAGGGCAGCTTCGCAACCCAGCGCTCAACCGCTGAGCCACCAGGGGAGGCCCAAAAGGACTGACTTTCTGTTAAAGTGTCAGTGTGCAGGTTAAGGAGTACTCTAGGACCCCCAAACTTGCATGCCCTGAAGGGGTTCTGCCATCCTCCACATAACCATCAAAGCATACTTAGTGTGAAAGAAGTTTAATAGGATTAATGTACATGGAGAGTGGAGAAGAGAGGATAATAATTTCCCAATAAACACCCAAAGTTACCCACCTTTCATGGGTAAATAGTCAGTAAAACAGAGGTGGCCCATAGCTTGACTTCGGAGGTCTGAAAACTTGCTACCAGTCTTAGGCAGCTTCAGGCAGGGATCCAGAGGAAAGGAGCAGAAAAGGCCAGGCAATTCTGGAAGGAAAGGTACAAAATCAAAGTACAAATCAAGATAAAGGCTGCAGTGTCAGCCTCCCCACAGGTGTTTCTCACCCATGACTCTTCCAAGTGTCTCTACATGTTTCAACTGCACAGTCTTCCATGTCTCCAGGCCCCTTGTGCAAGTCCAAAGTTGAGAAGCAAGCACAATTTCTTCATATGTCTCTGTTCTTCGTGCCTCCTCCACGTTGTCTGAGTCTCCTTTCCAAGTGTTCTCTCCAAGTCATCACTCACTTTGCTCATCAGCTCTATCTCTTATCAGATGGGACAGGGAACATGGAAAAACCCCTTTTTATAGAAATCCCACTCTATTACAAAAGGATTAAACACTATCCCAAGTCTCTTTCTGTGTTTCACATGTTCTTTATAAATAAAAACTCTATTTTTAATATATCTACAGTACTCATATAAAGCACCTCTCACCATCCGTAGACTGAATAAATTAGTTTAAATTCCTATTAAAATGAGTCAGCTATTTATGTAAAAAAAAAAAACAACTATATTGTTTCAGAAAAGAAAATGTGATTTGTGCTTGTGTGTTTTTATTTTTTGAAACTATTTAAATTTTAATTTATCAACTTTGTAATTCTGGATTGCACATTTTGACATTTGCTGATAAAGAGCAAACATTCCTATTAGTACATGCATCTTTGTATTTTATTTCTTGCTGACAGTAGAATTAAAGTGTCAGGCTGGGATGTTTTCAGTTATTTAAAACAGTGGGCAAATCATCTGCATCATGCACAAAGCAAGTCAAAATTGATTGAGAGGAAATAAACATAGATATTACAAGATTAAAGACTAATAAATGAAAACAATGCACCATCGTATTAATAAGATATACTCTATCATTTTTTTCCAAAGCAATGGCTATGAGTTGCATTTTAATTAAGAGGTTGTTCTCATTGAAGTAGAGTTATATTCATCCAGATTTCTGTTCATTATACCTTCCTTATTGTAAATGGTATAAAGTGGTTGGTGACACAGATTTAGTAAAATTTAAACACTTCTATTTATTCTTGCCAAGGCAGTTCTTAATCTGCCTTAGCCACGACTAACTTGAATACATATGAGAGTGTAAAGTATTTTAGATAATCTGTCCCAGTCTTCACTTGAGAGTTTAAAAGCATTTTTATAGTAATAGAAATCACAAGATATAAGCTATCAGAATAAAAACATCACTTTGTAAATCTCTGTCTTTTATTAAAAGTACTATCAGTGACTTTTTTTTTTCTGTTACATTTCTTAGGTAGTAGCCAAAAAGATAGATTTAATATTTGGACCTCATCTTGGATGAACATATACAGGAAAGTAAACATCTGGAATGCATCCTGGCTCCCTTTCCCTTCCTCTTTGCACATTGAGCCATTCTATATGCTACACCACCACCTTTATATTTCACCTAGACTACTGAAAATTTAATTCCCTTGCTATTGTTAATCTTGTATCATCCTAGATTTTTTACTAGCCATTTCCTAAATTTAGAACATTTTTATTTTTTTTTATTTTTTAAAGATTTATTTATTTATTTATACAATCACTGGATATAGTCAGAAGCACGGGAGGGTGAGAGAATTCACCAGAGCCAGAGCAGAGAGCAGAACAGGCAGATGGACGAAGTACACTGCTGAGGAGAGCAGCGGGCGGCAGGAGAGGTCTGCGAGCCAATTTAGAACATTTTTAAATGAGCAACTTTATTTATTCATCTAATTATTTATTATTTATTTATTTTATTTTATTATGTGTATTCAAGCAACACTGGTTTATAACACTATATATGTTGAAAGGGGATATGTTCACAACTCTACAAATGTATGTTATCACACCACACCTTCCTCAAAGTCTTAGTAGTTCTCTACTGTTGTTCTTTGGGGCTCCTCCCTGATTTGTTCCAACCCTCCCACCCTCCCCTTTTGGTAGTCTGAGTTCTTCAGTAAGATTTCAAGGGTTTGTTTTGTTTTACCTTTGTCTGTTTCTTTGCTTTACTAAAGGGAGAGAATATTTTCACATCATATATCTGATAAGGAGCTAATATTTAACATCTACAAAGGACACATACAGTTCAACAATAAGAAAATAAATAACTCAATGAAAAAGTAGGCTGAAGAATTAAGTCGACACTTTCCAAAGACATACAGATGACTAATAGGCAAAAGAAAACAAAAACTCATCATTGTTCATTATCAGGGAACTATAAATCAAAATCAAAATGAAATACTACATTATACCATGAAAAAGCCACTTATCAAAATACCAGAAATAAAAAGTGTTGGCAAGGATGTGGAGAAAAATGAATCCTGGTACACTGTGTTGATAGGAATGTAGGCTGGTCCAGGTCAGATGGGAAAATGTATGAAGTTTCCTCAGAATATTAAGAGAGATCTACCATAAGATCCAGTAATTTCACTTCTAAGTATTTATTTGAGAAATATGAAAATGCTAATTTGAAGGAAATAGCAACTTTGAATTATGAGAACCTCTTTGGCCTTCAAATTGCCAAACTGTTTCTCAAGAATATGACCCTTCCTGGGCCTCCCCGGTGGCGCAGCGGTTGAGCGCTGGGTTGTGAAGCTGCCCGCAGCCTCTGCAGCACAGTTCAATCCCCGGCTGCTCCCTGGCCACCACTGGAGGAGGGTCCCACATGGCATGCAGACCTTTCCTGCCGCCCGCTGCTCCACTCAGCAGTGTACTTTGGTTCTTCTGCCTGCTCTGCTCCCCGCTCTCGCTCTGGTGAATTCTCTCACCCTCCCGAGCTTCTGACTGTACCCAGTGCTTGTATAAATAAATAAACAAACAAACAAACAAACAAATAAATAAATAAATCCTAAAAAAGAATATGACCCTTCCTAATCAACTGATCTGTAAGGAAATTCCCCACTCAAGTTTCTGTCATATCACCCTATTATGTTTTTAATGGGAAAATAATAGCAAAGGTATCACATTCAATTATCTGTATTGAGTTTGAAAATAAAACAACAGTATAAAACTTGTACAAAACCAGCAGAATTTTTACTTCAGAAGACCCATAAAATCCTCAAGCCTCCCCTATAAGAGAGCTTTGCAATTTATACTAGTAAAAAATGTCTCCTTTCAGTTAAGATGCTTTGTTTACCTTTTATGTTTACATTCACTGTTCAAGTCAGTAAACCTCAGAGAATTTTGGATCTTCTAGTGTGTTTAGTAATTAACTCATTTGCTGTTCTGCACCCAACCCCTCTTCAACCAGATACAAGATGGAATCTGAGGATTCAAGGAGTTTTACTCTATCAGTGTGGCAGTAAAAATAAGTCTTTGATGTGAAATAGCTGATGACATACGGTTACAGACACACACAGAGAGAGGTGGATGCATTTATGGATGTTTAGAAGGAGAGTTAGAACAACCACTGAAATCCATGAATCTCACTATATTTTAAGTATCTCTGCACATCATGGCATCTTTGTACTATCCTGTATATAATGATCTGCCTGTGTTTTGTCAGAACTATCACATGACATCATCAGGTGTGCAGGATTTCTGTGTGCCTTTATTCATGGGAAACCAGATGCACTGTCTTACTTTTTCCAACTGCCATCTCTCCTGTGCTATTTGGATGTGAAATGCAGCCTGCCTCATGCTTACTTTGAGAATTTGGTTACTATTTCTGATGTTTCAGGCTAACACCTTATGTATATATAAAGAAACAGAATATGCTTAGGCAGGGGAACAACAACTTGTTAGTTATTGTTGTTTGTAACAATAACAACACCTGCTTTGCAAGGTGATTGCTTGGGAACAGCTAGTTGGTAAAGATTATGACCTGTTCCTAGACTCTATGTGAACATGATTATTTATTCTGAGTACTTGCTTTCATTTTAGACTGTGTTAATTTTTTACCTGTTAGGCAGAAGGTGCCTACCTGACCCAGCCCAATTGTACTTTGGGCACAGAATGCTTAATGAGCTTCCCTTAGGAACAGCAATTCCATGTTCCTGTATTTAGTTGCTATTGAAGAGAACAATCCATGACTCCTCAAGAGAGTGAGAGCATGAGGAACTCTACACATGAGTTTCTTCTACCCTTATATTTTCCCATTGATATTTTTACCTTGTGTGCTTATATCCTTACAACATCACTTAATAAGTTTTAACCATATATGCTGAATCTTTTGAGTCCTTCTAGTGAATAGCCAAGTGTGGGAATGTGAGGGAGGATGTAGGGGAGAAACAAATTAAACACAGTTACAATAAAATAGTATCTTACAACATTACTATCACTCTGGTGCATATTCTGTTGCATAATCTTCTGGTATTTTTATCTGGTATTTTTATAAATGGCATTTATATTTGTCTAAAATTAAGAAAAAAATTAATTTTAAAAACATGAGGCAATTGACCAAGCACTTTGGAATCATTTTTGAGGGAATGCATACCCATTGAATTTTATTTACTTTTCTATTTACTATTCTATTCGATGGAATTTTGATAGAAGGCTGTATAGCAGATTAAGTAGGTAGAGAGTCATTTAGGCAATGATTATCTGAACCAATAACTTAGGATACAATTGACCTGAACTAAAGTAGATGGAATTGTGACAATAGCAAACAAATGTTTGAAAGGTTGAAATATATCTCTGCACAAACGGTAAGATAGATCAGTTGTCTCTGAGAGAACTCTCTTTACTGTCCTATTACTATCTGTTTTACACTGGGAGTAATAAATTTTATGTGTCTGAAAGAAAGAAAAGAAAAGTAGAGTCCCTGTTTAAGTTTATGTTGGTCATTGAATATGGCACAAAGTTAATGGTTTCTTTCTGAGTTTTCTTGATATTTAGAATTTATCCAGTGAATTTTGTCAGAATCCTGCTCATTTTTATCCTCTTATAAACTTTACTGTTTTCCATAAATGCAATTTTGAAGTTCTGAATACCATTGAGGACAAAATGAATTGCATAAACGTAGGTGTCCTCATCTCTAAGATATGGGAAAAAGAGAATGCTGAAGCATCTTACTTTATCCAATCTCTAAAGTTAATCCTCTCCCTTTGGTAAAATGATTTTTTTTTTTTTGTTTTACATGTTGTTTTTTTTTTTTTTCCCCAAAGCTAAGAAAACAGACAAAAGTAAAACAAAACAAACCCTTGAAATCTTACTGCAGAACTGAGGTTACCAGAAGGGGAGTGTGGGACCGATGGAGCAAATCAGGGAGGAGCTCCAAAGGACAATGGTAGAGAATTACTGAGGCTTTGGGGATAGGTGTGGTGCGAAAACATACATTTGTAGAGTTGTGAGCATATCTTCCTTACACATACATAGTGTTATAAACCAGTGTTATGTTAATAGACATAATAAAAAAGTTGTTCATTTAAAAATATTATTCAGCAATTAAAAAAGATAAACTCATGTCATTCACAGCAACACAGCAACGTGGATGGAGCTGGAAGGAATTATGCTCAGTGAATTAAGCCAGAAGGAAAAAGAAAAATATTAGATGGGAACCAAATAAGACATCAGGGAAAAAAAAATAACAGTACAAAACACAACAAAAACAGACAATTATAAATCAGAGACATACTGCAGGGGAGGAGGAGGGAGAGGGATCAGAGAGAGGGAGGGAGCAGCACAGGGGACTGAGGTGATGGTGCACAGGTGCATCGGTGAAGGAAATTCTATGGGGACTACACCTGAGGGGGTTGGGGGAAGCAAATAGTGTTTAAAAATGAACAATGATGTAAAAAATTTAAAAAAAAATTAAAAATTAAAAAAAAATGATCTGAACTTAGGAAACAGCTAGTATCCTCTCAATTGCACTTGTTCCTATTTTAATGGGTTCTATAATTTGTAATTTTTTAAAGATAAAATTATTTTCCATTATAAGTTAACGTAAAAATAATATATCCTTCCCTGAGTCCTAATTATTTTTTTCCCACATTACAAGGTAGAGTTCATTCCCTCCATCTGTTATCATTACTATTACCTCTTCACTGAAAGCACATTATCATAGACTTCTACTAAATATGCTTGCCACAGTTACTGAATATGGACAGGTGAATACTCCTAAATAAATTTATAAAAGGTCATGAAGAGGGGGCCTTAACAGCTCACTATTTGAGTAGAAGAAAGGAAATTACTCCCCTAGGCATGTTTCTCATGGTGTCTAGCCACAAAAAGAGTAAACTTATTTTCAGAAGTTTCATACATTCTTCACTTTTAAAACCCCATGTCACACTACATGTGACGTGGTTAAATAAAAGTTTAGAATGTTTATTTGTTTAATAAGCACTGAAGTGGGCTATGAATCAATGTCATTACTCAAGTCCCCATTCCCATATTATCACAGAATGTTTTCACACATTGTTATTTATTTTAGCTAAGTGTATTTTGAATATTTAGTAAAATGCATGACTGGAGGAAAGTGCAAGAGAGGGTAATAAATATTTGAAGGGGAAAATATTGATAAATCGCCAAAGTTAAAAGATTGGTAAAAAAGTTGGCAAGGCAATGATGATAAGACATGAGATAACATGACATAATAAAATATAATAAATTCTCTTTGTGCCTCAATATTTTCTTCTGATATTTCCTCCGATATAGTATCAGTATTTTCAGCTCTAATTGTTTGTCTTTTCTGGAACCAAAATATAGGAAGTTATGTTGGTATAAAAATATCATGGGAAAGATCATTAGAAAATGTTCTCATTTTATCATTCACAATGAATGCACAGCCAGCCAGTGTGTGTAAAGGGAAGGAGAGAGATGGGGTCCTGAGCAGTGGTCTGTAGGAAGTAAAACACAAAAATGAAAACAATAAATAGCTACAAGTAGTGTTTATTTTTTTATCAGAGATTGGCAAGTCTTCTCCATAATGGCTCAGATATTAAATATTTTTTGATTTATTAGCCATACTTAATTTTGTCTTTATAGTATTGTTAGGGAGAAAGGATGTCCTGAGTGAACTCCATACAGGCTTTGTGGATGCCACCCCACTCCCTCAAGACCCTGGAACTACAGATCCCATGATCCCCAAAGGGAATTTGCAAGGACCTAAAAGTAGAGTTAAGCAGCCATATTCTCTGTAAATAAAAACAGCCATGTTAGTGGGGTCTTGAGCACTTGGCTCATGCTCTTGGCCAGGCAGGTTTGGTCTCGGTGGAGCATTTGGGATTCCAGGTGGGCGGAATGGGTAGGACACATTCAAGAATTTATCTCCCTCTTTTCTCCCTGAGTTGTACATTTCCTCATTTACCTCATTTATTACCCTTGTAAATAAACCTGTGTTAACTCTTTGTGTATGCCTGAAGTTTAAGTCCTCTTTAAGCACATGGGTGAGGTCCCATTGTCAGGCAATATCGGGGTTGCCCTACAACAGTATAACAGCAACCCCAAATATTCATGAATAAACAAACATGGCTATTCCAATAAAACTTTCTTTTATGGTTACTGAAACTTGAATTTTATATAATTTTAATATATAATATCATTATGTTGATTTTGAGCCAATTATTTATAATATAAAACAATTCCTTTACAAAATAAAAAAGTGGAATATTAAATTTGAACCATTATTTTTATAGGTATTATGTACATGTAAATTTCTTTATAATAAGTTCACTGCTATATAGTTTCTGCATTTATCCCATACGCACACACACTTATATATACACATATACATTTCTTTTTAAAGTTTTACTGCATTCTATAAGGAAAAAATACAGTCGTAATCTTTCTTTCTTAAGAGTTTAATTATCAATTTGAGAGAAAAAAATTTGTCCTAATGTTACAAATGACACATAAACAGGGTTTTCTTTTTAAGTGCCTGAATGGTAGATACTTTTTCAGAGATGTCAATGCTACTTCAGCTGAACAATTAGAATAAAAGGGTAAATGAAATGTTCAGACTTAAATATACCTGAGAATTACTGAAATAATTTCAGTCAGCTCCCCAATATTATTTCCATATTATAAAGTAAATGTGCTAAATAAATGTATGTTGACTTCATAAGGTTTTTCTATAAAATCTATTAGAGAATGCAGCATCTGTGTAATAACTGTATGCTTTAAATACTGAAATTTTTGTATCCTGTAACATCCTCCCACTCAAACAGAGATATCTTCGATAAGTTTATATTTGTGCATTCTAAATGTCTGACCTCCTAAGTCATACACTACAGCCTTATTGAGTAGAATTGTCAGTGGGAGACAGACTTTTTAATAACCCATGTATCTGAAAAGCACATAAGCTTAACTCTGAGGTTCTGAGACAGTGTGAGATAATTGAAGTTTAGAGCATAAGGCATTAAAACCAAGTTGTCAAATAATAATAGTAATAATAATAATAGTAAATGACAACAGGCTCTACCACTATTATTCAGTGGCTACAATGTGCTACATACTGAGTAAAAACCTTTTATACATGTTTCCTCTCATTGACAGTGATCCTGAAGATGGGCATCAACATCCACCATTCTATCAGTAGCAAAGCTGGGATTTAAATACAAGTTTGGACCTATATAATGCATCCAAAGCCCCTGAGCTTCCAAAAACCAAGAGTGTTGGTTTCTGAAGGAGAGGGAATACCAAGTGGCTGGAATGGAAGTGCTAGTTAGAATCAGGATTATAATTTTATGGTTTTAAAGTCAATCAAAGTCAGCACGATACCTTAGTGGTGTGGACTTTGAGACAAGTAAATTAATTTGTCTTTATGAAATGGAGATAATACCTGAAATAAAGAATGGTTTTGAGCATTTGTTTCAAAACGGTCTCTAAAGTACATGGAATGTTGTCAGATGTTTATTGTAGGTTCCCGATTAATGGAAGCTCTTTATTGGTCCTAAGTTAGAAGGAAAGAATCAATGATATGGGCCATGTTTTAGACATCTGTGTAGGTCTTGTGAATATCCTTAAGAGCAGGGATTGAAGACTAGACAAAACTTGACAGTTACCCTGAAACATTAATCTTGGAAAGTCTTCTTTCATTTCCATCTTTTAATTTCAGGTATGGTAGGCCATACCAGGTCTTAGGCCATAATATAGCAGCACTATTTGCAATAGCTAAGCTTTGGAAACAACCCAAATGCCCAAAAATAGATGACTGGATCAAGAAGATGTGGTACATATATACCATGGAATATTACTCAACATTCAAAAAAGATAAACACATGCAATTTGCAGCAACATGGATGGCCCTGGAAGGGATCATGCTCAGCGAAATAAGCCAGAAAGAAAAAGAAAAATACCAGATGGTCTCACTCATAGCAGGAATCTAGAAAACTTAAATAAGGGACCAGGAAAATGAATAACTATAAGAAAGTGAAAATCAAAATCAACAAAAAACTATGAACCAGAGACACTCTATAGGGGGTGGGGGGCGTGGAGGGGAGGGATTGGGGTCAAAATAGGGGGTTGCAATTGTATGGGGAATATTAAAATAAAATTTATTAAAAAAATAAAATAATATTCCTAGGATATATGTTGGAATGTAAAATGTTTGTCAGATGGTTTCTAATCCATTTTGTTATACATGTCCTCCTGGAACATCTTTTCATATGGTTAAAATCCATTCTTGTCTATGCTATTTTTCTAATATATAAATGCTCCATTTCTAAATATTTGAAGGCAAAGAAAACATTCTGTGTGCCAGAGCACTGGCAGGAAGGTTTGAATATGAGAATGGGGAGACCTTCCTCCAATAATTTAGTGATAAATGGTGCCTCTGAAATATTTTATAATTTTGTTATGGAAATGATGAACTTTTCCTAAAGGGATTGCAATGGGTCCTGCATTACTGTTTTTATTTCTTTACTTTGAACATATATAATGTCCCATTATAATTGATGGGAACTTACTTAATTTTGACATGAATGTGTTTTTAATGAAAACTGTTGATATAGTTTTGTCAGTTTTAAAATGAAAAACTGGGAGTGAGAGGGAAAATAAAAAGCCATTATGTTAGGCAGAAATCCTAGAGTCCTTTCTCCTGCAAGGTATTTTTGCCTGTGGACACTTTCTCCTGTCATTTTAGACGTCCTAACAAGCCAGGGACTGCTACAAAGCTAAGTGAAGTGAGATTGTACTAAAAGGCATGGAAATGGATTTCTGTCAGTCACCTCAAAACTGCTTTCAAAAAGAAAATTGTGATTTTTAAAAACTGGAAAAAGAAATTTGAAATACTTCTTAGTTCAATGCGTTTTATTCCTTTTTAAATATTCAGAGAAAAGAGTTAATCATATTGAATAAAAAACAGAAATACACTACTTATTTCTAGACAGATTTTACTGTTATGAGTAAAGAGGAGTAAAATATAAACCATTGAGAAATTAGAAAATGAGAGAGCCAGCAGTGGAACCAACAGGCCAATAGAATCCTAAATGGTAGCAATGGACAATAAAGAATTATTAACTGATTTATCACATTAAAATTAGTCTTATTCAATTTACAGACCAGAGTGAATGCCTCTAGAAAATTGGCAAGGAGATTTCAAATTCATGGCTTTTGCTGACGTAGGCTAGTTGTATGAGTATCAGAAATTTTAGCTTTAAGCAACCATAAAGTTTGGTAATATGATCTAATGTCTGCCCAAATCTAAGACACATATAGTTACCCTTTTGATGTATTCAGGAATGTTGTTTATAGTAATGTGACTCTGCTGTTGCCTTCTGCTTCTGAGGACACCACATACAGTCAACATTGAAGGTCAGGGTCAGTTAACAGTGCTTCTTCTGTTAGGAGAACTGAAATAAGCTAACTAACTATGCATCTCAAAAGTTATGCATACAGAGTCACTTTGCCCTAAAAACAAGAAATCTTCAAAATTTTTATCTGAGACAATAATTTACAATGATGGATCACTGAGAGAAAACTTGAGTACATTTAACTTCCACTTACATTTGAACTTTATTTTGTTTTTTATTTTTGTAGATTCATTTATTTATGAATAAAAGAACCAGGGTATAGTCCAGAGATGTGGGGGATGAGAGGATTCCCCAGAGACAGAGTGGGAAACAGAACAGGCAGATCTACTGAAATGCACTGCTGAAGGGAGCAGCGAGCGAGCCAGGAGAGGTCTGCTGCACCATGTGGGTAGTTCCTTGCCCAGGGATCAAACTCGTCCTGCAGTGGCTACGGGATAGCTTCATAGGTTGCATCCCAACCCCTTGTACCACCAGGGAGGCCCCGTACATTTGATCTAAATAGATCTTTAAATGTGGTTTTGAATCTCTTATTTTCCAGAAAGCCTAGAGATCTGTAGCTATAGATTCTGATAACTGAATTTCATTAAGTTATAACTGGCTGTAGATAGCAATATATAGGAAAATGACTAATTTTATCAGTCATCTTTAGAAAAGATTAAATAAATTTAGCAAAAAAAAAAAAAAGGTGTCCACAAGATTGGTTTCTCCTTCCACTTCTGCTGGGTGACAGAAATCCACCTATTATTTGTTCTTTTTTTAAAGATTTTTCTTAATTTATTCATGCATATAAGAATCGGGGTACAGGCCAAATGTACGGGAGGGTGAGAGGATTCACCAGAGACAGAGTGGGGAACAGAACAGGCAGACTGAATGAAATACACTCCTGAGGGGAGCAAGCCAGCAAGACAAGAGAGGTTGTGCCATGCCGGTCTCTTCCCACTGGGCCTGGATTGAACCTGTGCAGCAGAGGCTGTACTGCAGAAGCTGCACTGCAGAGGCTGCACTGCAGAGGCTGCGGACAGCTTCACAGTGCTGCATTCAACTTGCTGCACCACCAGGGAGGCCCCCTGTTACTTGTTCCTAAATCTGCTCTCCACAACTGAATCAACCAAGTTATGTTCTGGTTTCCATTGTTTATGTTTTTTTTTTCTTTTATTGATAATCACAATTGTTAAATGTGAGAAATTCAAACAAGTGAAAATTTCAAGGACTGAATGAAATAATAAATCAGAGCTTAAAAAAAAAAACTAAACATCTGCATGTTAATCAGTCTTCAGATGTGGATTATTTAGAAAACAGAACAAAGTACTATATATGTATAATATAGGTCAAGATGTCAATGATGATTGACAACCTTCCTGCTCCTTTCTCTCCCTCCCACAAAATTTAAATGAGAGTATATAAAAATTAGATTTTATATTAAAAATATAGATTCCTGGTTTCTCTTGGAAAGTCATAAATCTTGCCATTGGGATTGCCCTCATAGCAAATTATGTGGTAGATAAACAGTGTTTTCCCAAAGTAGCATAAGTTAAGCTCTACATTTATTCACCAACACTTCACTCCTCTTACCCAGTACTGTAACAACATTCAAATAATAGAAAAAAGGTCTCAGGTTGGTTGGTAATGATGTTGTTAATGCAATCAAATTACTGGTTTAATATCTCTCCCCAATATAGAGATATCTTTCCCTATATCATATCTATTCAAGAATGTAATGTTTTCTAATTAACCAAGAAAAGAAAAAGTCTCAGTCCTCAGTAGCCCATAGAAAAGCAGATAAAAATGGTAATTTTCTTTTCTGTTTCTCTGCTGTTGCAGAATGGCATGCCTTTGACATCTGCTCTTAGGAGGGTATTTATGTTTGCAGTTCACTTTTTCTCAATCCTTCATATTTCTTCTCCCACTCCTTTGACTCTTCAAGTCACAATTTATTCCTTATAGGCATCCCTTTCTCTTTCCTCTATCCTGCCCATCTTCTCCCAGTGAGATATTGCTCTCCTCTCCTCTGTCAACCCACTCTTCACCGTCAAGATGAAGTCACACTTTTTTTTTAATTTAAATATATTTATTTATATATATTTTAAATCATTGTTATATTTTAAATCATATATATTTAAAATATTTGATTTCTCCCCTCAGATGTAGTCCCTGTAAAATTCCCCCCAATTTGCCTGTGCACCATCACCATAGTCCCTTCTGCTCTTTCCTCCTTTGTTTTGATTTCTCTCCCTCCCCCTCCCCTGCAGAATGTCTCTTGGATTTATAGTTTTCTGTTAACTTTTTATTATTATTTTCCTAATCTGTCATTTAGTTCCCCCACATTCCTCCTTTAAATGAAACCAGCATTTTTCTTCTTCCTTCTGACTTATTTCACTGAGCATAATCCCTTCTAGCTCTATCCAACTTATTGTAAATGGCATGAGTTTATCATTTTTGATTACTGAATAGTATACCATTGTGTATATATACCATTTTTTCTTGATCCAGTCATCTATTTTGGGGCATTTGGATTGTTTCCATATCCTATTGTAAATAATACTGCAATAAACATAGGGGTGCAGGTATCCTTTTGAATTAATGTTTTGGTGTTCATTGGGTAGATTCCTAAGAGTGGAATTGCTGGGTCATTGGTTAGCTCCATTTTAAGTAGCTTGAGGAACCTCCACACAGCTATCCATAGTGGTTGGACCAGTTTGCATTCCAACCAGCAGTACCATTTTTTTTAATATGTGCCATTCTCACTGGTGGTATCTCACTGTGGTTTTGATTTGCATTTCCTTGATTATAAGTGATGTTGAACATGTTTTTCAGATACTTGTTGGCTATTTGCATTTCCTCCTTGGAGAAGTGTCTGTTTAGCTCTATCTTTTATTAAAAAAAACTCCCCTAACACAACCCAAATGTGGCATCCCTTATGTGTGCACACACATACACATACACACTTTCCAGAGTGAATTAAGTGTCTCTTCTCTCTGCTCCTAGAATAATCCATATTAATTATATTATATGAAATTTTTAATTATTTTCTAGTCTGCCTCCCATACATGAATGAGGACTCCTTAGTGGCAGGAACTGACAACATCATTCATTTGCATAGCCTTGGGTTCTGGACTAGCGTTTGGCATATAAGGTACTCACTAAATGCTTGTTAAGTGAATAAATGAAAAAAAATCTGTAATTCCATGGTTAGAATGTGATCCATATAGGGAAATTTTTGATTCCTATTAAAATACACATTGTCTAGTGAGAGAGATTGTGTTTGAACTTGGTTCAATTCGATTTGAATGGGGGGTGATACCTATAATTGTTGGTTCTCAAACAAAGTAGGGTCTACTGGAACATAAAAGAAAAACACAGTATCCAGGAACAAAGTGGTGAGGATGCCAATATGTTTTGCAGTTTTGTAGTTTTGTAGATACTACTCTTCTCCAGAGCTCGATGTGGAGAGAGAGAGAAGCATGGGCACATTTCATCTAAATATTAATAATATTTGTGCAAATATCATCATTCTCACCATCCTTTTCAAATCAGGTAGAGTTGTTTTTAAAAATGAATCAAAAATGTACACACCATTTTTGGTGTGGAAACATTACTTGAGTTTTGTGCTACATGAATTCAACCAAAATATAATTGGTGCTATTCCCAAGAGAAAATTGCCACCTGGGTGATTTCTAAAGTATAGATGAACAAATTATCAAATCCCAGATGACCATATGTCTTTTTATGTTTATAATTGTGCTTTCCCTTTCAAAATGGCCAAATAAGTATTGCTCTAGAATCTGATAGGTTGACTGCCATAGTATTGCAATATTTTCACTCAGATTTATCCCATACATAGAAGACCAATAAAGTTATCTATCCTAACTCTCAGTCACTGTCTTTTCTATCTCAATTTCCTGGACACATACCCATGTATGTACACAGTTACAATTTTGGAAATGCTGCTGTTATACTGGATTTCTAAACTTAAATGTGATTAAATAATTTTGAATACTCTCCTATGCCTTTGGTTTATTTATTGAACAAAGTAGGAATTAATGATTTTTTTTTAATTCTAAATGTATGGTCTGTACTACAAGAAGAAAAAGTATCTTAATTTTTTTTTTTAGAAAGAGACAAACACTTTGGTGCATGGTGATAGTTTCTGTGACATAGTGCTATATATATATATATATATATATATATATATGCCTAAGCTTGACTGTATTCTGACACTTCACTGCAAGAAATGTATATCTTGTACTGTTATAAGTACATTGGAAATGGTGGGAAAGAGGATGAGTTGAGAAGCACAGAGTGCTGCTTTTTTGTGTCTGTATACCTGAATGTAGTGGCATGTATATTAGCACTTCATTGGGGGAGGTATGTACAGATGAATTTAACCCAGAAGTCAGAACAAATGTCAGTTTATCAAATTATTATTATTTTTTTAAAGATTTATTTATTTTTATTTATTTACACAAGCACAGGGTACAGTCAGAAGGATGGGGAGGGTGAGAGAATTCACCAAAGCCAGAGTAGAGAATAGAACAGGCAAACTAACAAAGTACACTGCTGAGGGGAGCAGCGGGCGGCAGGAGAGTTCTGCGCACCATGTGGGAACCTTGCCCTTTGGCCGGGGATCGAACTGGTGCTGCAGAGGCTGTGGGCAGCTTCGAAGCCCAGCACTCAACCGCTGCACCACTGGGGAGGCCCAGATTATTATTTTTTTAATTTAGAAATTCTTTGCTTTTTTTTTTAAGATTAATTTATTTTTATACAAGAACCAGGGTACAGGCCAGATGCGTGGGAGGGTGAGAGGATTTACCAGAGTCAGAGCAGGGAACAGAACAGGCAGACTGATGAAATACACTGCTGAGGGGAGCAGCGGACGAGACCTAAGAGGTCTGCTTCGCCATGTGGGCTTCTCACTGGCCGGCCAGGATCAAACCAGCACTGTAGAGGCCGCGGACAGCTTCACAGCACAGCACTCAACCGCTTGCGCCACCAGGGAGGCCCTCATGAAATTATTAAGGTAGCTAGTGACTCAAGATATATTATTTTATTAAGAGTTAGTAAACAACTAACTCTTAAGAAGTTTACTAACTCTTAAGAAGTTTCCCCAAAAGGAAGGGGGAAGAAAATATTTTTTTCCAAGATACTGCATAGTTTTCATGTAATTCTACAGAATTTATTAAAATGACTATATCTGAGTTCCCTGAGAAGATTTTCATATCCCTCAGTCCCTTCTCAGTCCTACCAAATCAAAATTCTTCTTAATAGGACCCATGCTTCTGCATTTTTCAGAGTTTCCCCAGCTGATTTAGAGGCCTCAAAATTAGTATTTCTTTGTACACCAGCATTGGTAACCCATTTCTTTAGATGTTCAGGTATATATTCACTCTAGTGTTCTGTAATCTGTATTTCATTATTGGCCAATAAATGCACAGCTAATACCATCCTCAATGGTAAGAAACAGTAAGCTTTTCCTCTAAGAAATGGTACAAGACAAGGATTTCCACACTTACTACCATTATTCAATGTAATATTGGAAGTTCTAGCTAGAGCAATTAGATAAAAGAAAAATATACAAGGAATTCAATTTGGGAAATAAGTAAATTTATCATTATTTATAGATACCATGATAATAATCAAAAGTAACTTTAAAATATTGAGAGTAATTTAAAAATCTCAGGAAATTTCTGTGTCACTTTTCTCAAACAATTAGGCCCTGAAATGATAATATTCAGGAGAATAACAATCTTATAATTTATTAAATGAATAGGTGTACATTATTTCTTTGGCCAACGTTTGTAAACTCTCAGCTGTATAGCTGTATAACTTGGAATATCAGTCATCATCTCTACATTTCCTCACTCTTTCCATTTGATGTCAGCAGACTATAATAATGGGAAAATAATGTGCACTTTAGCTGAATCATACTATTTGGATCTAGCAGCTCTAGGAAGTCCTTCCTTAACTGATAAAATCATTGCCACCATGGATATTACCATCCCTGCTTGGGATTGTGCTTCATTATACTGCAATTACAGGGTTAGTCTTTCTGTTCAGTCAGAGCAAACTACAAGCAAATGCTTCCATAAAACCTATTAACTCCACTAATTCTTTGCACCTTTCAAATGCAAGGGGATTTGATTCATAATTTTATTTCCAAGATGCTCAATATGCCAGTTCATTAGCAAATTACACCTGAGGTGTGGCCTTGGTGTCAGTTGAATTTTTTTTTTTTATTAGTTTTTTTGGCTCTTCCAGATTGTCATGCCTTTTTTATCCTCCTGCTGTTTTTTGATTATTTGCACAAAGATGAAATGCTGCGCATTCTGGCTTATCTCCTAATTAAGCTGAATGTAACATCATGTATATGAGGCTAATTCTTCTGGCTTTATTTTAAATTGATCACTCTGTCCTTTCTACAGAAACCACATTTTCATCATACCAATGGTTTGCCCAGGAAACTGGAAGCACAGGTGGTTCCTGTCAAATGTTTGGATCTCAGAACCTATGACTTTTGCCAAGTTAAAGTAGAGCAAATGTGTCTCTTTATTTGTCAGGTTAGTACAATGTGTAATGGCGTTAACTAGCTGCCTTTCAAACCAGCAATCAGGAGTGCTGGGTTCAAATTCACTATAATACTTCATCACGCAATGGCCTCTTCATTTGTAAAGTAAGAGATCTGACTAGATCGATGGTTCTCAAATGTAGAGACAATGCAGCACATCATCAGGGATGCATGTTAAGTTATGGAATTCTAAGATCTATTACATAGAAATATGTAGGTGTGAACAAATTTGTCATGGGGAGCTAAGGAATTTTATGAAACTTAAAGCAAGATAATATATCCCCTTCTAAAAATGACTGCTGTTAGATAAATCTACCACATGAAGTTTTAATCTAGGGACTTCACCAGATAAAAGTTATTTGAATGAGGCTCCCTCACTCAGTTTGATTGCTGTTGTATTTATCATCCTGTGCTAAAACTAGAAAAGTAACATATATCCAGAAAATATAAAATGAAAGATAGGGGTTTAAAAAGAAAGCAATTTGAGATCCTTGTACTATGTCATAAGAAAACTTGACAAAACTCAAGTTTTTGTTTTTCCCCTTAAATGTATATCCCTATTTGAAAAATCCCCTTTGAGAAGCATATGTAGTTGAATCTTCTTCTATGTAGAGAGGGAGAGAGTACCATATAACAGTGGCAAACTAAACTAAATGAAATTGTGAAGAGACTATGTTATCATTATTCTGTTCTAGTGAATTAAGTTTGTTCTGAGTAAAGTCCAAAATTTATAGATTTCTTTTTAAAATAAAAATCAAAAACATGTCACTGTGTCTGGTGTTATTTCTATTTTTTCAGGTTTTTTTTTTTTAACATTTTCACATACTAGAAGCAGGATTGATTATTGTGGGTGAAAATTTCTCCCTACAGTCATTCTTGGGGAAATAAAAAAGAAAAATGTGTATATCAAAAAGTGTTGTAAGTCTAATAAAAAATAATAATCACGATGATATAAGTATACATTTGAAAAAGAGGAGGACTATAAATATGATATGGCTTTAAAGGAGTTAAATAAAGAAGTTAAGATTTGATAAGATCTTGAGTTGTGCATAATTTTATTTGTTACTCAATGTCACTTGATCTTGAGTAGAGAAATAAGAGGAGTTCAAAGGAAAAGTAAGTGAATAGAAGCAATAAGCCAAAAGATTGAAGATTGTAGCTTATTTTTCATCTCCTCCTTGGTCTAATATAAAGTACTTAGTAAATATATATTGAAATTAGTAGAGAAAAAAGAAGAAATAGTATATCTGGAACACAATATGGATGGCAGGCAAAGTAGATGCTATAGAAAATCTGATTGACTGGATTGAGGTTTTCTAGGGTGCAGTGATTCATTTTATGTGTCAACTGGAAAGGTGCTTTTGGATGAAATTAACACTGAAATTGTGAATTTTGGGCAAAGCTGATTACCCTTCATAATTGGGTGGGCCTCATTCAGTTATTTGAAGACCTGACTGGCCTTTCAAAGACCAAAATGATGGGCGTATCTAAGCAAGAATACTGGAACTGGGTTTTCAACCTGCTGACCCATGTTGAAGAATTTGGACTTACCAGTTTCTATAATTGCACAAGTCAATTCCTAATAACAAAACTATGATATTAATAATGAATATATATTTATATACTGTCACTATGCATTTTATAAAGATAATATGGTGATTGTGTAATATGGTGCTTTGAAATATAACTCATTATCTTTTGGTTTTTAAGAAGAGGCTGAAGATTTGAGAGAGAGAAAGAAGTGGTGATTTGAAGCATAAAACTCTTAGATGAGAAGTGACTAGTTTTTAAATGTATACAAGACAGAATGGCTTGGGGGAAAGATGATTTAAGTGTTTTTACAGTATTGAAACTATGAATTTGCCAACTGATTAGATATGGTGATTGAGAGAAAGGCAAGAGAAGATTTTGACATTGAATTATGGCAAATAGGAGATCTCACTTGAAAAATGTTTGCACTAAGCATTAAAACTAGAATAATGCATCAAGATACTGAGAAGAACCTAGCTTGAATTAAATGCAGGCACAAAGGTAGACACATCAAAATCAGTTTTTTTTTAGATAAAGTCCTTAATTTTTTTAATAAAAACAATAATGTTCAAATTACTAAAAATAATTTTAGGAATTTCAATTTTCTTTTTTCATTGTGTCCTGAGTCCCAAGTAGGTAAATAATATGTGGTAAATATAATATAGCATATTGTATTTTGAAAAGGTGAATGTAACTTGATGAAGAGGGTAAAGCAAAGGTTAAGCTTGCTGAATTATAAAGACAAGGGAATAATGTATAGAATCAAGAAATTCTAAGACAAAGCATATGGCAAAACTGATCCAAAAGGAAGAACTGGAGTGAATTTGTTTAATCTTGAGTTTTTGTGTTACTTGCTGTGTTTAGCTGTGTTAGTATAATTTTCATTAAATTGCTGTTATATACTGATAGAAAATAAAATCATACTGTGAAAAATTGTATACAATTAGAAGCATGAATATTTGGCTCTAGAATCTATGCATTTAACTGTTAAACTCACTCTGCCTATTAAGGTAACCTACAATATCTTTTGGGATACTGTTTTAAGGTTTACAAACTCAGGATCCAATTCTCTACCTCATGCAATAAGAAATAAATCTAAACATTTGGAAGTAATATGTGCATATTTTAATTTTGTAAGATAGACTTGTCTATGAAACATTCAGAATATGTTCAGTGGGATTTTACTGAGGTAAATAGGCATTTGCCTTGAATTTTAGATGACTTAGGGATAAAGTTAGAGATAAAAGCATCCATAAAGAAGCAGCAATTGAAACTGAGTGTATGATTATTCTTTCAGAGTTAGAATAGCTGGAGATAAAAGTAAACAATGTCTGGAATAGAGCCATGGGAATATCTGAAGTTAAAATTTAATAAATATCTTAATAGACAGTTATAGTAATGTAGAAGAAAGTTAAATGGCTTTCAAAAGTAAAGGACAAAATAGAGGGAAAGATGTTAGGATTTCTTTTTTAAAAGATTTATTTATTTATGCATACAAGAACTAGGATGTAAGCCAGAGATTGGGGAAGGGGGCGGTGAGAGGACTCACCAGAAAGGGTAGAGAGCAGGACAGGCAGATCTACTGACATACACTGCTGAGGGGAGCAGCAGGTGAGGTAGGAGAGGTCTGCTGCACCATGTGGGTTGCTCTCTGGCTAGCTGGGGAATCCAGGAATCAAACTTTTGCTGCAGTGACTGGTGATAGCTTGATAGCACTGTCTTTAACAACTGCAACACCAGGGAGGCCCCTAGAATTTCATTTAAATATTCAATTTGTTATTTAAAATATTGCATTATAATATTATTCATATTTCAAGTGTGCATCATTGAGAATCAATATTAGTTCATGACTAACAAAGTTTTTCAAATTAATCCAGGATCAGTTACTATTTGTACGTTAGAAAGGTGAAAGAATAAATAATTAAATGAGGATAAACTAGAAAAGAGTATTGATGTCATTAGCTTCATAGTTTTTAATTGTCTGTTTTTTTTACTGAGGTGATGTTTGTTTAAAACACTATATATTTTCTAGAAGCACCGACTTCTTCAGATGCATGTTACCATGCCACACCTACCTGCAAAGCACCCTTTAGAAATACAAAGAACCAAGAGATCATTGACTTTATACACTAAAAGATCTCTGTTAGTGTGTCTATATAGATCACATTCCCTTCTTTGGAATTTCGTTTTTTAATGCATTTTAGGAATAGTAATACAAGTGAATACAACCCTCTCACCACATTAGTTTAGATATTGTGTGACATCTAAACTTAGGAAACTCATTATGTTGCTGGGGCAAAACTTATCCTTGCCTCATCCCAGAGGAAGTTAATATGAAACCCACAGCAATTCCAACAAGTTAATTGTTAAATGTGGGAGTTAAGTTCCAAGCTAATTAGAGGTAAGTCCAAAATGGACAATATGGAGATTTAAAGGCATATGTAAGCTGATGGTCCTAGAGCAAAGGAAACCACACAAAAAGGAAAACAAATTAAGGAGAAAATTGTGCTTCAAATAACAAAGAGAGTTGCCTGATGATTCTCCATTTTCCATGACAAATGACTTACTACAACTATGTCATAGAATCACCCCTTCCCTTGTAATAGTACAAATTAAAAATACTTCCTGTTGACACTTTTTTACAGGTCTATATGTAGTTCCAAAAAAAGATTGTCAAGAAACTAAAAGAAGTAAAAGATCAGTAAGTGGAGCCCTCATATTTTCTGAAGGCATCTATAGGTTAAAGATAGGTCTGCCATTTTCAGATTGGCCATTCTGGTGAACTCTTCACTGGAGTGGTACATCAGTTCCTGAAGTGAGTTTATTCAGGATCAAAAGCTTACTTTTTTATCTATTACTATTCAGATGCAGATGGATTCACTAACTATAATTCTTATCTGTAATGTACCAAATATTGTGATGGAGGTCAGTAGTGTCATACTCACATAATTTCACATTCCTCTTCACATTTTCTGCTGACATCATTTCTGATTTTGATGTTTACCTCTTAATATCTATCATTGGGCTGAGTCTTACATACTTGATCTTAGCCAAGAAGCTAAGTGATGGCTGAGTCATACAGTTCTCAGAGTTCGCTCATTATTCTTCCTTGGTTTATCACATTTTCATGATTTCTGTATATTGTTTCTAGTAATAGACAATCTCTCTTCCTATTTTCATCCACAGACCCATGCAGGCCTACTAGGTCTGACTACTGCTACCAATACACATAGGTGGGCTCTTGAGTATCCCACTCAAAAATGCAAGGAGAACTTGAGACAGTAAGTGTCAGTGGGAACACTGTAATTTATTGAAAGCAAAAGACCAAGAGGCAGAACTCCAGGGAGACCACTTCAAAGAGAAGAGGCCTCCAATCTGGGGTCTAGCTGTGAATTATATGAGTTTCAATAGTCTTCATCTTGTTTCTACCTCATCTCCACCTTTTTCTCAGTCTTGTTTTCCTCCTTAATTTTTATTCCTCTAATTGGTCAGAGTCACTCATCGCACCAACCAGTGAATTTCCATTTTCTGAACTTACACTATCATGAAAATCTGTCATATATCTGAAATATGATCAAAATAAACCATGTATCATAATAAAGACATGGCAAGCTCCTTTGAGCAAGCATCAGGCGTTAAACTATGCTAAGACCCTGCAACTTCTCTACCTTGTGGTCTCAAGGATGTTCTGCTCTGGTCCACATAACACAATCATGTCCAAAAATGCTTGTGACTGGCTAGGGGGCTTCACCATTTATTCCAGTTACAATTGGAAGTTTCCACCCCTGTCTCACTACTTCCTCCATTCAGAGAGGGAAATCATATAGTGTCCAGCTTTCCTACAATAAAAACTTAACCACTTCTCCTTTTACCTCTTATCCTTCAGTGATATCTGTTTCTCAACAGGCAGCAAGAACATGCAGCTGCTGAGAGCAGAGAGAATGGTTATGCCAAGAAGCAAGGGCTCATGTTACATTAACCTTGGTCATGTGATAAATTTCACCTGGAAAAAAATGCTATTCAATCAGTACTCACAAAATGTTAGCTACTTCTAATCAAGTACATCCTTCTAGACTGAATTAACATTGTTAATAGGAAACATGAACTCTGTGTTTCACAGCTCATGAATTGTAGTTCATTCAGTCTTCACAACAGCCCTATAACTTAGGTTATTATAGTAATCTCCATTTTACAGATCAGGATACTGAGGCCAAATGAAATTCTGTAATGTAGTAAAGGCTCTGTTGAGTTAAAAGTGGAGACTCAAGCAGCAGAGCGTAGTACTTACTGTGCTAACTTACAGTTCCTCCTAAAAATTACCATGAAGGCAGCCTCTAGATTACAGAGAAAATAGTGACAAAAGACAGCTTATGTAGGGGTGAGGTTATAATTTTGGGGATGGGGGTGAACTTATTTAATAATCACTTCCTAGTTACCAAACAGACAGATGGAGTCTTAGTGGAAAATCTCTATTTTCATTTTGATTGCAAATATTTAGGCATGCAAACCTATCTGCTATGCATGTAGAATTTACTGGGAAGGCCAGTCTGTTGGCTATTACCCTCATCAAGCTGAATAATAAATTTTTGAAATGTAGGGCAAAATTATACAAAATTTTAGTGCATTTCAGATAATTTGGAAGTTTTTGTAATAGTCATAAGATTCAGAAAAATATAACGGAATGCTTACTAGCTACAAAATATGGAAAGGATACTTCCGGTTATTGGCATTAAGATAAAAGGAAACCAAACACTGGGAAGAAAAAAATGTTCAAACACAGGTGATGCAGACAGGCAAGATACCAGAGCTTACATAACAGAACGAAACTATTGTCATGTCCAGGCATAAGTATTATTATTTTTTTAAATGTACACTCTACGTCCAAAATAGTAACCATAACATCCAGGATTTTTGAAGAAATGTGAGGTCAAAAATTGTATGAATAAATAAAAACTGAAGGTTTGATAAAAAATACTGTGGTATGAATTATTTTAAAGAACTAAGACCTTTTTCCTCAAAGTGGGAGCTAGTAAAATCTTAAAGTTGAAGCAATTTTATACTTTAACTGTAAAACACTAAAACTTTTAAAATTGAAAAGGGTGCTATTAATAATTACACTAGGTAGTTTAAATTGGACTGTCTCAGGCAAATGAGGAGGTATAATTGCTTTATTTAAGGGCATAGTTATATGAGCAAGTTTGTTTCATTTTCTTCTCACAGTGATATAAAAAGTTGAAATAATTAAGACAAATCTCAACTAGAAACTGCAATGTTTGAACACTAATCCTTGCTCAGTCACTAGCTAAATATGCTAGATATGATTGACAAGCCGCATCATCTTTTTAAGCCTTTCTTTATTTTCCCTCTCTACAGGTCTACTTATACTCCTAAGTTTAGAGTTCTGAAAAGACTCAAGTGAGTAAATGCTCTGAACAGTAAGCAAGGTCTTCTGAACCCACTGGCATGGGAGATTTTAAAGGTAGGTGATATGGGCTGCTGCCTGCATGTATGATTTCAGTGCCAGCAGGCAGAGTCCTCAGTCCTCTGAAATACCTCTCCAACTCTGGTATCTGAGGCATAATGTTAAAATTTAAGGCATTTATTGAAATACTTCAGGCATAATTCATACAAAGTGCTTTCAACTGTGTGTGCCTGTGTGTGTACACATGTTTGTATATTAATATGCATATTGATTAATTTTGACTAGTTTTTATAAGTACAATTAATTTTGAAATCAGATTTTAAAGTAAAAATACTATAGGAATTCAAGTTATCCTCACAGAAGGCCAGTAATATATACAATATGAAGTAGTTTAAACTGAAAAAAATTGTCTACACAATAATGTGGCTGGAAGTAGTCTTGCATAAAGAGGTATTCAAACCAAGCATGATTTTTTTTTTGATTGTCCTTATGACACCAACACAGAGTTGAAGAGTGAAATATTAATTGTATCAGTAGGTTGTCTTGTCTACATGACTTGGAGTGATTGGTTTGACAGACATTTTCATCTGCTGATGACGTTGACTGTTGATCTGGCATTGCATAAATGCAGCCTAGCAAAAATGATATGGATATGGCAGGAAAAATGTAGTTGATTGATGGTATTCACAAAGTCAAAGGCTTTGATGATTGTATCCTGAAATACCAAATCTCAGAAGCTAGATTTGGTGATCCCACCCAGCAAGATCTCATTGTGTTAGATCCTGGAGTAGAGGAAAGTATTAACCATACAGAATGCCAGGAACTGTTTGGAGATAGGCTATAGTAATTTGTTACTAGTCTCAGTTGAAACTCAGAAATGTGGTAATTTATGTAATTATATCTGATTCAAGTTGTGATTCTTTCTCAAATTTCAGGGCAGGATTGGCATATATACTTGATTGGCTTGTAATATATACTGCCTATACACTGATAGAACTCTAGCCACAGACTGCTTAATAAACATTTATTGTTAATATTAATTTATTGTTGCTGAGCCACTCATGGCAGGAATTTAGAAAATCTAAGTAAGGGATCATGAAAAAACCTAATTATAATAAAGTAAAAATAAAAATCAACAAGCAACTATAAACCAAGAGACACACTATTGCAGGGAGCAGGGAGGGAGTAGGATCAAAACAAGGGGAGTGGGAATTGTATGGGGACTATAACCAGGATGAAAATGCATACATTGTGCAAAAATGAAAAAATGAAAAATGATATAAAATGTATAAAATTAAAAATTAAAAATAAAGAAATAAAATTAAAAAGATTTATTGATTTTCAAGCAAGATGCTTCAGGTAAAGTATATTAAAATCTAGAAAAGTTATTTAAATTAATCTGATGAAAATGCAAATGTAAGGAGTTTGTTCAAGAATAGACTTGCTTTTATAATACATCTTTCTTAAATTTATAATTCACAAACTCCAATGAGATCTCAATTAGAGGAATGTTGGAACAAAGAAAAGTATGTGAAATGTAGTTGTGCACCCAGAAACACGTGGTATCTGCCTACAAATCGAATTAAAATGCATGAAGAGACAAACTGCTTGCATCCAGAATGACAGACACAAGAGTGGGCTTGGGTATGCACTTGAAGGCATGCATACACATGATAACCTTGCTCTACTTAGGTGTGGGTCTTGTTAGTTTGTATCATCTGTTGAAAACAAGTAAGAAAGCAAAATGTGAGTCACAAGGAAAAGTAAGGAAGAAAAATACCAAAGATTAGAAGGCAGGCTATATTTTATCTGTCAAATTTCCATTTTTTCACTGTGAGATTATTTCTTTCAGGTATTTTGCTTTCTTAGCATAGATTAGCTCTCACCTAAATCCTTCACAGTGCATTTAGAACTAAATAAAGCATTAATATGTTCATCTATGTGAAATGTTCCCTTAACTGTTACCTCCGGCAGTCATTTAACTGAATTTGATATGGAGAACACATTGACATTGTAAAGGTTAATGATCCAATGATTAACAATACTCATTTTCAGAAAATGGCTTTAGTCATTGTTTCATAGAACAAGGAGAACAGCAGTTTATACAGGAGAGGTCTCTCTCTGTCTGTTTTTTGTTTGTTTGTTTGTTTGTTTGTTTGTTTTACTAAGTGCAGATGTCATCATTGTCCTTAAGTCCCTAAAAGTGCTCACAAATAATATGCAACATGGTTCCTCTTGTCTCTTTTTCTATAGCATGGCACAGAGGGGTTAAATGAGGCAAGAAGGGTTCCCAAGCATAGGAACAGTCCAACAGTTAATAACTGGAAAAAATATGATGAGGTAGATAGAGCTTGAGATCAAGTGTGTGGTGACAGGTGGTATAAGGAGTCTACAGTCTGGGTTTACAAAGTGAAATCCATTAGGCAGACAAAGACAGAAACACAAGAGGTAGGAAGAAGCAACATTTAGAATTTCTTATAGTAGGCAAACAATGCATTAGTGGAAGAAGTAAAAGGAACTGTAAAATGTCCTAGACAAATGTAGTGTACTTCAATTTTATTTTTGAAATGAGTTTTCATCCTTAGGAAAGGTAGAATATCTCTACTAATACTGGAGTTCGTATGTTAAATCAGCCTTATTTCTGCCATGTATAAAGTGCTTCCTTTATTTCAAATTATCAGTTTTACTGTATGTCTTATTTAGCATTCTTCCCAAATCTCTAAGTTATATGTTTTCATCCTCACATTACAGATGCATTAACTGAGACAGAGCAGTGCAATAGCTTATCTAAGTGTCACAGATACTGAATGGTAGATTATCTACTCAGATACTAAATGTTTTGATTATGGAATTTGAGCTCACAGCCTCCATTCAATAGTAATTACTATTTCTGATTCTTTCATCATTATTACTATTGTTGCCATTATCATCATCTTCATCCTTAGCATGTTATACAGGATAATCTTTTCTGATTTTTCCCTATGTCCATAAATCTTATTTCTTATAAATGTACAAAACATAATCGTCCTCACCATGGCTACTAGAATTATATCTACTTACCTGAGATACCTCATACTGCTTGGGAATTTATTATCCATCATGGGTTCCACTTCAGAATACGAAGCCTTTGTTAAGTATTTCAGACAGAGACAATTTAATAAATAATCTGGTAACACGGGGAAAGGAGAGCTGAGAAACATATCAGGTGAGAATGAAGGTCCTTCATGAGAAGCAACAGCTGAAAAAAAAAAATAAAGAATGAACAGAATGTATACATGGGGCTAAAAACCAGGGATCATCTATAAGAAGCTTAAACCAAGGCCTGGGCCATCTAGTGAAAGAAGGTACTACAGAAAGTTTGGGTCATGCTGCCAATCATTTCCCCATGATTGGTCAAGAAACACAATGAAGACCTAAGACACCTCCAGAGACACCAACTGAAGTAGAGGTGGACAGAGTCACCCTGGCTTCTCCTTTCCTCTGCCCTCACTAGCAGTCTGTCCCTGTTGCTTCATTGGCTGAGCCCCGCAGGAGACCAGCTCCCTCAGGAACCTGGGAAAGTAAACTTTCAACATTAACATCTTGTCCTATTGTGTGGGGCAGAGAGATTGTGAGGAGTGATTTTGAGCACAAACAAGATATAAAAGGCACAACAATCAAACTTCAGGTGATTGCTGCTTTTCTCACTCTCTTTTTTGGGGGGGAGGGTCATGGGGGGGTGAGGGCATTGGTGCGGCCTTCACCAGTTCTCCCAAACTGAATTTTAATTAAAAGAATAATATGTATTAATTTCATATCACTGTTATAAATTACTGCAAGTATTTTCCCTCACGATTATGAAGGTAAGAAGTCTGAAATGGGTATAAGTGGACTAAAAGAAAAGTGTTGTCAGATCTTTTTGGAGATTTCAAGGGAGAATCATTTTTCTCACTTTCTGGAAATCATCCTCATTCATGGTTGGCACAGGAAAGCTCATGCACACAAAACAATAGTCTTTTTGTTTTGTTTTGCTTTGTTTTTGTCCAGGTATACATACAAAAACTTTGCAATGCTAATAATCAGTGGATATTGGTGAAAAATAATTCTGAATGAAAGTTACCAGCCTATTCTTCAAGTAGCAGTAAAGATTTGTAGGGCTTATTGTATAGGTGGACAGAGTCACCCTGGCTTCTCCTTTCCTCTGCCCTCATAGCCTCCTTCCATCTTCAGTGCCAGCAACCTCCTATTCTCTAAATTTCTGACTCTTCTCTGTCTCCCTTGTAAATATCCAACCATTTTAAGTTTGCTAGTGATTACATTGAGTCCACTTAGATAATTCATGATTAGTTAATTATCATCACTAATTGTATCTTCTACCTTAATTCTACTTTGTCATATGAGGTAATATGTTTACCCTTGGGGGATGAGGGAATGACCATTTTGGGGCCAAGACTAGCCTTTCACTCTAGCCTTTCACTCTATCTCTGATTTTTACAAAATTCACTCTGCTAATTTCATGCAAAACAGTAACAGAGGTAGAAAACTTATTTTATTAACATTGATAAAATTTACTTGAATTTCATTAAAGGCCTTACAAAATCTCCAGTGGCATTTTAGCACCTAGACATCATTTTGACTGCTTGAAAGATTATGTTCCTTTCCCTCCAAGAATTTTCATAGTTCCAGACAGCTAAACATGCTTATGGTTGAGTTCTGTTTAAGCGAGTTGTCACTTTTCCAAACACTGGGATTAAGTAAAATGAAGACTCACTTTTGTTGTAAATTTAGATAATTGCCTATTAGTATACAAATTAAATCAACCCAAATGGATTTTATTTTGTTTGTTGATGACTATGCCTAAGTGGTTTTGGCAAGTATCTTCCAGGTGAAATGGCTGCTTCTAAGGACTAACCTAAATGCTGATGTCTAATCTTGGGCTCTCTCCTTGGAATTAGGATCTAGGTTTTAATCCTCACATTGAATTATAGTATCCCTGATTGGGAAAAGCTGAGTCTTTTTCTCCAAATTTATATTTTTCTCCAAATTCTCTACTGACCATATTATTTCTGATAATCAAATTAATTGGTAGCTAGGTAACTACTGATTTGGTAAGTTTGATAGTGGTACACTAATATAAAGGCTTATTGTGTGATTTTTTTTTCAATTCTTCAAAATTTAATGCATCTGACAACCCTACTATAAAAATATTAAAAATGCCTGGTTTGATGTTAACCTAACTCATGGAAATACTTATGCCTGAAATTTAATTTGACTTAATTATATAATAAATTTGACACTTTAGAGATTCTATCTATACATTAAAGCATATAATTTATCATAATTGGGGCAATCAGACTGTTTTATAAAAAGCATAGACTCAGACTCAACAAACTATTTTAAAATGCTACTTTCCCACTTTCTTGCTTTGTGACTTCCGAAATGTTATTTAACCTCTGTTTGCCTTTGTTTCCTCATGTGTGAAATAAAGAAAAATGTTGCTACCCACTTCATAAAATGAATGCTAAGATAAAATATGTAAATACATGCAAAATATTTAGACCAATGTCTTTCACACAATAAACCCTACAAATCTTTACTGCTACTTGAAGAATAGGCTGCTAACTTTCATTCGGAATTATTTTTCACTAAATTGACTGATTATTAGGATTGCAAAGCTCTTGTATGTATACCTGGACAAAAAGAACCTATCATTTTTTGTGCAGATCCTTCCTGCAGACACAGACCTTTGGGAATGACCCATAACTTTTCTGTTCCTTTGGAGTTGTACTGTTCCTTAGCTTAACTACTTAAAAAATACTCCATCTCCTGAAAATCCCTCCATCTTTCAGTGTATTCAGTAGGATTTATTCTTAGTTTCACTTTTCACATGGCTAGACATATTCTAAAATAATGAAGAATACTAAGGTAGAAAGAGATCAATTTTAAAATTCATCAGGAGAAAATGATCAACATAAAATGATAGGCAGTAAAAAAACCCGAGTTGTTTTTTAAAGTTTACTTTCATGGTGAATAGGAAAGCCTGTAGCTCCCCAAATATTTCTCACAGCATACTTAGAATAGTGCTAGATACTCTCATTAAAGTTTCTATGATTTCTAATCTAGGACAGCTTTTACAGTGCTTTGAAACATTGAAACACCTCTTTAAAAAATAAAACCTTCCTTATCTCATCTAATATTTCTCTAAGACTTACACTACAGCCAGCTTGGGCACAGGGCTGTGGGGACCGGATAAAGCTCTGGCACATAACAAATTGGAGAGATATTCAAAGCAAAGAGTGGATGGATGGACAGGTTTTAGGCAAAAGCTTCAAAGAGCAGTGAGGCTAACATTTCATTATTGGATCAGGCAACCAAAGGAAAAAAAACAAGCTTTGTTTTCATGATTGAGAATTAACAACTGCATACCTCATTTCATAGACCCATAAATGTGAACACACTTGAAACTCCCCGTGCAGAATCATATTTTTCTCATTGGGAAGAAAAATTTAATCTTTTCAACTGAGCAATATTTATTTGTTTCTCTGCATATTTCATGTCAAATGGTATTAAATGTGTGGAATTAAACAAATAATATATGGTAATGATAAAATTTATGAAGAAAGTAAAATAGGACATGCTGAGAAAGGGACCAATTGCTACTTTGGAAATCGGGTTTTATTGAATAATTAAAAGATTTATATTGTGGTTTTGACTTAGTTGAAAACTTACTATGTTCTGTTCTGTTGAAGGCAGTACCCTCCCCAAATCATGCTTAATAGTCATTTCAGCCTGAATAAAGAATTTCTTACACGGAAAATCTGGGTATTCACTGGAATATTATCTATTGGGGATATCCCAGTAACCCATAAACCAGATATTATAGGACTGATTTTTTTCCCTGTGCTATTTGGAATTCATGTCATGTTTTCTATATGACTTTAGTTTTGTTTTGTTTTGTTTTTTCTTTTCTGTCACCCTAATACTCCTGTCTCAGGTTGAGCTCTAGCACTTCCTAGCAATATCTTTCCTTCTGATAAATATGCATGTCTCTCATCAGTTGTCCTTGATTTCTCCTATCTTAATGATCATTTTGTTAAACTAAATCTCGTTAATTGTTGTTTTCTTAACAATGGTCTTTATACTTCCTCTGTATTGAAATAAACTGGAGAGATTAAAAATAGCCCCATACGAAGACTAATTAAATCAGAACCTGTGCAGGTGAGGGCTTGGTGTAAGTGGTTTTCTAAGCTACCTGGGAGATTCCACTGTGCAGGCAGGAATGAGAAACATGTTAAACTTTCAATCCAGACCACAAATGAATTATTTTAAAGATTCATTTCCTTTTTGAAATATCCTATATCAGATAATGCCTAGACAGAGATTTGTCTCTTCATTTTGAGATTACAGGCAGAGTTGCTAGGTAGTCAGAGGAAGTTCCATTCAGATAGAGGGAAAAATTGAATTTTTTTAAATATTGAAAATATTTCATGTCATTGAAAGTAAAAGGGGCTTAATATTAGTTTTAGTGTATAAAATAATACTTTTATTTTCTTCATTGTCTTATGTACATTTATAACTGATATCAAGTTAGTTTTTAATGTTTTGACTAAACATTTTAAAGGTCATGGAATAATCAGGATATTTCCCATTGATTTTTATAATCCCTCTGTATGATTTTAGGTGCTTGACCATTCTACAGTCCTATATTACCTACATTACCGTTGCAGTGAGGGCTGCTGTAGCTAAAACATTAAAAAATATTAAAGGAAACTGTGCCTTGGTTTCAGTTTTGAAATAAAAGAAAAGGTTGAATCCAGGGAACATTTTTCACCCAAGGAAATTTTTCAATATTCAATTTTTTTTCAATTTTATATATAGCAAAATTTGATATATTTCTATATCAAATACCCAGACATCTTTCTTTTATTTATTGTTGGTATGTTTTATATACATTTATGCACATGCAAGTTTCCCCCAGATCTAGTTGAGAAATTAGGTATAGGTAAGAATGGGCCTTTTTCCCCTTTTAGAACTCCCAATTTGGCGGAGCAAACCAAACACACTATTTAAGTATAATATAGTTTTAGTGGTTATGAATTTTTAGAATGACTATGAACCATCTAGTATGCTAGAACAAAGTCAGATTCCTAAGACTGATTTTGATATCTTATAGTATAGTAGGTATTTGTATTTTCCTGCAAAATGCATTTTTGTCAAGGTGCCTTGATGATTATGCCATAAATAATCAAATTTCAAAGACTCAAAATGTTCTCACACAGAAAATAGCAACAATAATACAACCAATTTGCAATGTTGATAGGATGGTATAATTTATATAAAGCACTAACAGTACCAGCTACATAGTGATAGCCAAACTACATATGTCGTATGTCAAATCATATGGCATTGCATTACATCATTTAAATGAACACAAAACATTTTAAGTAAGTAAAGAAAAAACTTAAGTATTAATAAGTGAACGTATGCAAAGAGATAGTTAATGTCAGATGGAGTTAATTAAAGAATACTTCACTGTGCTGGCAAATTTTAAAGGGCCTTGAATCAGCAGTGAAGAAAAAAAAATAAATAACTGGGCCTCCCCTGGTGGCACAGCAGTTGAGCGCTGGCCTGCGAAGCTGCCCACAGTCTCTGCAGCACCGGTTTGATCCCCGGCCACCGGCGAGGGTACCACATGGCTCATAGGCCTCTCCTGCCACGCCCACTGCTCCCCTCAGCAGTGTATTTGGGTCCATCTGCCTGTTCTGTTACCTGCTCTGGCTCTGGTGAATTCTCTCACCCTCTCGCGCTTCTGACTGTACCCAGTGCTTGTATAAATAAATAAATCTTAAAAAATAAATAACTAAAGTTCAATTTAATCTAAATTTCTTTGACGTGGAAAACTGTGGTAAATCCTTATTTGTGCACTCTGTTTTGAGGATTAATATGCCAGAATTTATTTTAACTAAATTCATTGATTTAAATCACAACTATGTATTGAGTTCCCACTAGGTACTAGGTAAAGATACATGTGACTTGGGCAGGGGCCAGGGAAAGGATGGATAAGACCTTTGCAAAGAATGTGTTTGATCTGGGGGAAACTTGCATGTGCATAAATGTATAGAAAACATACCAACAATAAACAAAAGAATGATGTCTGGGTATTTGATATAGAAGGTATGCTGCTATATAAAAAAAATGAAAAAAATGAATATTGAAAAATTTCCTTGGGTGAAAAATGTTCCCTGGATTTAACCTTTTCTTTCATTTCAAAACTGAAACCAAGGCACAGTTTCCTTTAATATTTTTTAATGTTTTAGCTACAGCAGACCTCACTGTAATGGTAATGTAGGTGATATAGGACTGTAGAATGGTCAAGAACCAAAATCATACAGAGGTATTATAAAAATCAATGGGAAATATCCTAATTATTCCATAACCTTTAAAATGTTTAGTCAAAACATTGAAAATTAACTTGATATCAGTTTTAAATGTACATAAGACAATGAAGAAAGTAAGAGTATTATTTTATACACTAAAATCAATATTAAGCCCCTTTTACTTTCAATGACATGAAATATTTTAAATATTTTTAAAAATTCAATTTTTTAATATTTAATCACTTTACCACTTTCCCTGGGACAACTATTTTATCCCAGCCACTTTCCTCATTAGCATTGGTAGTTTAGCATTTACCAAGAGCTCTGGCTGCATATCTAGGGTCTTTGGGTTACCATCAGTGTCATCATCCCCATAGTCAGATATTTCTTCTATAAATTGCATGTATGCTCAACACAAATGTCACTTCTTTCATTATCATTTTTTACTACATGCTGCACTTACATTTTTGTTTAACTATTTCCTCTTTCTCTTATGAAATGTAACATAGGCTTGTGCCCAGGAGTTAGGGAGGCACAACTAGATACTTTCTGTCTCTCTGTGAGCAGAATAACACACTCCGGTTGTCAACAGTGACCCACAGATTTTGAAGAAGTAATGTGATTAGTCAACATAAAAAATTACACGTTATCTGCATAATTATTTGTGAACCAAAGAGTTATATCTGTGAAGTTTATTGTCACTTCACACTGTCCTTTATCCAATTACTCATAGTTAATATATTCTGAGGCATGAGACTGTCATTATTTAATTAAATTGTGTTAACTGAAATGTATGCATGTTAGAACCATGTAGATATGAATATCTGCATTTTGCAATATTCTCAAATATATAAAATCATCTCATGGTTTCTGATTTTGTTGAAATGTTTGCCTTTTTTCCCCAAAATGAATACATCTTTAACCTTATTTTTGAAAATGACTTGTTATTTGTCAATTTATATCCAAATCTCAAACATCATTGAGTAACAACTATGAAACATTGCTGATTGTTTCAAATAGAGCTGATTGAACTAGGCAAGATTTACACATTTGCTTCAATATAATTGTGATTATAAGACTACATCATACAATGTAAAAATGTCACCCACTGCTTTCATGAAAAGGAAACAGATCTATATTAATTATACCAATAAAATATTTCTATTGTTTCCATGTAGTTTTAGACACACTAGTTTTTGTAGACTCAGCACAATTCAGAGGTTTTTTTGTATGTGTGCAGTTCACTTGTATTATTAGTGTTAACGGAATGATGTATATGACATTTATGTTCCTGTATTGCACAGTTACTTCATGAAATGGCACTGTTTTAAGACTTCTGTTTATAACAGAGTTGTATAATATGAATATTGTGGTATTCATATACCACAGAAAAAAATGTAAGATGTATTGTTACATTTACAATGCCCTGTGAATTTCCCGATGAATTCTAGGGAGGGCAAAGGGAAAGAAGAATATGATTTCTTATGCCATTTTATGCAAGACATTTCACTTAATTTTTATAACCAAGCTATGATGAAAGCATTGCTGTCACTATTTTAAGAATGAAGGAATGAAATATTAGAGGGAGGAGGTACGTTTTCAAAGGGCACAAAGCTAGTAACTGATAATATGGAAATTTATATCTAGATCAGTCTAGTCCCAATATGCACCTTACTATTTTTTATAATTCAGTTTTTAATTGAGACAACTGATTTACAGTGCTGTATATATTTTAGGAGTACATGGTCACACCCCTTCAAATCTATGCCACACTAAACCCACCACCAAAGTTCTAATAATTTCACCACAATATAATGAAGCCCCTTTACCCATTATCCCCAATGCAGCCCCTTTCCTTTGATAACCATGGTTCCATTGTTAGAATCCAAAGGTGTGTTTTTGTTTCATTTTATTTGTCCATTTCCTTCATTCTCTGTTTTACACATGAATTATATCATCTAATATTTGTCTTTCTGATTCTAATTTATTTTGGTTAGCATAATCTCCTGAAGTTCTAGCTAATTTGCAAAGGGCACGATTTAATATTTATTATTGGTGAGTAGCATTCCATTGTGTATATATGCCACATCTTCTTTATCATCATCTGTCCATGGGTACTTAAGTTTTTTCCATATATTGGCTTTTTTGAATAGTGTTGCTTTGAACATTGGCATGCCTATACCTGTTTGAATGATTTCTTATTCTTCAGGTCAATCCCTTGAAGTGGTATTGCTGGATGATAAGAGAATTCTATATTTAATTTTTTGATTTACCTCTATACTGTTTTCCAGTGTGGCTACAACAATCTATTCCCACTACAATATAGGGTGTGTTCCTTTTTCTCCACTCACTCACCAACACTTGCTGTTTTCCTTTCTGAGATAGGCCATTTTCTAAGGTGTAAAATGGCATCATGTGGTTTAGATTTACATTTCCCTAGTAATATATTAAGGAATAATATATTAGATCAATATATCTATTGACCATCTTTATGCTACCCTTGGAAAAATGTCTATACAGATCCTCTACTCATTTATTAATCAGGTTGATTATTTTTTTCCTTGTTGAGTTGTTTGAGTTCTTAATTAATTTTGACTATAAATCCCTTGTCAGGTGTGTGGGTTGAAAATATCTTTTCCTATTCAGTACAATCATTTTTTTTGTTGTTGTGTGTTCGTCTGTTTTACCATACAGAAGATTTTTAACTTGTCTTATTTATTTTTAATTTTGTATTGACAATGAGCTATTAGATGTAAAAGAGACTTATAAACTTCAAAATATTCTATGTGATGTACTATTTTGTAATTTTATCTATATATGCATATTTTCTTTTGCATATAAGAATGTATCACCATCTTAAAAGACATTTCAAAGTACAGTTTGATTTCATGTGCCTAGATCAGTCAAGACAGATTTTATCTGTTTATGCAGAAGTGAGGATGATCTGGAAAAATCAGTCTCATATGTATCTTAAAAATTTGATGTAAAGAGACTCCATGGTGGCATAGAGGTTAAGGCTGTATGGAGCCTCCCTGGTGGCATAGGGGTTAAGACTCAGCGCTATCACGCTGATAATATATTAGTTCAATTCCCAACCAGGGAGCAAAACCACGTATGGTGCAACAGACCTCTCCTGTCTCTCCTGCTGCTTCCCTTAGCAGTGTATTTCAGTAAATCAGCCTTCTGTTCTCCCCACTCTGTCTCTGGTGAATCCTCTCACCTCCCACACGTCTGGCCTACACCCCTGTTCTTCTATGCATGAGTTAATTAATTAATTTAAAACATTTTCTCTAGGGAAATAAGTTAGAAAGTTAGCTAGACAGGCAAGTATTTCTGGCACTACAGAACTAGGTCACATTGCCTCTAGTTTGTTCTCCATTATGATATTTCCATTTCTCTCCATTTTGAATACTAAATCAGGAAACTAAAGAGGTAATTTTTCCCTAGAGGCATTAGTTGTTTTAAAAGAAAAAGCCTACAGCAAATTCAACATCAATGTAAAAATACTGTGAATTAAAAATCTCTACACTAGGGAATGTTAGAAATTCCACTTTCTAGAGACTATGGCAATCAACAAATATTTTACTCTATTTGTACTCACAATTCTGCCTTTCTATGTAAATGGAGAAATTCATGCCTCTAGATTAAAGCAAATAAACCAGAAAATTTCAGTTACATATCAATATATACAAAAATAACTGAGCTTGTGTCCTTGAAACAAATGGTAGAAAGACATATATACATATTTTTTTGACTATCCAACCTTCATTTTCATCTATTCGTAATTTGCTTTTTTTAGGGTCTTAAAATAGCTCATTGTATTCCAATAAAAATTCTTGAGACATTTAAGGTAACATTATATACAGGTAACATACATTATACATTAGATAAGCAGTCAGTGATTTATTCAAACCCAAACAGAAGGGGAAAAAGAGTTGTTAAATGAACCCCCTGAAATTTTTTTAATAACACAGAACTAAATTAGGTATACGGAATTATATTGAAGGGATGGATAATGCTGCTTTCAGAATTATTTCAGTGGAATCCAATCTGTGGGTATATTGAAATAGGCAGAAATCTTATAATCACATGAATTACTGAACACAGTAAGGTAAGTGTTTGGAGTTGTGAAGTATGTTGGAAGTGGCACAATATAGGATATTGGCAATATGTGGTCATGGGAATAGGTCATTGAAATGAAGTGGAGATGAATACTGTGGAGTTGAGAGCAGAAAATCTGACACTGTGGTGTAGGTACGCTCCTTGAGCAGATCTTCAATCATTGTCAGAATGGCCTGTCTAGAGGGAGACACAGCATGTCAGAAATTTCATTCCTTCTTGACCTGTTCTACTTTTTACTTTTGTATCAAGAATGATTCTAAGGGGCCTCCCCTGGTGGCGCAGGCGGTTGAGCGCAGCGCTGTGAAACTGTCGGCAGCCTCTGCAGCATGAGAATCCCACATGGCAAGGCAGACCTTTCCTGTCTGCCCGCTGCTCCCCTCAGCAGTGTATTTCAGTCAGTGTGCCTGTTCTGGTCCCTGCTCCCTCTCTGGTAAATGCTCTCACCCTCTTGCGCATCTGGCCTGTACCCTGGTTCTTGTATGCATGGATAAATAAATCTTAAAAAAAAAATGATTCTCAGATTAGCAAAGTTGACCAAACCAGATATAAACATAATTCCCAATATTTCCTTTCACTTGATTGTCACAGTCAATTATTCAGATATCAGCTATTTTATATCCGAACTCACAAATGTGTGATCATCCTGTGTTTCCTCTACTCTTGCTGTTTTCACCATTCGCATTGGACTATTTCTAAAGCCTTTATAACACCAACCTCAATTTCAATCCACTACAATTGTCAGAGTAATCTTCCAAAATGTACTTTTTTTTCATGTCCTATAACTACTTATTGCCTCAGTGCCCTCTGAAAACTCCAGCATCATCATAAATGCTTCTCTCTGCAGCTTTATCTTACTCATGCAATTATCCTTCCACTAGATTTTCTAAATTGGATCATTTCCCTCTCCTTTGGTATTTTTTGTGGAAGTTGCTAATTTTTCCACTCTCCATTAAGCTTAATTGAAATGTAATTAATTCAAAAACAATACAATTTCATGCTTAAACACAAATTCTTCCCTTAAAGTTCATGTCAACATATACATTGTCCTTAGCCCTTTATGGTGTAAACTCTGATGGTTGGTTTTTCTTCTTAATAATTCAACTGACTGATTCAATTTTGATTGCTGAGACTCCAGTTTGAAGACATTTCCACCTCAAATATGGCAATCATTGTTTTTAAAAGAGATATTTACTTATGCATACAAGAGCTGGGGTGTAGGCCAGAGATGTGGGAGGTGAGAGGATTCACCAAAGACAGAAGGGTGGAGCAGAACAGACAGATCTATTGAAATACATTGCTGAAGGAAGCAGCAGGCAAATCAGGAGAGGTCTGCTGTGCCATGTGTCTATCTCTCTGGCCAGGGATCGAACTCATGCCACCAGGGAGGTCCATAACTATGGCTATCTTGATAACTTGTCAGCCCAAGGCTAGACAAAGTCAGGCTGTTCTCCTGATCCAATATTCCTTTGTTTTAAGTATCTGATTGATTTAGATGACTGATCATTTGACTATTTTTCCTTTTCTCCCACATTTTAATTTCCACTCCTCTTCACCAATATGGATTCTGATAAACTACATCCCCATCCTTAACCCCAATAAAAGCAGAATCCTTGGCCCACCTATACTCTCTTTTCCCATGACCTAACTGACTAGCGCCAGGTAGGCTCTATGCTTTCCAAGTCCTGTGAGTAATCAATCTTTTCCTTTCAAATTTTCCTGATAGTTATTGCTGAGAGGGTCTTGCAATCATAATAAGAACTGAGGGCTGGCCCAGCCACATCAGTGGTTGTGACTAGTTTAGACTAGCACAAAACACCCTCCTTCAGTGACTACCCAGGATTGAGGTAGAGTTTCTACAGGTTGACTTATTGGTAAATGGATGAAGATTGGATTTGGGTTTGTAATGTTTGCCCCGTGACAGATGTATATGAAGATCAACACCTTTTCTGTTACTTACTGCAGTAATTTATTTTATTCTTTCCCTTTATCCTTCCTCCCTTCTTCCCTTCATCTAACTTTCCCTCATCTCTCCCCCTCTATTACCCATTTTTTTTTCTTGCTTTCTCTATTTTTCTTCTATTAAGGAGGAAAACAGTACAGACTGGTGATACTCAGACAATTCTCTGCCTATGAAGATCTGGGCAGAATGTCTCAAACACCTCAGTAACCTCTAGAAGTCTAGAGTCTGCTCCAACATTTCTATTAATTCTTTTTTTTTTTTTAAAGAGACATGTAATTATTTATTTATTTATTTTTTGTTTGTTTGTTTGTTTGTACATACACTGGGTACAGTCAGAAGCGTGGGAAGGTGAGAGAATTCACCAGAGCCAGAGTGGGGAGCAGAGCAGGCAGAAGGACCGAAGTACACTGCTGAGGGGAGCAGCGGGCGGCAGGAGAGGTCTGCGCGCCATGTGGGACCCTCCTCCGGTGGCCTGGGAGCAGACGGGGATCGAACCGGCGCCACAGAGGCTGCGGGCAGCTTCGCAACCCAGTGCTCAACCGCTGCGCCACCGGGGAGGCCCTCTATTAATTCTTAAGTTCACATATGTTCATGTCTTCTTCCCAGGTTCCTGCCTCCATGTGAAATTCTGATTTTGGTTCATATGTGAAATCAGCCATTTTTCCAGATAAAAGAGAAAAAGTATTGCACTATACATTTTGAGGAAAATTGAATTAATTGGCATTGCAGTTGGGAAAGCATATTGGATTGACAGGAGAAACAATTTCATTATGTCAAAAATATATTATTCAAATAAAGCAAAAAGCTTCAATATTCTTCAAATCTTTATCCTCCATGATGTAGAGAAATTTGATGTCATTTCTCACCTAATCCAAATTCTCTTTATCTTATTATTCCCTCTTTTTTTTCTTTCTCAACACATTTATTCTATTTCATTCTTCCCCTTTTCCTCTGTCCCTTTAGTTCTTTTTACTTCTCAAGTCTTTCTCAAGATCAAGAGCAATATTGTTCTTTTTATTTCATGTAATGTAGCTTTCTTTTTCTCTGAAATCTTGTTATTTGTCAACCTCCATGTTCAAGTAGTTTATAGAGGTATTTTTACCAAACATAAAGAATCAAAAATTCACTAAGACAAAAAAAGTCAGTAATAGAACTGAGATTAAAATTTCTCTCAGTTAATTTTACCTTATGCTTACAGCAGGGTAAAGATATTTGTTTCCTGCCTTTCTTCAATTAGCTGAATATTTAGTCACACTGTTCTCCACTAAACAATTACACTTACTGAAAGGTTTCCTATACAACTTTCTTGTGGTATTAGATATTTTAAAAGGAATACTGCAGAGATGTTGTGTGTGGCCTGAAACTTACATTTATTTATTTTTAATATTATGATGTTAATTGAAGTAACTTTGGTTTGTAGTGCTGTATATGTTTTAGAGGTATAGGTTCAGACCTCTACAAATTTATGTTATCACAACACACCTACTACCAAAGTCCCAATAACTCTCCACCGTGGTCCATTGGACCCCCTCTCACCTGTGCTCACACTGTTAGGGGGAAAAGGATGTCCTAAAGCTAATTCCATATAGGCTTTGTGGACTCCACCCCCCACCCCAGACCAAAGCCAAAAGACACTGGGAACTCCAAATCCCATCACCACCAAAGGGAAGGTGGCTGGGACCTGAGGGTGGGGTTAAGCAGCCAGGTTTGGTTTTATATCAGGGTTGCCCTATAACAACACCACTCCCTCCCCTTCTGATACCATCAGGTATACAGGCAGCTTTATTTTTTTTTAAAGATTTGTTTATTTACGCATACAAGAACTGGGGTACAGGCCAGCAATGTGGGGGGTGAGAGGATTCACCAAAGACAGAGTGGGAAACAGAACAGGCAGACTGAAATACATTGCTGAGGGGAGCAGCAAGTGAGACAGGAGAGGTCTGCTTCGCCATGTGGGTTTCTCCCTGGCTGGCCGGGGATCGAACTCATGCTGCAGAGGCTGCAGATTGCCTCATAGTGTGGTGCTTAACCCCTTGCGCCAGCAGGGAGGCCCAAACAGACAGATTTAAATGGTTCACCTGAGCTTGGTTTTATGTATTTCTTATATATATATATATGCCATATATGAATGAAATCACATAGTATTTGCCTTTCCCCTGACTTATTAAGCCTAGCTTAATCCCTTCCAGTTCTGTTCCATGTTGTCTCACTGGTAAAATTTCATCTTTTTAAAAAAATAAGTGATATTCCATTATGTGTATATACCATGTATCCTTTATCTTATTTTCATAACTTGGCTATTGTAAATAGTGACACAATAAGCATAGGAGTACATATATGGAATTGTTGTTTCTGTATGCTTGGATAGATACATGGGAGAAAGATTGCTGGATCATGTGCAAGATCTATTTGAAGACATGATGACACACATAGACAATGCTGAAGATTCCACTATAAAACTATTAGAAACAATAAGTCATTACTGAGTGATAGGCTACAAAATCAATATACAAAAATCTATTGTGGGCCTCCCCTGGTGGCACAGTGGTTGAGCGCTGGGCTGCGAGGCTGCCCGCAGCCTCTGCAGTGCCCGTTCATTCTCCGGCCACCGGCAAGGGTCCCACAAAAAAAAAATAATAATAATAATCTATTGTGTTCCTATATGTAAGGAATTAAATGGAAGAGAAATAAATCAAGACAATAATCTCATAATCTTATCTACAACCATATCAAAGAGAATTATATATATAGGGATTAAGAAAGGTGGTGAAAGATTTGTATTTGGAGAAATATAAGACATGATTAAAAGAAATAAAATATAACACAAAGAAATGTAATGGTAACCATGCTTATGGTTAGAAGAATTAACATTGTGAAAATGGCCGTCCTACCTAAAGCAATGTACAGATTCATTGCAATATATCAAAATTCAGATAGCTCTTTTCAAGAGAATAAACAAACTGAAATTTGTATGGAACCACAAAGACCCCAGAATAGCCAAGTCAACCCTGATGAAAAAAGGAAAAAAAAAATTATCCTCCTGGATTTCGAATTATACTAGAAAAATCAAAACAGTATGGTATTGGAATAAAATAATCACACACACCATGGAATAGAATTGAGAGCCCAGAAATAAGCACACACTTTTATGGGCAGTTCATTTTAGACAAAGGAGCCAAGAACATACAATGGAGACAGGAAAGTCTCTTCAAGAAACAGAGTTGGGAAAATTGGACAGCCACATGCAAAAGAAAGAAAATAGAGCATTACTTCATATCATAGAAGAAAATTAATTTAAAATATATTAAAGACTTGGATGGAATTCTTTGAATTAAGGACATAATCTTAAGAAACCATAAAATATGTAGCAGAAAACAAACAAAACACTCCAAGAAATTGGCATTGATATCTTTGGGGACTCAACTACAATGACAAGCAAGGGAAACAAAAGTGAAAATAAGCAAATGGGACTATGTCAAATTAAGAAGTTTCTGTACAGTGAAAGAAACTGTCATTAAGACAAGAAGTTTACATATTTTATAGGCTCTTTGTATACAAAATAAACCCCTTTCCCTAGTGGAATCACAGATGATCACTATTCCACTTTATTTTCTTAAATTTAGTTTTGATTACTAAACCCTCCCCAATTTTTTGTACATTGTAATTATATCTCTTTACCTGGTAAACGAACAGCAATGTCTGCATATGCTGATCCCACAGTGGATTTCTACAATCTAAAATAAGCTAGAATTAGATGTGGACAATGTACCCAAGATGGAGCAACAGACACTGTAGGACTTGAAAGAACAGGTAGAAAATATCAGAAATATAAACTAGAAGAAAGTTACAATAGAATATTATCCATTACATGAAAATGGAAAGTAACAGTTGTGTACCTAAAATATGCTGGACATGCTAATGTACATTTTCACATTAATGTTCACAAGGTCGACAAATAAGATTGATGGAATAACTCATTCGAAACAAGTAGAGCCACGATTTAAACTGGATCTGTCTGTTTATTGAATACCTGTTCTTTCCACTACTCCATGGTGGCTCTTGATTTATCATTGCAGATAAATGAAATCAAAAGCTAGGAGCCAGAGAGCTCTTTGGGAGTTTTCCTGTGCTAGATATATAGAGGAATATAAAAATTCATCAGATTCTGACAAGGACTTCCTGAGGGAAAAATTGAGGAACTTGATGATGGGTGACTGCTATGATTCTGCAGAAATCTACCTTGGTGTTCTGCCAGGAACCAATGCAAAAGGCCTGAGGATGGAGAAGAGGTCCTCACCAGTCACAAGATAAGTGAACGTGAACTTAGGCATCAAGATAATGCCCTAAGTTTAATAGAATGCACATATTTATTGTTATTTTTGAAAACTCATGTTTTAAAACATGGATTCAATCCTAATTTCTGATGTCAATATCACTTTACACTCTCATCAAATAATTGCAAATAAAAATGTCCATCTCGATTTGTGTGTTCCATATTGAAAATCTAATTGGTGTTTCCTCTTAAGGGTTTCGTGACAAACCCTACAAAGTAAGTTTTAAAGAATAATTAATCTATTATCTGATGTGTTTGTTTAGTACTATGTCCATTAGTAGTAAATAAGACCTCAAAAACTTTGCAACATACTTTTTCTGCTCTCAGTGAGTCCTGTCCTATCAATTTTCTTGTGTGTATGTGTATATATATATATATATATATATATATATATATATATATTCCCCCTCTAAATCTTCCTCTGATTCCATACTCTATTTCTGTCACCATCACAGTTTGTCCCATGGACCACAGAAAAAAAGCCATTTTTTCTTTCAATACCAGCTCTTGTTCTCAGCCCTAAATCTATCCTTCATATGTTAGCCAGAACATCTTATATAAATGTATAGTTGATTTTGTCATTCCTTGAAGTAACTTCCCAGTCAATTAAGATAAATTTCAAGAACTTCACACTGTAATTTTTATGAAAGATGCCCCCAAAGTTGTGAGACCTGTGTGGTCTATTCTAAAGAATTGGGGTTTTCTTATATGTGATTTTATTAACCTGTATTTCTCCTTCCTCATAATAATTGGAAGTTTGTCTTTGGACTAATACTCTATTTATGTCCTATATTTCCTGATAGATTCTCAGCTTCATTAAGATGGAAAGTAGTTGTCTAGTCTACTACTGTATCCCTTTGCCCCAGCAAACACCTCAAACAAAACAAGTGCCAATGTATATTTGTTGAATAACCAATTGACTAAATTGCTTACTGATTGACTACCAGTAATATAAATTGAATAATTCACTTTGAAAAAAAATTGTAGAGAAGTGACTGCTAGTTTATAGTTTTGAGCAATAAAGGCAATGGAGTGTATTTATTTTAATTATAGCAGAATTGGTATCCCTTTGATCTACCTCACCTTTTTTTTAATTTCTTTTTTTTTATATAGAGGCATTTTTTTATTATTTGTTTGGTTGTTTGTTTTGTTTATACATGCACTGGGTACAGTCAGAAGCGCGGGAGGGTGAGAGAATTCACCAGAGTCAGAGCGGGGAGCAGAGCAGGCAGAAGGACCGAAGTGCTGAGGGGAGCAGCGGGCGGCAGGAGAGGTCTGCACGCCATGTGGGACCCTCCTCTGGTGGCCGGGGAGCAGCCGGGGATCGAACCGGCGCTGTAGCCGCAGGCAGCTTCGCAACCCAGCGCTCAACCGCTGCGCCACCTGCGAGGCCCTGATCTACCTCACCTTTAAGTATATCTAGCTTATCTTTTAAGGTATACTTCTAGTGACCTCGTTTTTGTGATGACTTCCTTGAAAACACTGGTCCAAAATAATATCTTGATTTTCTGACTTACTCTGGGCTTTATTATCTGTACAGTTCTTTAGCACTTGCATTATTGTGCATCATTAAGAAACACAAGAGTTAAGTCCTTAAGCTATTTATAGTTTTGCCTAGAAACTGCTGAAATTGAATCTAAGTGTGTACTTTTTGACAGAGCCTAGCACTGTGCTCAGTGCACAGATGAATCAATGATCATGAGTGCATGAATAAGTACAAGTATAAATTATTTGGAAGTAGCTGCATGTTTCAATGTTCTATGAAATAAGAGTGATAAATATTCTGACATTTATCTTTCATGCCTCAAAGAAAAATGGAAATAAATAAGACCATTGGGTATCATTCTTTATGACATCTGCAGATCTGCCACATGGGATCTAAACATTATTTTTTGCCCTGAAATATATTGGGTGGTTTTCATATGTTCATTCTCTTTTTTTTTTATAATTCTAAAACAGTAAATATGTCTGTCTCCAATTTTGCTTTGTATAGTGAAAGAAATAGCTCAACAGTACTTAAATTTTAAAGAAAAATCTTAATTCTCTTTTCCTGTTTCAACAATTCTTTCATCTTATGCATTCTCTTTCTGATTTTTTTTAAGAATACAATATGCTTGTATTGTGGTAGTTACAGTATATGTTTGTATTATTATTTGTATTATGATTTGAGGAAAGTTATTGCATAAATTTTCTTTTTATGTTATACATATTCATGAATATCTTACTGTTACTAAATTAAGCTTTATTTTTAATAAATTATATTAGTTTTATAGCAGTTGGGAGAGTAGCCAAGATGGCCACTAGCATTTCTTTCTCATTTTAACTGATGAAAAGCTATTATTTCTGATTTGTCTTAATTGGCATGACAATCTACTGGGCAATCATTCCTAATATTTAGTTTAAAGAAATACTTCATTGTAGGAAAATCACATCTTTAGGGGTGCATAAAACTCCTGGTTTAATTTGTGCCTTTGACACATATTAGTTGTGTGATCTAGGGAAAGTTCCTTTATCTGTAAAATGGATACACTAAGACCAATTTTGAAGTCATGAGACTATACAGGTGAGACACATGGCTAGGCAATTCCAATGCCAGTTCTTCCCCTGTCACTCTTCACATCATCTCCCCCTCATCTACACCTTACCCTGTCTTTAAACCATGCAAATTTCTCATTCAACCTAACTCTTAACTTCACAACCTGTCCAAGTAACTGAGATGAAACAAGATTGATTTTGTTTTCAGTTTGGCAGTTGAGATGTTTGGTTCTCCTGGTGTTTTCTTTTCTTTATAAACATATGGAAGACATATTAAAGATTATAAACCTGACAACCTTTTTAAACTGAATGATAATTTTTAAAAACAATAGCAAGAGCAATAAAAACAATCACAAAACCCACCACCTTTTGTCCAAAACTTTATTATATAGAAAGAGCTGTCCTAAATATTTTATAAATGGAATCTCTAATATACTAAACATTTTGCATGTATTTTAGAAAAAACAAATTCAGATGTGCAGGGCTAGACCATGTGCAATACTGGGGAGTAGTTCTTATTCAGAAATGCCTTGCTCTGTTTCCTATGATCTACACAGTACACTCCATTGTTGCCCTAGTAAACATTTACAATTTTTTTAAAATTTAAATTTATATATGTTTTAAATTAGTTTTAATGTCATCCAAGCAACTTTTAAGTCCAACATGAAAGAAAACACAGATAGATAAAAAGCTCCCCATGGACTTTGGTCTGCCCCAGGCTTGGGACTGCCAAACACGAACCCCGACCACCAAACCCTAATCCATAGGTTCAGTTGTCATAAAACAGTGCAGTCTTCCTCAGAAAGTGCTTAGGAAGAAGGACCCTGCACTACCTCAGAAGCCCAGTTTCCCAAGGGGGTAAGGCACTATGCCAGTGAAAACTCCCCTCGATTCCTCTAATTTTAACTTGGGCCAGGAAGAGTGCCTCATTGCAGTATTGGGCCAGGAGCAATTAACCAATACCCTGGGGTCCTAAGGCCCTTAAGATGTCACTCAATGAAAACATTTATTGCAAAACTAAAAATAAAGTTGTTATTTAGTGATGTCTAAGATCAATCACCCACATATTTTTAAATTATACACACACTCAAAACAAATAGACATACTCAGCTCATTTTGTGCTTTGAACAGTTGCCTGACATTGTTGAAAATTCAGGAGACCTAGTGATACCACCTTCCTGACCACCTCTAAATAAACAATCCTAGGAATTTTGGAGCATACATGTTGCCACTGGAGACAGATTAACACAAGGCTGGAATGGAGCGTTATAATGGTTTCCTTGCTGTCAGGAGCATCATCCAGCATGAGCGAGCAGAGTATAGATAACTATATAAACAATGCAGTTTTTTTCTTAATTTGATTTATTAATAACTAATATATGGATGCATGCTTCAGCAGCTCAAAAAAGCTTAACGTCTAATATATATATATATATTCATTCATACACACACATACACATACATGAATTAATTTATTAAGATTTTATTCTAGTCCAAGTGCTTGGAGCGAGGGTTACTTGATAATGATTGTAGAGTAGAGTGAAAATATTTTGATAAGGAGATCATCACAGGAGTTTTTAGTAAAGCAGGAGTAAGTTGGGACATTAGAAAGACCCATACACCCCTGTCCTTGAAACTATAGGTCTTAATCAACAAAGAGAAATTGAGAAAAGAGTTCTAGGCCAAAATCGAGGCCTTTCCAAAATCCTAGAATTTGGAGAGAACCTGGGTGATTTTGGAAACTACAAACAAGGTAAAAAATGAAGTACCATCTAAATCTATAAGAATTTTGTTTAAAATCAGACGCAAGTCAGGAGGGTTGTAACAGTTTTGATGTAATCAACCCAATGAGCGGGCAACTTCATTAAAATAGACAAAAACAAACTGCTGGTTAAAATTCCAGAGGTTGAGAGGATTCAGAAGTGTTAGTTCTCGGCAACTCCTTTTGTTGATTTATTTTTTTATTCTGGAATTTGTTATGGTGAATAAATGGCTCTAGTATTCTACAATATCTGGAATAAGAGTGCCTCATCTAGTGATTTTCACCAAGGTGCAAAGATTCATTTCTTCACGCCTGTGGGAAGAACCCTCACATCCGTTTGCCTGAATTTAGTTCCCTCTTGTAGAGAAATAATTTGCTGATGATTTAAACCATGGATTACTGGAACTCTGAGACGGAAAACAGGATTAACCTGGAAAGAATCATCAGCATTTTGGTTGGTGAAAAAGCAATTGTTTCAGAGCAATAGAAAACTAATATAACTTGAGAGAACTCATATAATGTACTTATACATTATAATATTGATGAATGTTTGGGTCATTCCAGTGTTTGGTGTCACCATATGCAATGCAATTTTGAACCTTCCTGTGTGGTTCTTCTCATTCATATGTACATACATTTCAATAGATATATACATAGGAATATAATTGCTGAATTAGAAGATATATCATCCTTTATGGTGTTTAGTAGATTCTCACTAGGGTTTCTTTAGCTTTTTTTTTCTGATTACTCATGTATCTGAGATACTTCACAATAGTAACTGATGAAATAGAAATTCTTTTTTTTTTTTTTTAATGACTGCTTCAAGTGCCTTATCTTTATTTTCTAATAGGTGATTTGTCCTTATCCATTTTGAGGAGTTCTTTTATTTTTCTGGTTTGAACAAATTGTTTAATACAGTTGTTAACAACTTGCTATTTTTGTGACTTACTTTATATCTCTTACTGCTATTAATTTTTGTTTTGATGAGCAAGAATGGTTAAACATCATGTGGTTAATATACCATTGTTTCCCCATTAATGTTAAGTAGTTATTATGCTGTTTACATTTTTTTTTCTTTACATCAAGTTCTTAAAGATAGTTTCCTTCAGTAACATCTGACTCTTTATGTTTTTTTTGCATTAAGATCTAAAATATACCCAGAGTTCATTTTGGTCAACAATAGGGATAAGAACAGTTTTCTTTTACCACATGGATATCTGGGATATAGGAATAAACCATTAACATTTGTTTTAAATGAAATGACACTCTTTTACTACCACAGTGACGTGCCACCATTATCATAGCATGTGCTCATGTATGTGGTGTGCTATTTATGGATTCACTATTTCATTCCATTTATCTATTTCTATATTTCCTTTTAAAACCACAATGTTATACACTTACTACCTCTTCATAATGAATCTGTGTGCTCCTAGTGAAAGTAAACTCTGCTTTTTTTGTCCTGAAACGTGGCTTTTCTTTCAGTCTTGGGCAATACAATTTTAAAATCAGCTTGTTGAGTTCCGGAAAAAAAAAAAAAAAAAGAACCAAAAAACCTTATTTGAATTTTGGTGGAGACACACTTTATATACATATCAGCTTTAGTGCAGGATTGACATTTTACAATATTAACTTTTCCAAATAAAGGGCATGGTGTACATTCCCATTTACTTTGCCCTTCATCATCAAGTTCTAGTTTTATGTATTTCAAAACTGTGATATTATTTTAAATATCAACATCATTTTAATCCTTAGTTATCTCTGATATAAGATAGAGGTTCATTTTTTGTTTTTGAAATTGTTTCCAACAATCTGGCTAAATTAACTTATTAACGTTTATATCTCATCTGTGCATTTTGAGTTTTCTACATTTTAATATCACTTGCAGTTGATGCTATTTTTATGTCTTCACAGTCCTCACACTTTCCCTCCCTTTGTCAACAATCTGAACTAACATGGTGCAATGCTCTGTTTAATAGAAGTGGAAACAATTAGTATCTTGACATGTTTCAAGAGACAGCTTCCACTATTTCACAAATGAGTGGATTATGTGCTGACGTTGCCTTCCCTAGATTTGTTTTATCATACTAAAGAAAATTACTTCTGTTTCAATTTCACTACAGATATATGGTAACTAGATGTTGAATTTATTGAAATGTTTCTTTTTTCTGAATTTCCTTTATAATAACTTTTCTCCTTTATTCTATCAGGTAATAAAAAAGATCATTGATTTTCAAATGTGAAACACAATTTGCATTCATGGGAGAATAACTAAACAGATTGTGATAGATAATCTACATTAGTGTCTTTCTATCTTAATTCCTTAATTTGGTTGCTAATAATTCCTTTAGGATTTTTTTTCACGTATAATTGTATAAGAAAGTGACATGCAATTTCATGTTTTTGTATTGTTCTTTGTTAGGTTTTAATGTTTAGGTGATGACATTACAAAATAGCTGGGGATTACTCTATTTTATACTTTGTAGAGGAGTTTGCGTGATAATTATTTTTGTAAAAAAAATCATTTATGTTTAGTAGAATTTACCAAAAAATCATCTGCTAATAGATGTTCCTTAAGTGGGTTATTAATATGGGTTATTAATACAGATTTAATATCTATTTATTTTAAATTTTTATTTTGCTTTTCTGTTTCTCCTGTCAGTTTTGCTAAACTGTGTTTATCCAGAAAGTTGTCAGTTTCATTTACGTTTTCAAAATTATTGCCATGAAGTTACTCAAAAGATCCTCTCTGCAAGATTTGTGAAGATGTTCCCATTTGATTACAGACCCTTGAAATTTTTTTCTTACTGCTTATCCATTTTTTAAAATAAAGATCTTTTGCTGTTTGTGGTGTTTTCTATTGTATGTTTGTCTTCTATTTTTAAACCTATCCTCTTTTAAATATATATACACACAAGTATACTATTCTTTCTGCTTTCTTATGTCTAATTTGCTCTTTTGTTCTCTACTAATATTTCTGTTTCATAAAGATTAGTTATGATCAGATAAAATTATCTTTGTGACTTAAAGTCTTTAAAATGTATTAAGATTTATTTTATGTCCCAAAATATGGACATATTTTGGTAAATGTTCAGTGCATGCATAAAATTCTGCATCTTCTGCAATTGTAAGGAACATCCCTTTGCATCATTATATTTAGTCAGTTGTTTACTTTTTTTTTTCAATTACTGAGACATTTTAATTGTTGATTATATTTTGAAGTTATCTCTTTTTGCTTTTTTATTTCTATGTATTTCAAATTATATTATTGAGTGCTTACATATGCTTTAGTTAACTAGTGAAATGAAAGGTTTCTTAATGTTTAAGAAGAGTCCCTCTTCATCTCTAGTCATGCCTTATTCACTAATGATTATTTTATTAACCATCAATATGGGTACACCTACTTACTTTTGGATGTTGTAACACTTTCTAAGCTTTCATGTACTTATAAGATGGTTATCTTATAAGAAATATGTATTTTTTTATTTTTTGTGAATCTAATAATTTTTGTTTTTTAATTAAAAGATCTTAATCCATTTGTATTATGAAAATTCTCAATATGCAATTTCAAATCTATGCTTTCTGCTTTCATTTCTATATGCATTTCATTTATTTGACCTCTTTAAGATAGTGTGGTTTATTTTCTAAATCATTGCATTTTTTGCCCCTCAGTTGGGACAATCTTCTGTATTAATCTGCACACAGTGCTTTTTAGCAGAGCTTTTTGCTATATGAAACTGTCTCTACATTTTTATCTAATACTGTAGTCATTAGTCACATGTAACTGTTGAACCACTAAAATGTGGATGAAGAACCAAAAATTTAACTACATTTTATTTAGTTTATCTACATTTGAATAGTGACCATTTGATTGAAAGAATAGTTTAGAAATTACTACTTGAATTCTTGACATATTGAAACCTAATATTATTTTGTTCTTTTTGCTTACTCTCCAACTATAATCTTTCTCATATGTTTATTATCTACTCTACATGGTGGTTCTTACCTTTATTTCAAGTATCAAGAATGATACTCTTATTCAATCTTGTTATCTCCCTGTGTCTTTAATTAAGCTTTGATTAAGTATGAAAAATTATGATAAAAAATTGGAACTTAGGATATAATTATTTATTCCACTGAAGACTTTTATTTAGTTATTTCTAATGCTTAGGTATACTAAGAACTTACAGAATACCTTAGTCCAATTTTGGGGATTGGGCTATTTCTAGTATACCTTTACTTATGTTATTATTATTATTATTTTTTTTAAACAAGCACTGGGTATAGTCAGAAGCGCTGGAGGGTGAGAGAATTCGCCAGAGCCAGAGTGGGGAACAGAATAGGCAGACTGACGAAATACAATGCTGAGGGGAGCAGCCGGTGAGACTGGAGAGGTCTGCACACCATGTGGGACCCTCGCCGGTGGCCAGAGATCGAATCAGCGCTGTAGAGGCCACGGGCAGCTTCGCAGTTGAGCGCTCAACCACTGTGCTACCAGGGGAGGCCCTACTTAGGCACTTTTGACCTGCAATTTGTGCAGTGCTTATTCATTGTCATTTAATCCTGGTTCTGGGGATGCAGTATTTTGGATCTCTATCCAAAAATATGAGAATTTTAACAGATCACAGCCTTTAACTCCAATTTTTTGCTGGATTTTGTCCTTACACCCATCTCAACTTTTTTTCTGCATTGGCAAATTAACTACAGAGCAACAACATCCAACAAATCATGGTATTGTAATCTGGATATCTGTCTTCTCCCTTCTCTTTAATTTTGGCTGGTAGTTTTGAAAACTACAAAAGAAAATAAAAAATAAAAACTACAAATAAAATAGAAAATGAAAATCCTTAAACACTGTTCTGCAAAACTCTTCTTAGACTATACCTGGAGCACACATTGCATAAAATTATGCTGATCAATGAGCAAACTTCACTGAGTTATGGGATAACATCATAATCTCTCTAGTTGGGAAAAGGATTACTAGTTCTCACACCCTGCCAGTTTTTCCTATAGTAATTATAATCTAAAAACTGTGAAATACGACTTGCTGGATGACAAAAATACTCCAGTGGATGCTTTCATTTAAACTAGATTTTACTACTTATTACATCTCCATTTCTGTCTTGAAAAGATAATGAGTCGTAGAAGACACTTTCCAGCAATCAAACATCGCCACTCTGATTTAGACATGAGGCAATTTATGTCACTTCATTATAATTTCGCCTCTGAATGGAAAGTAGATTTTTATATTAAAAGTATCTTCTTAATCAAAATGTCCTTTCATATAAAAAGGGACCTCTACAATTTATGTCAGATTTCTGTGTATTGCTTATGTCTTCTATTCTTTCACATCTTAGAAATATTTTGTTCTAATAAAACTTAAAATTTGAATAAATTAATGAAAAGTTCTTCTGTACACCAGTCACATAGGTACTTTAAAGTCAATTCATTTAAGGAATTGCATCCTAAAAACATAAGTACATAAGATTTGTGGACAGTATTCATTTGATGTTTTGTTTTTCTAATTCCAAAGCAGTGACTTGAATGATGTTTAACTGGACAAAAACCTCCATAGTAATAAAATGTTATCTGAGATTCAAAAAATAATTAGGAATTAGGAATTGCAAAAACAAAACCAGAAACAAACATCTTTTCCCTTTCAGATATATTAGATTCCTTAAAAATCCTCACTGTGGTGCATGCTACTCTTATACCAATGAATTGCACTAATCATTTGTGATTAGTTAACCAAAGATTTGGAGATATTTAGCCAGAGACCAGAACAGTATAACAAAATAATTCATTAATTTTATTTAATTATTTGAACTTTCTTCCAACAAGCCAAGATTACACAATTAGATCTGAATTTTTGGAATAAAACAACCTCAATATTGACCCTCACAAGAGTACCCATGTTAAATACCTTCTGGGTTAATCTATTCTGTTACTAGTAAACTATGAAAAAGGACCTGTGTGATAAGGGTTGCGAAGCATAATTGGAAAAGTGCTATTGCTATAATTAAGGAAATCTTATCCTAATTATGAAAGAGAAATTAATGCATATTTACAACATTGTAGATTATAAGAATGGTTACTCCCAAGGTTTAGTGGGAAGACCAAGTAACCAGCATCGTAAATTTCAAGTGTTGGCATAGGTGGTAATTCTAGCACTTAATGTGACAGCCATTAATGCTGGTCTTATATTTGTGTGTGTATGTGTATATGCATATTGCTGATATATGTGTGTGTGTGTATAAATTTCAGTATAACCCTCAGAGTGAGAAAGTACTAGTCTCTTATTCTCATCTAAAGATGAAAACCAGAGGGCCTCCCCTGGTGGCGCAGAGGTTGAGTGCTGGGCTACAAAGCTGCCCGCAGCCTCTGCAGCGTTGTTTTGATCCCCGGCCTCTGGTGCACAGACCTCTCCTGCCGTGCTTGCTGCTCCCCTTAGCATTGTATTTCATGAGTCTGCCTGTTCTGTTCCCCGCTCTGACTCTGGTGAATTCTCTCACCCTCTCGCACTTCTGACTGTACCCAGTGCTTGTATGAATAAATAAATAAATCTTAAAAAAAATAAATAAATAAAGATGAAAAACAGAAACAATTAATTTGTCCAGTGTCCTAGTTAACAACTAGCAGAGCCAAGAGATGGACCTAGCCAATATAGTTCCAGTGTCAGTTCCTTTAAAATAGCATGGAATTTATATTTAGGCAAATGAGAAGTATGTAAATCAGAGATCAAGCAAAAGCTATCCAAAAATAAAGATATTGCTTTAAATAATATTCAGATAGAGTCATGAGAGAGTCAGATTTCAGAGTGCAGTCAATTCACTGGGCACCTTTAGGAAAATTCAGTGTTGCTTGAATATTGCAGAAAGACTCCAGTTTTACAGGCTTTTCTTGAGGAAGAGTAATCAGAGGTATGGGGGGACTAGGAAAAGTCAGGAACAGTATGCATATTTAATAGACTAGCTCTCTGTTTAGTGAGCGTGCTTTGGTTTCTTAACATCATTTTGGTGTTAATAAGTAGCAAGTTGCTAGTGGCAACAGCTGATTTCTCTGAACTTAATTTTACATAAATAAAACCTGATACATGATAGTGCTGCTTTTCAGTATAGTCCCAGTGCATCTTCATGATTCTTTAACTTATTTGTTATTGAGCATACTCTAGGAGGGCACAGTATATCTGTCAAAACAGTAGGTTAAACCAAGGTAAGGGAAAAAAACTTTAGTGCTTGAATAGAACAGAAATATATTTCTTACACATGTTTACATCTAACTGGAGAGTTTGCTCATCATAGTTACTCCAAAATCTTAGCTATCAGAAGTTGCATCTTAATGCATAATTCTAAGATTATTGAAATAAATGGAAAGAACTTGGAAGATTACAGACCAGTTCTTAGAACTTCCCCTCCAGAATAAGATACATCATTTCTCTTATTGAGACTGGGTCACATGATCTTTAGTATCTTCAAAAAGAGCAGAGAAATGAAATGTTGTACTTCCTAGAGATATTTGGTGATCTATACATGAGTGTAACATGCAGAGGAAGTATGGCACAAAATCCTAGAAGATTTTGTGTTTCTTCTCAGACAATCAGACATGGGAATGGGTCAAAAAGTGAGCACATTCGGGTTAATATAACTGCTTTCTTTTGGCAAGAACACTGTAACTTATCAGGGATCTTCAGTCACCCAATTAAAAAAAAATGGTAGCAATTTTTACCCTAGAATTTTTTAAATTGTTTTTTTATTTATTATTTTACTTTGCACAAACAGCAAATATTATTAAACGTCTGATTTGCCAGCTTTTATTGAACAACCCAAGGGTGGCCCTTTGACACAAGCAGGTGTTGAGAAGAAACCAAACTTAACAATGTGCCTGAACCAGTGATCTTCAAGGGCCTGAAATCTAAGCAGTCTTTTCCATAGCTTAGTCAGGCATGAGCAAGAACACTGTAGGCAGTGAGCTGTTCAGCTATGGATATATTACAGTTGGCACCTATGGAGAGATACCCGAGGTGAGAAGAAGATGCAATTTCAAATACATAAATAAGTTCTGCCTGCAAAATCTTTTTCTTATAGAACAATGTAGAAAAATATCTTATGGGGCCTCCCCTGGTGGCACAGTTGTTGAGTGCTGGGCCGCGAAGCCTGCAGCCTGTGCAGCGCTTGTTCCATCCCCTGCCACTGGCGAGGGTCCCACATGGCAGACCTCTCCTGCCATGCCCGCTGCTCCCCTCAGCAGTATACTTCGCTAGTCTCCCTGTACTGTAACCCAATCTGGCTCTGGTGAATCCTCGCACTCTCCCGCGCTTCTGACTGTACCCAGTGCTTGTATAAATAAATAAATTTTAAAAAAAAAAAGAAAGAAAGAAAAATATCTTATGAAGCAAGGTTCTTTTCTCTTGTCAAATTGGCTTTGTCATCTAAAAATAGTCATAATGTATTCTTTTCATACAATACCTTAAACCTTTAACTCAGGTCTTTTTTAATTAGTTTATAATTCAATACATAATGATTGTATTAGAGCAAGTAGATAAATTCATCATTCAGTTTTTCACTAAAGCAAAGCAAGTATAATATTTGGAAGAAATTACTATGTTACTATTCTTTAGGAGAATCATTCAACTGGATAGATAATTGTAGAAATGTAAAGTTTTTTTCTGAAAATTCAAAAATTCCTGATTGCTATAAGTAGGGGATTTGAAGAAATTTATGTCATACATATTTCTTCTGCATATCCTTTGGAGACATTTATTAGCATAAAATGAAATAAAATGACTTGTATTACATAGACAAGAGAAATGAGATTATACAGCTTAAAAATAACCATCTACTTGGACAAGGAACATATCTTTAACAGATTTTTAGATATATCATTTTAAAGATGAAAATTATCACTTTTGATTCTAAGGGAAGAGAAAAAAATAAAATAAGTTAAAGTGATTATTTTTTACACATGTATTTCCCAGATTCAGATTTGGGAGACCTGAATTTGAATCCTCACTCTGTTACTTATGTGTATGAAACTTTTTCCTTGTTACTTGATTTCACAAATTTCACAATATTTTATTATTTCACATACCCAACCAGTGTGTCCGTACCCAATTAGTATTGCGGACAGTGCATTTGAATTTGAAAACATAGAAATTATTTAGTGTCACATAAAGAACACAGTTAAAAAAGGAATAGGGGAAAACCGGGGCAAAAATGAAGGAAAAACAGAAGTTCTAAATGTACCATAGATTTATCAATAGTTGGTTATAAATGTTGATTGCATAGTGCCAGGTGTGCACTATTTATGAAAAAACTTGCTGGTTTCCAAAAATGGAAAAAAAAAAGAAACCCTCTCCCCACTGCCTTTAAAAACAAAACAAAACAAAACAAACAAAACAAAACAAAACAAAACAAAACAAAACAAAACAACCCTTTGTGATCCAGGGGTTGGATTTTTTTGAGCATTTGCACATGCATACATGTGCGTGCACACACGTACACCACATACACACACTTTGAAATCGTCCCTACATTTAGTTTTCAGGTGATTGATTTCTGGCTTTACCAATCTTGTATTAGAAAATCTTAGAAACCTGACTTTATAAAATTGCCAGAGACTACTTTTGTCATTCTCTAAATTGATTAGTGTGTCCAGACCAGAGGACAACTAACAGCCTTTGTCTTTGACATGCAGTGAGTAAATCAACTTCATGGGAAATGTCATGAAAGTATAGCCTTGCTTGATATAGGACTGAGAACCAAGAGCCTGTCTCCTTTATTTCAAAGCAATTTCAAGTCTTTGGTAGATAAAATTATCTTCATTCATGTGAAGGCCTTGATTACTCTTTGAGAGTATAATATTTGCCTTGATCTTCCACCTTAAATCTGAGCAAATATGAAATCAGTGATACACATGCATCTCATACAGTCAATACATTATTCATTGATATTGTTCTCTTTTAGAGCACAGGAGAAAAGTTAATTACTCATGGCCTCAAATTTGGTGTGGTAATATGATTTCAACCAGTGAAATGGAAATGTGACTGTGTTACTGACAGGCCTATGCATTTAGGGCAAGAGTTCCTGGGATTAAGGAAGCTTGTGTTGATATGGAGGGGAGCTGGTGTGCCTTCACATGCAGCTCAGCCTCTCTGGATACTGCAGTTTTCAAGGTTGGCTCTTTCTGTGGATAAGCAAACTAAACCTGACTTAGGAAATCACTGTCCAGTAGCTTCCAAATTTATGCTCCTGGCTATCAGGTTTTCTGCAAGAAAGGTGATCCATGACTCATCCTTTCATTAAATCTTTCAGACTGAGTGTTTCTAGAGGTTCTTTTTACTTATGTATTCCACTGATCTAAAACAGAGGATTTATGAGAAAATACACTGAAAACCAGTATTATTGTTTAAAAAAAAAAAAAGCAAAGAGTAAAAGTTTTTTTTTTCTTTTCCCCAACTGTAAAACTGCAGGTGGTGTGCTTTCAAAGCCAAGCCCCAAGAGAAACCATTGGCTGAACAGATAGTTTCAAAGTTGCAAGTGTTACTTTAATAAAACTGTCTTCATAACTAATTCCTCTGCTTCAACTCTATATAGTTCATTCTTTGCAACAGCCCCTCAACTAACCATTCTTAAAGATAACCATTGTTCATTTCATCATCATCCACCTTAAAACGATAACATTTGTCAGCCTTTAGTTCATAACTGGAAGATAGTACTGGGGCCGTGTCCATTGAATCTTGCATGGAATGGTCACACTCAATTAGGTTGGGAAGAAGGCAGGTATAGATAAATAACCATGGTTCCAAAGAACAACTGTACAGGATGGACTCAGACCAGGCATCTAACTCCCAATTTGAAAGAATTAGGTCCATGCATTTTTTAATTTAATTTAATTTTAATTTTTTTTATATTTTACAATATTTTTATACAATTTATGATTTTTCATCTTGGTTATAGTCCCCATAAAATTCCCACCACCCATTTACCCATGAACTATCACCATGGTCCCTTGTGCTCTTCCCACCCTTGATTTGATCCTACTCCCTTCTCCCTCCCTGCACTTTGTCTCTGGTTTATAGTTGCCTGTTGATTTTGATTTTCACTTTATTATAATTAGTTTTTTGAAATGAGTTTTCAATAACACTGTTCAGTTTCATTATTCAGGTCTCTCCCTTTAATTTATTCTAGGAATCCTGCTCTGTTCCCATTGACTTAGTGTTTCTCAAATGACTATTTGATAGTCCTGTCTCCTAATACATCCAGATTGAAACAAAAAAATATCGCCATGATTTGATATACCTCTAATTCCTCAGGATCCAGCTGACCCACTTTCCTGATTGCAGAGTTCCTCTCAGTTACACAGTTCTAGAATACATATTTCCCTTTTCTGAAGGACTAGAAAGCACAGAGTATGCATGCAAAGTAATCAAGCAAACTTTATGAAAAGGGGTAAACTTTTACTATTTTCAGTCTCTAACAAAACCAGAAATATCTAGTGTGTGGATTAATTATTGTAGCATAGGCATGTAATTTAGATTGAGTGTGCATTCAATCTAAGTTTAATCTTATTTAAAAAGTGGTAATATTAGAACCTACTACATAGGGTAAATATGAAGGCTACCTGAATAATAGCTGCAAATTTTAGGCAAATGTGAAATGATTAAAATAGTGGAAGACTTATAGAAATGCTTAATATGCTGTTTATTTTTAGCATTGTCATTTTTGTAAAAACAAATGTAAGCTTTGTTTTAAAAGAAAACTACATCAGGAAGTAATTCTTACAGCTGAATATTTATTCCACAAGCAAAAACTATCTATAAAATAAACAATGAGAAGATGAAGTGAAACAAAACATAACATCTACCTGACTCCAAAACCCACATACTCCTACACAGTATTTACATTTATTCCATCTCTATCTGTTTCAAGATAGCGATTTGCTATATATGTTCCTCGTTGTTTTCTTTTTTATTCCTAAGATCACAGAACTTTCTCTGATGCTCACAGCTGTATCTCCAATGCCTAGAATAGTGCCTAGCTCATTAAAAAAGTTAAATAACTACTTATTCAATCTGAAATGAATAATAGCAGCAAATCACAATTCACCATCCCCACAAAAAAAAAAATATCTTTTGTCTTATAACATTACAACTTCAGTTTAATTTTACTTTTGTCTCTACAATTTAAGGAAGAAGGAAAAATGGACATTGGATATGAAACTAGTCATCTCAGCTACATAGCAGCAACTAATATAATAAGAGAAGTAGGAATCTAATTATATTTGACAAGTGAGATAAAATCTCAGTAACCATTGTGGGAAGTCAATTGTTATTAAGCAGATGGGTCAATTTATATTAATACAAGCCCATTGTTTAAAGATAATGGCTTATTTTATTACAGGAACTCAAAATATAAACAGAAATGATTGCCTCTAAGGCACAATATTAGAGATAGATGCAGGATGAAAAAAATATGTCTCTTTTATAACAAGTTGATTTTATATTATTTGACTCTTAAAATATTTTCATTTTTTAGTCATATTATACAAATAATTTAGTTAAAAGTAAATTATTTAAACTGATTATCCCTCTGTACCACGAAACTCTTCCCCTACTCACAATAGAATTTTGTGGGGGAGAACTCTAATACATAATGAGCATAAGGAAAATCGTTATCTACAATATCAAAACTTTTGAAATATAAATCATTTTTAACAACAAGTCTAATTTCTCACTTATTAAAGTATTTTTATGACCATAGAAGAGTTGCATTTAAATTTAATTCTAGACATTTTACTCTTGAGAGTACAGAAATAATCTTTTATCACATTATATAAGAACAGTAATATATATATAGTAGCAATAACTTATATTAATTTTATAAAAAAGAATCTTAATTGATTCCCAGGCTTTGTAAAGATGCATATGCTATCATCTGTGAATAAATAAAACCTTTAAAAAAACTACCATCAATACAATTTCCAAAACAATGCTAACTAACATAAATGAAGTGGACACTTGATTGTGGTGGTGATGTTTCTTCACCTAGTTCAAAGTTCTTCACCTAGTTTTACCCAAAACAAGTACTTTCTTTTCTTTATTTTTTGAAGATGTATTTGTATTTATTTATGCACACAAGGTCTTGGGGGTAGGCCAGAAGTACAGGGGGTGAGTGGATTCACCCGAGACAGGGTAGGAAGTACAATAGGTGGATCTACTGAAATATACTGCTGAGGGGAGCAGTGGGTGAGCCAGGAAAGGTCTGCTGTGCCATGTAGATCAGGTCCCTGCAAGGGATGGAACTCATGCTGCAGTAGCTGGTGATTGCGTCATAGTGCTGAGACTTTAACCCCTGCACCACCAAAACAAGCACTTTCTTTTATAGAAAGAATCATGTCCACCCCATCCCAACATCTTCATCTTCATCATTGTCACTATAGTCACTATATTATTCTTCATAAGAAATGGATGTTAATTGTTTTAGGATCTTTCATCAACTAATGACCTGATATCGCTCCGTGGTTTATTAATATGACATATTTATAAAAACAAATTTAGCAATAGTTTTTTTTTTCTTTCTGTTTGTGTAATTAGCATGGGTAAAATAGCATGAAGATGATTTATTGTTTGAATTTTTGAAATGGAGTTTATGTAAGTATATGGTTCTTATTTGGAAAGTATTTTTTTGAAGGTTTTTCCTCGCAATCTTTGGCTGGAACAGTCAGGATGAATTTTACACTATTATGTTAAAACTGGTTTTGGCTTCATCTTTTAGATCTCCACATACTTACCACTCTGCATACTTCGCTAATTGACTGGGATGGCAGGTTGAGGAAAATGGCATGGGCTCAACTTCAGGCCCCTCTCTTTACTCTGCATTTAGATTTAGTGGAAACAGACCCCGCTCTGAGTTGTATCTTTTTTGATCTTCCTTGATTCCACAGCTGTTTTTTTTTAATATACCATATTAATCTATTTATGAGAGTTCTTCAAAACTGTCGCATTCATTTCTACAATGTTGTATTGTTCAGGAATTATGGAAGATCCAAGTCAAATCATTCTCATCTTTATTCAGCACGTAAGACTGAAAATTCTTTGTGTGGCAAGCAGTTCAAAACAGCTGAACTCAACAACCTGTTCCTACCTACATGGAGTTTAAAAATGTTTATAATTTCACTATTACATTTCAATGTATTTGCAGTATTTTTCAAAGCATAGATTATGCAACTGTGACTATTTTTAATACAGTAGAGATGATTTATTTTTTTATTTGATTTGATTATATTTTTACCCATTTCAGTAGGCATCATGGAGGGGTTAATTCGAAGATGTTCTTCCCTAAAGTCTCTACTCACCTTATTTTTGAGCCTTGCTGACCTTGATCTCCAGGGCATATGTGTTTTTATACCTATCTACCTATTTGGTGACTCTTCTTGCTTCTCTGGTTTCGAGGTCCCTTAAAACTTGGTTCATTTCTTTCCTGATTCTTGTGGACTCTGTTTGGCACTAGTCTCATTCTTCTTGCCCACATTCATCAGATAGCCTTTTTGAATGAAATTTGTACATTGTAGATTGAGTTGGATGTTCCTAGGGCAGATCTGACAGTGTCATGAAATTGCTTTAATGCAACATTCCTAAACTTATAGAGCTCTGTGCACAAGAGCCACCAATTATTTTGTATATTGCTCAATGCATTCGTCTCTGGAATATACTATGACATGCATAATTATTCAATAACAACTCCAGACACTATATGACTTACACCAGTTGGTGTCTTTTTTGAAAGTTTTGGAAGATAATTTCAGAACAAGAAAAATAAATGTGACTCGCTATTTATTCCATTTATTCTTTTTGCTTTATGTATTTATTGTGAAGTTTAAATCATCTAATCTGATTACTCCACATCGGGATACTCTATTCACATTGTCATGCTTAGGTATCTAATATGCTGTGTAGCACCCTAGATATTATTGGATCGTCTATGTTTAATATTCTTGAAATATCCTTCAGCCCAAAGATGTAGTGATTTAACAGGTATGAAGGATTGTATGGGAAAAATTTCTTCTATATTATTTCTTGCATTTTGTGTATAGAAGAGGGGCTCATTATTATAAGAAAATCCATGTGATTTTTATGCACATTATGCACATTTAAAGGATGAAGGTAACTTTGGCCTTCATTGTTGTTCAGGAAAGACTTTGATTTCAGTCTGGTTATTATCCAGGCCCACATTTCACCAAAACCTGACTATCTTTGAATGCCCAGGACTAGGACACACTACTCTAGATCAAAGTCAGAGAATCTAAATTTTTAAATCAACTTGCAAAGTATGCAGCCTAATGAACTCTGTTGTTGTTTCATGCCCATAAATTTTTTACTGCTCTTTCACTCCATGAGCAAACTATATTCTGCTCTTTCTTGATTTATTAATTTCTGTCTATCCTCATTTCTTTCACCAAATAACCTTAATTGACTACCATGCCATTATGGTAAAAACATATCCTCACCTTTCTAAAACTTCATCTTCCTAGTGCTGGTTTTATTATACTGATATTATAATCAGAATAATATATATTTAATTTTAATTTTATATGTAAATTAATATGCATAATTTATTTAGAGGGACACTGTCAATTTAACATCTTGCTAACTTTGTTTTATATGTGCAGATTTTTAAATGTGTTTTTAGCTCATTTATACAGTGTAGGTGTTTTATATTTTCTCATATTTTGTTGTTTTGTTGTTGTTTAGTCTTGTCATTCAATAAATTCATGTTAAAAAGTGAGACAAAGAAAAGAACTACTCTGAAAGAAATAACAGTAAATTTTATTTAGGAGCTCTTCCCCTGCTAGTTTCTATTAAATCTCTGGGCTTCTAGTGCAAGTGTATCTTCTCTGAAATTTTCTCTGGTAACCTTTTGGTTCTTCATTCATCATTTCCTTAAAGAATAGTTTCCCTTCCTTCACTGTCCTATTGGAATTTTAATTATACAGATGATATTTCTGTTTTCTCGCATAGCCAATTAGCCAAGAAAAAGTGAGGTTGAAGAAAAAGCTATTTAGCTGGACTCTGCATTACCAAAGAAACCCTAGATAGTAGAGCACCTCACTGACATCTGTCAAGTCAATTCAAGTGTAATTTATTGAGCTTGTTACTCCATTTCTAATTCTTGATAGAGTGCTCCATGGAAAACCAAAAATACATAGAAGAGAAACTCCTGCTCTAAAATAGTTTGTGTTCTAATATTGAAAGTACAACACACATAATGTGCATGTTTAAAGAGTAATATAAACTGTTGGACATAAACTCCCAGGAAAGATATCTTTAATGTGGAAATATCAGGGAAACTGATCAAACTTCACAAGTCACCAAATGCTAATAATTTCTTCCTTGAGAAAATCAAGTTAAATGAATAACATTTTATTAAACCTGAATTATTACCAGAATAAAAGTCATAGCAATTTAAGATCTAATAAAATGTGAAAAAGTATGCATATTAGAGTTGATGAAATGTGATATATTAATAGTTATGTTTTAACATTTGTAAATATGTTGTCTTGGTATATTAGTGAATCAATTTATCCCATAATCTTAAACTGTAATTAGCATATTAACATGTCTGAAACACTCCATTTTGATGTCTTTTACTGGCCTCCCTCCTACAGATGAATCTGTGCAATCATCATGGCTCAGCCAACAAATATATACCATTGTTCTCTCATTTCACATCTTCTAAAAATATCATGCTAGACCAAACATTAATCATCATGACTGGACTGCAACAGTAGCCTTATAATTGTCCTTAGTTTCAAACTTGCTCACCTAAAATCTGTCTACCATGAAATAGCCAAAGTGATCTTTTCAAACCCTAATGTAAGTAATTTTGCTTCCCTCTCTAAATGCCTGCAAGGTTTTTCATTATGTGGTTAGTAATGTGCTACTGCTTATCACAACCTACCTTTATTACTCTGCATCCCTCTCTGGTATCACTTGAATGCCACTCCTCCTCCCTTCTCATGCCACAGCCACATTGGAGTACATACTGTTCATTGACTGCCCTGACCACTTTTATGACCTTAAGTCTTCACAACATCAAAATTGCTGTTTTCTTTCTCTAAAGACAATTCTCAGCAAGGCAGCACAATGGTTAAAAGTATGGACTGTGAATTCTGATGTACTAAGTTATAGGCCTAACTTTGATATGTACTATGTACAGGACTTAAGAAGTTACCTAGACACTTACTCTCAATTTTTCTGTAAAATGAGGATAATGTTTGCATCGCATTCTGAGAGCTTTGCTGTGGATTGAGTGATGTTGTATGAAGAGATTCAAAAGTGGCAAAGTAGTGGAAGTGGCTACATGGTGTTTATCATTTTAAGATTGTCAGTTGTCAGGTCTCTCCTTGAATGTAACCTCTATGAGATATTCCCTGTATACCTTTGATAAAACAGATATCCCTCACTTCATTTTCATTAGCATCTTTTTTTTTCTCATGGCATGTACAAACATCATAATTTATAATATTTCTTATTTATTTTTGTGTTATGTCTCACCCTACTAAATTTAAGTTTCATGATCACAAGTCTTAGTTGTTTTTACTCACAGTTTTATTCCTAATTAAGGAAACATTGCCTGGCACATAGTAAGTAGATATTAAATATTTAATAGAAAAAGAGAGAAGGGGCCTCCCTGGTGACTCAAGGGGGTAAGACGCAGCCTGCAAAGCTATCTGCAGTCTCTGCAGCACAAGTTCAATCCCCGGCCGGCCGTCCAGGGAGCAACCCACATGGCATAGCAGATGTCTCCTGACTGACTCACTGCTCCCCTCAGCAGTGTCTTTCAGTAGATCTACCTGTTCTGCTCTCCACTCTGTCTCTGGTGAATCATCTTACCCCCCACACCTCTGGCCTGTACCCCAGCTCTTGTATGCATATATTTTAAAAAAATCTTAAAAAAATAAAAGAAAAAGAGAGAGAGAAATAGAAATAGAAATAGAAATTGGAAGTTCTAAAATATGACATTGAAATGTTTGTTGATATGTTTTACAAGCCAAAATTCCAGAATCACAAAATCCAAAATTCAGGGAATATTGATCATCCTCTGATTTCCCTTTCCTATAAAGAGGAGGTGAACCAGTAAAGAATCTATTAGTTTGCATGGTTTGATATGAAACAACCTGAAAATACCCACTGGGTTGAAATACCCACTGTGTTCTTGAGGCACCCTCTCTAAATGTCTCTAAGTGCTAATGTCTTAAAGCAGATATTGCTTGTGGGCAGAATCCAAGTATGCTCTTGGAAGGAAGGATCCTTGGAGCTAGAACTCCAACTACTTGAGTATAGTATTTGAAATAATTAAGGTAAATATGAAACATTATATTAGAGTTGTGGCTCCACAGAAACATTTGGATTCACCTGGGTGTTTAAAATATTTTAAAAAAGTACTTTCAAACTAAATTTATTTGGTGACTGTGCCACAGTTTTAGTGCTAAATGACTTCTCACTGTGCACAATAATGTCAAGCCTGTACCTGACTGTTTCAATAATAATTTATAGTCCTAATACAACTTTTTCACAAAAAGAATTTTCCAGTATTCATTAATTACAAAAAGAAAACAAAAAGCTAACCACTGAGTGTGGATTTTGTATTACACATTCTGTTCATGTTCCTTGCCATCACTTGCTATGCTGGATGTGTTTCTCTGCACTCTCTGCTGTGTATTAGAACACACAGAATATTTGGAATTGAATCTCTAGTTTGTCAAATGTAATTTAGAGTTTGTTTGTTGGGGTCTCATTTCAGGAGTCTAATTAAAGATTGTCCTGAAAAATAAAATAAGCTGAAGCTAAAGACAAGAGTGACTGGTGACAGAGCACCACTGCCATCACTCACAGAGGTTGCTGATGTTTGAGACGTTACCCTGTATGAGATTTTACTTTTATTCTTAATATGTTCTTAATTAGAATTATTCCCTCACCATGCAATTATTTGATTATGTGGCATGTAATTTTTCAATGATATGGAAAATATTTGACGTAACCACAATGTTGCTAGGTTTAATTTATGACTGGGTAGTTCAGTTGTTGAGTTAAGAAACCAATGGGATACAATAGTGATGAGACTTGTTACAGTCATGAGCTGATGCCTCCACCCACCTTAACTAGGTCCACTTGATTATAACAGAAATGAGATGATAGTGTATGGATGGGTTTGTGAATAATACTCTTTCTAAACTTGATTAAGCAATTTCAAATAACTATCAGTGTGTAGAATGAGCTAACAGTCAAAATAGATCACAAGTCACCTTTTTTAAGGTATCATGGTTCCATGTAGTTTGTTCCATGTAGTTCAGAGATACTGAACATAAAGTTGTGTGGAACATAGGACTCCGAAGGTTGATTCTCTCCCTTCAGGAAAAAAAAAAAAAAAAAAAAAAAAAAAAAGCCTTTTGATTCCTGAAAATCTCATGGACTCCCCTAGTAAGTACCTTGCTTGCATCAGTTAACTTTCTACTTAGATATTAGATCCAGTAAGACTAATACTCTCATTCCTTCACTGCAATTAAAACTTCTCTCCACCTGAATGTCAACTAGTTAATTCAGTTGTTCTAAAACCTTATTTGTATTCCTCACCCTAACCAATGGTCCTCAAGTCTTTTACATAAAAAGTTGAATGTGAGAAAAGGAAATTGTCATCTTGAATCATAGAATGCAGAAAGGAGAATAAGCAGTAGGTCAAACTACTGAATTATGGCATCCATACCATTTATATATATATATACATATATATATATATGTATATATATATATATATATATATATATATAAAGTTGTCTTCCCAAGAAAAATGCAAATGGGAAATAAAAGGAGATGAGACAAAATTGACAATATTTGTATAGCTTGCACCAAACTATAACCAAAAAAAAAGGATAAGTTCCGTAATTGGAAGGAATTTAAATTAAGAAAGGGGCATTCTACTCATTGCCTTAAATGCTCATAATTTACTTCACTAGAGTTCCTAGAACAGTTATTCACAATAGGAGCAGAATGAGCCTGGTCTCTATTATTTATGCAGGAAAATAAATGAAAACAACTATTTTAAAGTAATCATGCCCTACCTGCTATTAAGGATGAGATTAAAAAAAATAAGATTTATTTAATTTTATTCAAGAACAGGAGTACAGGCCAGAGGCGTGGAAGGGTGAGAGGATTCACCAGAGACAGAGTGGGGAACAGAACAGGCAGACCGATGAAATACACTGTTGAGGGGAGCAGTGGGCAAGACAGGAGAGGTCTGCTTCACCATGTGGGACCCTCCCAGGCCGGCCTGGACCAAACCCGCACTGCAGAGGCTGCAGACAGCTTCACAGTGTGACACTCAACCACCTGTGCCACCAGGGAGGCCCGGATGAGATAAATATTAAGGATCAATGAACAAGAGATGAAGAGGTTTTTTGTGGAGATAGTGGGTGGAGAAATTTTTTTTAAATTATTAATCCAGGCCATTTTTCTGCTAAGTAACAGCTATAGGTTTTATTCACATTGTTTCAGTCAATGGAAGACCGGGGTTGTCTGTGAGAACATAGCGATGAAATGAATCCTGGGAGTATTTTTTATAAGCACTTCCAAGAACTTAAGACCTTACTTGAGGAAAAAGTGTCATCTTGTATTGTTATGTCAACTGCATGCCTTTCATTGTTTAAAGCTCCACAAGTTGCTATCATCACTTTTTTCACTTGCATCTTACACATTTTATACTCTATTAATCTTTTGTGTTTTTTTTTTTTTTACTGAAAATAATCAAAATATCCTTACCTACCAACTTGACAAAAAAAAGAAACAATGAAATTTAAACTAACTACATACCTCCTGAGGCCTACTGCAATGCAGGAATTAAAATGATAGTTCACAGAAACACACTTTGTAGTTTTATTCTAAGGTGACCAATATAATTCAACCACCGAACTAGCCAGTTTCAATATTAAACTGAGAGCTGATAATGACAGTAAGTAATATTTTGGAGAATAAGTTGGTAAAGGAAGGGAGAGACAATTTTATTTTTATTATTTTTTAAAGATTTATTTATTTATTTATACAAGCACTGGGTACAGTCAGAAGCGCGGGAGGGTGAGAGAATTCACCAGAGCCAGAGTGGGGAGCAGAGCAGGCAGAAGGACCGAAGTACACTGCTGAGGGGAGCAGCGGGCGGCAGGAGAGGTCTGCGCGCCATGTGGGACCCTCCTCCGATGGCCAGGGAGCAGCCGGGGATCGAACCGGTGCTGCAGAGGCTGTGGGCAGCTTTGCAACCCAGCGCTCAACCGCTGCGCCACCAGGGAGGCCCATTATTTTATTATTTTTAAATTTTATATATATTTTACATCATTTTTCATTTTTGCACAATGTATGCATTTTCATCATGGTTATAGTCCCCATACAATGCCCACCCCCCTTGTTTTCATCCTACACCCTCCTCTCTCCACCCCCCATATTGTGTCTCTGGTTTATAGTTGCTTGTGGATTTTGATTTTTGCTTTATTATAATTAGTCTTTTTCCTGGTCCCTTATTTAGGTTGTCTAAATTCCTGCTATGAGTGAGATCATCCGGTATTTTTCTTTCTCTTTCTGGCTTATTTTGCTGAGCATAATCCTTTCCAGTTCGATCCATGTTGCTGCAAATTGCATGAATTTATCTTTTTTGATTGCTGAGTAATATTCCATTGTGTATATGTACCACATCTTCTCTATCTAATCATAAATTTTGGGGCATTTGGGTTGTTTCCATAGCTTAGCTATTGTAAATAGTGCTGCTATAAACATAGGGGTGCAGGTGCCCTTTTGAAGTAATGTTTCTGTGTCCTTGGGGTAAATACTCAGGAATGTGATTTCTGGATCATATAGCAGCTCCATCTTTAACAGGTTGAGGAATCTCCACACAGCTTTCTTTAGTTGTTGGACCAGTTTGCACTCCCACCAGCAGTTCAGGAGGGTTCCTTTTTTCTCCATATCCTTGCCAACATTTGTTGTTGCTAGTTTTTTGGTTTTTTTTTTCAATATGTGCCATTCTCACTGGTGTAAGATGGTATCTCTTTGTAGTTTTGATTTGCATTTCCCTGATTATAAGTGACGTTGAACATTTTTTCATATGCCTGTTGGCCATTTACATTTCCTCTTTGGAGAAGTTTCCTTTTAGCTCTTCTGACCATTTTTTAACTGGATTATTTACTTTGTTTTTGTTGAGACTCATCAGCTCTTTGTAGACTTTTGTGATCAATCCCTTATAATTAGTGTTGTGTGCAAAAATTTTCTCCCAATCGATGGGGTGTCTTTTTGTTTTGGTTCCTGTCTCTTTTGCTGTGCAGAAGCCCTTTAATTTGATGTAGTCCCAGCTGTTTATCTTTGCCTTCACTATCACTGTTTTGGGTGATGTGTCTTTAAAGATGTTACTGAGGTGTATGTCATGTAGTGTTTTGCCTATATTTCCTTTTATATATTTTGTAGTTTCAGGACTTATGTGTAGTTCTTTAATCCATTTTGAGTTGGTTTTTTTGCATGGTATGAGGTAGTAGTCAAGCTTCATTCTTTTGCATGTCGTGACCCTATTTTATTTAGTTTTTCAAAGAACCAACATTTGGTTTCATTAATCTTTTGGATATTTTTTTCATTTTGATTTATTTCTGCTTTGATTTTTATTATTTCCTTTCTTCCACTGATTTTAGGTTTTTTTTGTTTTGTTTGTTTGTTTTTGTTTTTCTTTTTCTAGTTTTTTTGATATATGAGATTGGTTTGTTTATTTGAGTTCTTTCTTGTTTCTTGATGTGAGCCTGTATTGCTATATGTTTTCCTCTTATTACTGCTTTTGCTGCATCCCATACATTTAGGATATTGGTGTCCTTGTCATTCAACTCAAAATATTTTTTTTTAATTTCTTCTTTGATCTCCTCATTAGTCCAGTGGTCTTCAAGTAATGTAGGCTTCAATCTCCATGAAGTAGGAGGATTCCTTCCCTTCTTTTTATGGTTTATTTCTAGTTTGATGCCTCCATGGGCAGAGAAGATGGTTGGTATGATTTCAATCTTAGTGAATCTGTTGATGTTTGTCTTGTGCCCCAGTATGTGACTGATCCTGGAGAATGATCTGTGTGCGCTTGAGAAAAATGTGCACTCAGCTTTTTTTGGGTTTAGTTCTATAGATGTCTGTTAAGCTTATGAATTCTAGATCCTTATTTAGAGCTTTAATGTCCTTACTTATTTTTTGTGTCATTGATTTATCTGTTGTTGATAGTGGTGTGTTGAAGTCTCCTACTACATATGTATTTTTCTCTGATGTCTGTTTTCAGAGAAAACATTTGGTGAGTATATGTTAATGAGTGTTATGTCTTCTTGATGTGTTGTCCCCTTGATCATAATGTAGTGACCATCTGGGTCTCTTTTTACCTTTTTGAGTTTGAAATCTTTTTTATCTGATATAGGTATAGCTGTTCCTGCCTTCTTTTTTTGTCCATTTGCTTGTGGATTGTTTTCCATCCGTTCACTTTCAGTCTATTTTTATCTTTTGTAGTTAAATGTGTTTCCTGGAGACAGCAAAAGTTTGGGTTTTGTTTCTTAATCCTGCTTGCAACTCTGTGTCTTTTTATTGAAGAGTTAAGTCCATTTAATTTAGAGTTAATATTAATATGTTAGCATCTGTATTTGCCATTGTGTTTGTCTTTTCTCTGGTTTTATTTGTTTATTTGTTTGTTTGTATGTTTATTTATTTATTTATTGGTCTTTTTTCATTCTTATTCATCCCTCTGTTGGTTCTGGCTTTAGGAATCCTTTTAGTATTTTTTGGACTGGAGGTTTAGTTGTAATGAAATTCCAGAGTTTCTGTTTGTCTGGGAAGGTCTTTATTCTTTCTTCATAGAGGAAGGAAAGCTTTACAGGATAGAGTATTCTTGGTTGGCATTTTTTGTCTTGGAATTTGTTGACTATGTCCCTCCACTCTCTCCTTGCCCATAGTGTTTCTTTGGAGAAGTCTGATGTCAGCCTGATTGTTTTTTCTTTGTACATTATCTGTTTCTTCCCTCTTGTCAGCCTCATTATGTTTTCCTTTTCTTGGATTCTTGGGAACTTTACTATTATGTGTCTTGTTGTATTTTCCTTTCATCATGGAAGTTTGGTGTTCTTCTTGCTTCTTGTATGTCTATTTTCGGCTCTTTTCTCATGTTTGAGAAGTTCTCTTCAATTATTTCCTTGAATGTTTTCTCTGTTCCTATGTTTCTCTCCTCTCCTTCTGGGATTCCTGTAACTCCTATATTTCCTTTCCTCATGGAGTCAGATAGTTCCTTTAGTCTTTCTTCATTCTTTTTCCTTTGTACTTCTCTTTCCTTTTCTGTTTTGGTTCTTTTTATTTCCATGTCTGTCTTTGAGAGTACTAATTCATTCTTCCATTTCATCTATTCAGCTTTCATTCCTTATCCCAGAGTTCTTTAGCTCCTCCATTAATACTTTGTTATCCTGCATTTATTTCACTTCCCTCTTTAGGGACTCAATTTCATTGTTCTGATGGTTCATTATTTTTCCCATATCATTTTTTACTTCTTTCATTTTTTTAATCATGACGATTTTAAATTCTCTATTGGGAAGACTCAGAATTTCCTCTAAGTCACTTTTATTGTAGTCTGGTGTTTGGTTGTCTTTTTGTGGTTTGTCTTTTCTCTGGGGATGTGTTTGGTTGATTGTAATTTTTCTTCTCCCTGCTGCTTGTTTTCTGATTTGTACTACACTTTGGGACACTGTGTTGCTGCTACTGGCCAGCATCTCTTTGGTGTGCTCTTTCTGGGATGTCGGGAACTGGTAATCCAATCAAGTCCGATACTATTATGCTAGAAATCCTGTAGGTCAGTGGTATTATGGGTATGTTAATGGTCACTGTCCCTGAAAATCTCCTACTTCTGTATTTATTTAATTCCAGAGGTGGGTTTTGAGGTCCCAGACTGCCCTGGTGGCGGCTACATTGCCTGCTAGGCTCCGAATCACTGGATACCTCTCTGGGCTCTGACTGCTGCCAAGCGGGTCCTGGTTCGTGGTGGCCTTCAGCTCACTTCTCACTGTGGAGACAGCCCTTTCTCAGTTCCACAATGCTTTGGTGAGGTCTGGACTCATGCAGAATTCCCTGTCTAAATATGTCCTGTCTGCTGGGTGCTTCCCTGAACCCTGGATCTGCCCTGGCAGTGGCTGGATCCTCCCAGGTAGAGACAATTTTTAAGATAAACAAATATTTCTCAAATGAGAATGTAAAAAAGGATTATGTCTGGTAATGATTAATGTATTGCAAGTGGTATTACAAAAGAGTTAACGATTACTTTAGAAGTAAACTTTTTTTTAAATGTTTATTAATTTTAATTTTTTTAAGATTTGTTTATTTTTATACAAGAGCTGGGGTACAGGTCAGATGCGTAGAAGGGTGAGAGGATTCACCAGAGACAAAGTGGGGCACAGAACAGGCAGACTGAAGAAATACGCTGCTGAGGGGAGCAGCGGGCAAGACAGGAGAGGTCTGCTTCACCATGTGGGATTCTCACAGGCCAGCCAGGATCAAACCTGCACTGCAGAGGCTGCAGATAGCTTCGCAGTGCGGCGCTCAACTGCCTGCACTACAAGGGAGGCCCTACTTTAGAAGTACACTTCTAAGAGACCTTGCTCTTGTCTGGAAGTGATAGGTGTCTTTAACATCTTTGTTCTCCTTTTCAGCAGGGTTCCGCAGGTATGTAGTGTGAAATTCACTTTTAAGTTTCGCTCCCTCATTTTTTTTTAATTTTTTTTTTAATAGAGGCATGTTTTATTTATTTTTTTATTTATTTGTTTGTTTGTTTTGTTTATACATGCACTGGGTACAGTCAGAAGCACGGGAGGGTAAGAGAATTCACCAGAGCCAGAGCGGGGAGCAGAGCAGGCAGAAGGACCGAAGTACACCGCTGAGGGGAGCAGCGGGCGGCAGGAGAGGTCTGCGGGCCATGTGGGACCCTCCTCTGGTGGCCGGGGAGCAGCCGGGGATCGAACCGGCACCACAGAGGCCGCGGGCAGCTTCGCAACCCAGCGCTCAACCGCTGCGCCACCAGGGAGGCCCTCGCTCCCTCATTTGACATATTAACCAATAATGTCTCTTTTCTTTTCCCTTTCCTGTCATTCCCAAACCAACATATAATAGTGATCCTTCTATTTGTTTGCTTTTCAATACTACCTTTTAACAAAAGTATAGACTAGTGTAAACAGACTCAACAATAGAATGAGTTTAAAAACATTTCCTCTTCCAGACAATTTCAAGGCTAGACATAATCATTATCCAAGGACTAATTTTCATTCTTTCTTGTTTTTTTTTTTTTTAAATTTATTTATTTATTTATACAAGCACTGGGTACAGTCAGAAGCGTGGGAGGGTGAGAGAATTCACCAGAGCCAGAGCAGGGAGCAGAGCAGGCAGAAGGACCGAAGTACACTGCTGAGGGGAGCAGCGGGCGGCAGGAGAGGTCTGCGCGCCATGTGGGACCCTCCTCTGGTGGCCGGGGAGCAGCCAGGAATCGAACCGGCACTGCAGAGGCTGCGGGCAGCTTTGCAACCCAGCGCTCAACGCTGTGCCACCAGGAAGGCCCTTTATTTGTTCTTAAACTCTGCTATTTCCAAAGTTATTACATCTCATGGGAAAACAAATAGAGGATGGACTACATTAATTCACACATTTTAGTTGATGATGAATCAGAAGTTACAGCATTGCACTTGTTTAAAACTTGTTGACCAGCATTTAGTGATATAGTCAAGTCTAAACACAAGAGAGTACAAGGAAATATTGTCTTTTCCTTGGATAGCATATTTCCAGCTATAATTTTTCCCTATGTATTAAGGTTAGAACAGGTTTCCTGGTATTTCCCACATGTTTATTTATGTAATGAGTTGTGCTTATATTAATGATTTTCTAAAATCCACTATGCATATGTAGTAGTTATATACTAATGCATAAAAAAATTGCCCCAAAATACAATGATTTATTTTTTTTAAGATTTATTTACTTATGCATGTAAGAACTGGGGTGTAGGCCAGAGTTGTGAGGGGAAGAAGATTCACCAGAAAAAGAATGGGGGAAAGAACAGGCAGATTTACTGAAATACACTGCTGAGGGGTGCAGCGGGTGAGACAGGAGAGGTCTGCTGCGCCATGTGGGTCAGCTACCTGGCCAGGGATCGAACTTGTGCTGCAGTGGCTAGCATATCTTGATAGCATTGAGACTTATACCGTGTATCATCAAAGAGGCCCCAAAATACAATGATTTAAAATGTCAACATTTTGGGACCATTTTAGAGGCTGGCTATCACATTCTTTGTGTAATCTAGAATAAGATATTCATAAAATGTTTTAAATATAAAATATGCAAAGTATATTAATTTTACTAGAAACCAGAGCATTGGACATTGATTTTCAGATAATCTTTTCTCATGAAGCAGAAACAAGCATAATTGGCTCATTTACCACATCATAGAGGAGCCATCACAGCCTTTTGCTAACAGAGAAGTATTCATTCTTCATTTATAACTCATATTTCATAAGCCCACTCTTCTATCATATGTTAAACCTTAGTCTTCTTTGGGATCAGTGACTGAGATATGATACACTCCTTTGTTGTAGGTTTTTAATAATTTAATTTTGTGGGGAAAAATTACTTCATTTGAAGGGGCTGTTTCTGTAGAATTATTAAAAATCTTAAACCATGAAGATGATAGGCAAAGTGATTTTATTTTATATAGTTTTATTTATTTATAATGTATTGAAATTTAACGGTGGTAGGATCTGTTAGCACCCCTCATACCATGCTGGTACGCCTAGATCAGTATTGTTGACTTTGTTATGTTAGAGGGTTATAAGGCTTCGATGAACCATTAATTACAGTCTCTTTCTTAGGACCTAGGAGGTAAGAGGGAAGAGAGAAAACAGTCATGGAAATCAGGAGACTTGAGCTTTAATCCTGTCTGTAGCATGAATTTTCTGTGAAAATAGGAATGACTCTTCTAACTTTTGAGATCCTCTGTTTCCTTATTTCTAAGTTAGAACTTCATTATAGATTCTTTTTGAGATGATATTTAAACCTAAATATGTCAATGATTATGATTATTTATTTTATTCAGGCAATAGTAGTTTACAACATTATACATGACTTAGAAGTTGGAGGACCATGCCCTTCAAGCATATGTTATCACACCTTCCCCTGGGTTTTAATACGGAACTTCCATTTCATCAATATCAAAATATGCCAAGAGATAGATTTATGTTATTTGGGAGAGCACAACGCAGTATTTCAACAAACTAAGCACCTAGGATTATTTATCAGTCCAAGAACTGATATAACTCTAAACTCTAAACATCCCTACATTTTCATTTGCATTGATGTTTAACTCTTTCATAAGCAACTAGATAGGTAGGGCCAATGAAATAAACCAGTAAAACTGAATCTAGGGCATCCCTGGTGGTGCAAAGGGTTAAGTCACAACACTATGAAGCTATCAGCAGCCACCCTAGCATGAGTTCCATCCCTGGCCAGGGAGCTAACCCACGTGGCGCAGCAGACCTCTCCTATCTCACCTGCTGCTCCCCTCAGCAGCGTATTTCAGTCTGTCTACCTGTTCTGTTCCCCACTCTGTCTCTGGTGAATTCTCTTACCCCCACACCTCTGGCCTGTACCCCAGTTCTTGTATGCATAAATAAATAAATCTTTAAACAAACTGAGTCTAAGTACAGCTTATGTTCTGAATGTTTAATAGTAAACTGGGAATGATCAAGGCTCGTAAGAACCAGATCACTTATTACCCTACAAGAGAGTCATGGTGGATAGTATTCCCTGTTGTCTATTTTCTTAAATTTATAGAGTTCTGCCTATGTTCTAGTAAAGGCAAAGAAACTTGCAAAACAATAAGAAATAGGATTTTTCCTGCTTAAACTATTTCCTAAATACTTGTTGAACTTAGAATAGAGATTAACATCCACTGAATTTAGCTCTTTGATTTTAACTCCAAAGGATATTTCTCATCCTGTCTCTTTTCTTTGCACTCACCTCTTCACCATCTGCTAGCAAATTTTCTACACACTTAGAATAAATGCTTTAAAAAATAAATAAATAAAGCATTGTACTGTATAATGGTCTCTCTAACCCTAGGTCCCATTTACTTTGCTACCATTTTTGAACTGGTAATATCAAACTATTTACCTCTGGCCTCTTCATTCTATTCTTTAATTTCTCCATCCCCTCGGTTGCAATTTATTTACACTTGTAATTTCATTACATGAGTTGTTAAAGTTTACATTCATTAAAGTTCTTCAGGACTCTAGTTTATATTAAAGATGCTCTATCTAATTAAATTCTGTGGTGCATCTTGCCCATTCACACTCAAGTGCTCTTATGGCACATGCCAATTTATCCTCTACCAAGAGCTAGTATTGTTTCAAGATTCCATTTTGGCACCTTTATAAATTAATCTTAAAGAGTGTTGGACAGGAGAATCAGGAGGCCTAGGTTATATTCTAAGTTTTCTCAGCACAGATCACTTTATGTGTGTTTTATCATTTAATTAATTTCAACAACACTTACTGAATACATATAATTCCTTATATTTGGAGTTCAGGATACAAAGGTAACTGCTCCCTAACCTAATGACACACAAGTAAAGAAAAAATGGCAACACAATGGAAAAGAACAATGATAGTCTCTTGTTACTAAGTACTGTAGTAGCACAACAAAAACAACAACAACAAAAGAAGCAGACTTTTTCTTATCTCAAAGTTTAGGTCAACCATAGCCAGAAATATGTAAATGAGCAGCAATTTGCTAAGCAAAAGGGAATATGGAGTCAAATTTAATAAGAAGGGCAATATTTGCATAGAATTCAAAGAGCAATTTATAATTTGTTATCAAGATAGATAATTAGGGTCTCCCTGGTGGTGCAGCAGTTGAGCGCTGGGCTGCAAAGCCGCCCACAGCCTCTGCAGTGCCGGTTCAATCCCCAGCCACCGGCGAGGGTCCCACGTGGTGCACAGACCTCTCCTGCCATGCCCGCTGCTCCCTTCAGCAATGTATTTTGTCAGTCTGCCTGTTCTGCTCCCCACTCTGGCTCTGGTGAATTTTCTCCCCCTCCCCCTCCCCGGCACTTCTGACTGTATCCAGTGCTTATATAAATAAATAAATAAACAAACAAACAAATAAATAAATAAATAAATAATGGGCCTCTCCCGTGGCGCAGCGGTTGAGCGCTGGGTTGCGAAACTGCCCGCAGCCTCTGCGGCGCCGGTTCGATCCCCGGCTGCTCCCCGGCCACCAGGGGAGGATCCCACATGGCGCGCAGACCTCTCCTGCCGCCCGCTGCTCCCCTCAGCAGTGTACTTCGGTCCTTCTGCCTGCTCTGCCCCCCGTTCTGGCTCTGGTGAATTCTCTCACCCTCCCGCGCTTCTGACTGTACCCAGTGCTTGTATAAACAAAACAAACAAACAAATAAAATAAATAAATAAAACAAACAAAAAAAATTAGTTAAAAAAATTAAATAAATAAATAAATAAAAATGGATAATTAGTATAGGTTGCTGTCTATTCCCACTGTCAATTCTAATTAAATGAAAGAAGGAAAAGAAAAACACAGACTTGGAATTATACAGAAAAAAGAAGTTGATAGCTCTCTTGACTAAGTATGTAAGTGTTCTGGAGGTACATGGAGAAGGAAAATTACAAGTGAGATCTGGAGAGAATTGAAGGAGAGTTTGGAGGAAATTTTTTAAGATCACCTCTTACAACTTCTTGGAGTTACCTTAGAAGAATCAGAGTTCTTTTTCTATAGAAAACACTAGAAACAACCTGGGTGGTTGTGTGGATTGAATCAAATTAGGCTCTTACGAAAGCTTTTATTAGGTTGTAAAATGAAGTCAGTCACTCAGAATGACCTTGTCCCTTCCAAACAAAGAAGCTATATCAAGAAAATCTTCAGATTTTTAGAAAGTTGAGGTAGGTTAAATACATTCTTCTAATTTCCTATTTCTCAGTAGTTTAAAGGTTAGCGGTGACCAGAAGTTTTCTTCCATATTTTATGTGGGGTTCTTTGTCCTGGAATCTCCTTCTCCGTCTTTTCACACACACCTTGAGGAATCCAGACTGATGTCTTAATTTTTGCCCGATACCACCACACATATTAGAAGACATATAAATGGGCTCAGAAAAGTTTAGCCCATTTGCCAAAGGTCACAAAACTAAATGGTGATAGGGCTGGACCATGAGACAGACAATCTGATTCCAAGGCCCATGCTGTTATGCATGTGTTACAGATATTCATGTATTCAGCCTTTGGTATATGGAAGCCACCATGTGAAATGCATCTTACATTCCCAGAGAAGTGGCAACTTGAGCTATGTATTGATCAGTTGGATATGTTGAAGATCACAGTGGTTATTCCTGGAAGGTATCTGTGGGAGCTTGTCACTGCAATCCAGGAGAAGGAGTTAATAGGTACAGTGGGGAATACACTTGGCCTCTGGGTTTGGGCCTCACATTAGGAGGAAATCAGGTATGTCTTAAATTCTAAGGGACTTGAGAATATGAAGAAGAGATTCAGTTTTCTGAGATTTATTTCAGAGACATCAAGAAGCATATTTAAGGGCCTCCCCGATGGCGCAGCGGTTGAGCGCTGGGTTGCAAAGCTGCCCGCAGCCTCTGGAGTGCCAATTCGATCCCCGGCCACCTGGCAAGGGGCGCACAAGGCGCGCAGACCTCTCCTGCTGCCCGCTGCGCCCTGAGCAGTGTACTTCGTCACTCTGCCTGTTCTACTCTCCACTCTGGCTCTGGTGAATTTTCTCACCCTCGTGCACCTCTGACTGTACCCAGTGCTTGTATAAATAAATAAATAAATCTTTTTTTTTTTTTTAAAGCATATTTAAATAGCACAAAGTGCTTACTGTCCTCTCTTTTGTATATATTATGGAATTTTAGGTAAGATGTTGGAATTCAGCACAGGGTTCTCAAAATAAAACATGTGCCAGGTATATGAAGAGAGGTAAAATTTGTAGTATATGGCAGACAAATCGAGATCCAGTTCCATGGAAAGTTCATCTTGGTAAAACAGAAAATCATCTAAAACACCAAATCCATTCTGACCCAGGAAGAGGGCAGAAAGGTTTTTAAATAATACAAAGAAACAAACCAAGTGAACAAATTAAACTAAAACACATAGGTATAGAGAATAGATGAGGAGGGTAAGGAGTGGGTGAAAGCAGTTAAGTGAGTCTGTTGTAGAGTGATGGGTGGAAACTAGACATGGTGATGATCATGATGTAGTGTATACAGATGCTGAATCATAATGCCATACAACTGAAATTTACATTATGTTATAAACCAGTGTTTAAAAAAAAAAAGGAACAAACTCTCAATCTAAAAGAAGGTAGAAGATGAGGAACTTAGCGGTTTTATATAGAGGAATATTTGAGGATGTGAGATCCAGAATGAGAAATCATTCTAAGGGATCTTTCTTGAAACTGAGGGTAGGAAGATGGCTATATTGATATAGAGCTTGTCCAAGCCCATGTCTATCAATTTTTTCCTGACCAGCTACATAGAGACTGTTAGGTTCATGGAAAATACGTAACTGTCATAATCTTAAAATCTTGAGTCAAATGAAGCTACTGAATCTCTAGAAACAGTGTATGAAAATAAAACTATAATGTTCTTGTCAAATGCAGGCTTTCCAAGAGCAAAGAGAAAAGTATGCTCCAATTCCACTCTTGACTTGAGAGCAGCAATTGCTAAAGAAATATTGAAGCATGAAGGCATGGCGACTGCTTTCACGAATCACATTTTTTCTGTGACCCAGATCATTCCACCCCTATAAATCTGAGTTGTAGGTGCAGCAACTCACAACCTCTGCTTCAGGCATAACTTTCCTGAGCTGCCTATATGGAGTAACTCTTAGAATAGGAAGAAAAGAAGGGAAAGACATGGCCACTCCTTTTGTTTGCCATCATTGCAGTACTGCACTTTTCCCATAAAAGAATGGATGTGATGGAGGCCAAAGGTCCATTCTTGTCTTTTAACAGCCTTTTCAAAACAAGTAACTTTTGAGAGAATTTTCAGGAACAAGAGCTGGCTTTAAAGCAAGGATGTGCTTTAAAAAGCAACAACAGTAAAACAAACAAACAAACAAAGAAAACAAGGTCCTTCCTGAAATGTGGCAGTTTCTCAGCAGTCAGCTCCATTCATTCCAGCAATTCTTGAGATTATTGAGCTTTTATTATATATAAAATACCATTATAGCCACTTAGAAATGAAGAACATAAAAAGAGAATAGTCAACCACTTGCAATTACTATCTTCCAGGAGGTGAAGTGATGTAAACAATTATAATGTAAAGCACAATCCAATACATTCTGTTAAACAGAAGAGACATGAGACACCAAAAAAAAAAAAAAAATGGTCTTCCTTTTATTGAAAAAAAATATAGAAAAAGGAAGATTGTCATTACCAGAGAAATAATGGGAAATAAAGAACATTTCAAGAAGAGTGAAATTTTTATGTATATATTCAGATATTTGTAGGTGTATATTTAAGTAGCAGATAATAGTCAAACCAGTTGATTTATGGGAGAAAATAAAGGGAAACGACTGTGGACCATCTGGTGCCCTGAAAAACATTTGTCTTCACATTCTACATCTCTTCCCTTTTGCTGTCTTGTGACATACAGATAGCCAACAGGCACATAAAAAAAGTCATCACATATCATCACATATATTTAGGGGGATGCAAATCAAAACTACCATGTGATACCATCTCATGTCCATGGGAATAGTCCATATCAAAAAAAAAAAAATCAGAAGCAACAAAGTATAGGTGGGGTTGTGTATTTAATGGGAATGTAAATCTTCAATGTGATAATGGGAATGTAGACTAGCCCAATCTCTACAGAAAACAGTATGGAACTTTCTCGATATATTGAAAATAGATCTAACATTAGACCCAGTAATCCCTCATCTAGTATATATCTGAAGAATACAAAAATACTAATTCAATGGAAATGAGGTTCTTTCATACTATGTCAGTTTGTGTCAAAGTCTATGTTGTGTACCTCTCTAATGAAGTGGTTCTGGCCACATATCCCCAGTGTCATTTGTCATCAGAGGTTCAGTGGATTATATAAGAATCATGGTAAGTGAGGAACAGAAACGTAATTTTCCCTCTCCAGGATCAATACAATTGCATTGATAATGCCTTATTGTTCATTATTGTTTACTTAGAAAGAAAAACTGAAGTATATCTACAGTCTGAGGCTGTTTTCAACTATGACTTTTTTTTTTGGTTGATTTATTGCTTTATTATATTTTTATATTGCTTGAAGATTTATAATGAGCATATATTATTTTTAGAAAACATTTATTTTATTTTATTTTTTATGGAGTTTTTTTTAAATAATAAATTTTATTTTTATATTCCCCATGCAATTACAACCCCCCCATTCTGATCCCAATCCCTCCCCTCCTGCCCCCCACCCCCCCAAAAGTGTCTCTGTTTCATAGTTTTTTGTTGATTCTGATTTTCACTTTCTTATAGTTATTCATTTTCCTGGTCCCTTATTTAAGTTTTCTAGATTCCTGCTATGAGTGAGACCATCCGGTATTTTTTCTTTTTCTTTTTGGCTTATTTCACTGAGCATGATCCCTTCCAGCGCCATCCATGTTGCTACAAATTGCATGTGTTCATCTTTTTTGAATGCTGAGTAATTTTCCATGGTATATATGTACCACATCTTCTTGATCCAGTCATCTATTTTTGGGCATTTGGGTTGTTTCCAAAACTTAGCTATTGTAAACAGTGCTGCTATAAACATAGGGGTGCAGGTGTTCTTTGGAATTGATGTTTCTGTGTCCTTTGGGTAAAGACCTAGGAGTGGAATTGCTGGGTCATATGGAAGCTCTATGTTTAGTAGGTTGAAGAATCTCCACACAGCTCTCCATAGTGGTTGGACCAGTTTGCACTCCCACCAACAGTGCAGAAGAGTTCCTTTTTCTCCACACCCTCACCAACATTTGTTGTTGCTAGTTTTTTTAATATGTGCCATTCTCACTGGTGTAAGATGGTATCTCATGGTAGTTTTGATTTGCATTTCCCTGATTACAAGTGATGTTGAACATTTTTTCATATGCCTGTTGGCCATTTGCATTTCCTCTTCAGAGAAGTTTCCTTTTAGCTCTTCTGCCCATTTTTTGACTGGATTATTTTCTTTGTTGTTGTTGAGTCTCATCAGCTCTTTGCAGATTTTTGTGATGAGTCCTTTATCATTAGTGTTGGGTGCAAAAATGTTCTCCCAGTCGTGGGGTTTCTCTTTGTTTTTGTTATTGTCTCTTTTGCTGTACAGAAGCTCTTTAATTTGATGTAGTCCCAGCTGTTTATCTTTGCCTTCACTATCACTGCTTTGGGTGATATGTCTGTAAAGATGTCTTTGATGTGCAAATCACGTAGTGTTTCGCCTATATTTCCTTCTATATATTTTATGGTTTCAGGTCTTATGTCTAGTTCTTTAATCCATTTTGAGTTGATTTTTGTGTATGGTGTGAGGTAGTGGTCAAGCTTCATTCTTTTGCATATAGCGACCCAGTTTTCCCAGCACCATTTATTGAACAAACTTTCTTTGCTCCAATGCATATTCTTTGCTCCTTTGTCAAAGATTAGTTGACCATAAATCTGTGGGTTTATTTCTGGATTTTCTGTTCAATTCCATTGGTCTGTATGTCTGTTCTTGTTCCAATACCATGCAGTTTTGATGATTATGGCTTTGTAGTATAGTTTGAAGTCTGGGAGTGTGATGCCTCCATTCCCTTCTTTTTTTTTTTCAGGAGAGCTTTGGCTATTCGGGGTTTTTTGTGATTCCATATGAATTTCATCAATAATTGTTCTATTTCTTTGAAGAATGACATTGGAATTTTGATTGGAATAGCATTGAATCTGTATATTGCTTTTGGTAGGATGGCCATTTTAATAATGTTTATTCTTCCAATCCATGAGCAGGGGATGTCTTTCCATTTCTTTGTGTCTTCTTCTATTTCTTTTAACAATGTTTTATAGTTTTCTTTGTATAGGTCCTTTACCTCTTTTGTTAGATTTATTCCCAAATATTTGATTTTATTTTTTTGTTTGATGTTGAATGATCACTCATCCAAGAAATATTTAACTCTTTCTATGGACTAGGAAATGTTTTAGGCAGTGATAGTAAAGAAAAGAATAAGAGGCCTCACTGGTGGCACAAGGGGTTAAGCACAGCACTCTGAAGCTATCCACAGCTGCTGCAGCATGGGTTCGATCCCCAGCCAGGGAGCTACCCACGTGGTGCAGCAGACCTCTCCTTTCTCACCACTGTTTCCCTCAGCAGTGTATTTGTTAGTCTGCCTGTTCTGTTCCCCACTCTGTCTCTGGTGAATCTTCTCACTCCCTGCATCTGGCCTGTACCCCAATTCTTGTGTGGGTAAATAAATAAATCTTAAAGAAAAAGAAAAGAATAAGAGAGACAAATCCCCTGCTAATTGGAAGCTCAAATTTATACATCTTTAAAAAATAGAATGGTAATTGGCTTTCAGCATGAGTTCACTAAAATGCTATTTTAATGTAACCTCTGTTTATAAACTCTGAATCCTACCGTCCAGATATTTGTAAAGCCTGCTTAAAACAGGAGGTTTTATTGAGCCTTATATGCATTATAGACATAAAAATATTTTTCAAGCTATCAAGTACTATAAAATAATTTATAATTAATACAAGATTACTTTAATTTTCCTATTTTACAGATTTGTTTTCTTGACAAGTGTAGGGTAAGGTAAAAAATCAGGCTTTTCTGTCCTCCCGCCATCAGGATAGATGAGGGAACACTGTGATCCTGAATGCATGCCTGATGGCAGGCACCTGAAGTGGGTACATCTGTGCTAAGACTGTGCTTTTAAGGATGGTGTCACGGGGACGCCAGTAGAAGCCAAAAGAGAAGCCGAGAAAGCAGCAGTAGAAGCAGAAAAAGAAGAATCCCGAAGCAGAAGCAGAGAACGCCAGAGAGCCCAGATAGAGTGAAGATTTGCTGGGGGCTGGGAGGACTGCCAGCCTCCCAGCCCCCCAGCACCTCTGCCTGCCATGTACTCACTGAACCCCAATAAAAGACCTGCAAAAAACCACTGAGGACTCTGACTCCTCCTTTACCCGGTCTGCATGGGATCAGAAAACCTGCACTGAGGTCCATTCCTGACTCTACAACAAGTCATGGAAATATTGTGTGATATTCAGAAAGGTAATTATTTTGAATAAAGGAAAAGAATAAAGAACTGTAAGGTAGAATCTCAGGCAAACTCAGGCTATTTAACATAGCACACAATTCTCAATTATTAATGTGTTGAGAATCCAAGTGGTATTTCACACAGTTTAGTACTGGACCTTAGGCAACAGCAGAGGTGATAATGAGATTTAAGAGAAAATACAGAGGGTAAGTTTAGTATACTTGGAGTCTAATTAAATATGACTTGAGAGTGAAAGAAAAATTTAGAATGGTTGTGAGCCACTGCACTAATTGTAGCACCTCTGAGGATATAGGCCACATATAGTCTAGAGGATGTTGGATGAGAATCAGGTTTGGAGTTCAAAACAATAATTTGAGCAGTGCATGTTTTATTATTTATTGTTAAATATCAAATTATCCCAAAATTTAGCAGCTAAAAAAAAATACTTATTGATTCACATATTTTGTGAGGTGCAGAAATCTGGAAATGACTTTGGAGAATGAATCTGGCTCAGTCTCTCATGAGGTTGCAGTGAAGTTATAGGCCAGTTCTGTCCTCACATCAAATAGATCAGTTGAAGCTCACTTATGTGACTGTTAGCATGAGGTTTCAATTCCTCATCAGCATGAAGGGCTCGCAATATAACTTCTCTTAGCATGGTTTCCTTTAGAGAAATTGATCAGAGAACAGAGAACTCAAGAGAATACCCACAGTCCTTTATATAGCCCACTCTCAGAAATAACATACCATCATTTTGCTGTTTGCTATTGAGCACAGAGACCAATCTTAGAGGCTGTCTACTACAATTGGTTAAGGATTTCTACATGACCTATAAAAACACAGGTGAGTTGGGCCTGCCTGGTGGCACAAGGGGTTAAGCACTGTAAAGCTATCCACAGCCTCTGTTCGAGTTCAATCCCTGATCCCCAGTGGCTGGGAATCTACCCACGTGGCACAGCAGACCTCTCCTGTCTCACCCGCTGCTTCTCTCAGCAGTGTATTTCAGTCAATCTGCCTGTTCTGCTCCCCACTCTGTCTCTGGTGAATCCTCTCCCGCCCTGCACTTCTGGCTTGCATCCCAGTTCTTGTATGCATAAATAAATAAATCTTAAAAAAAAAAAAAAACACAAGGTGAGGTACTGAGAAGGGAGATACCTTTAGCATATGGCTGACAGCTGAGGCCCTAGAATAAATAAGCACCCCAAGTCAAAGCTATTATAAAGTAATTATACTCATAGGAGTGAATACAGGCCCCATTCCCCATCACAGTTGAGCAGAAAAGTTGAGGAGGGAAGGTATAAAATAATTTCCCAAAATTCTGTGTGCGTTTATCCTGCATAGATCTGCTGTTACCTTTTGAGAATCACTGCTGTGTTCACCGATTTGCTTATTCAACAAATATGTGTTGATAATATAATATATCATACATTAGCAAAAGTTACTGTGAAAAAAAGACTTAATCTTTGTCATTATAGAAGAGAAGCATCATGAATAAAACCTTTCAGATCAAGACAATTTGGGTAAAAGTAGAGAGAGAGTAGCCCCTGAAAGATTCTGAGAATTTTCCAGAAAAATAGAAAATAGATTCTATAAGTCAAATGGGTAGAGTTTAATAAAGTAACAAATACATTATGAAATTTAGAGTAAAAATTAACCAAAAATAATGAGGAACAATAAACTATAAACAAATAGCAAAGAATAAGTAAAAAAAAAATCAATGTGAAACATTTTAAATGTCTATAATTCAGATAAAACAATTATTTTTAGCATTTTCAACAGTTGGTAAGTGAATGCTGGAAACTTGTTTATTATTCCTTCATTTTCAAGACATGTTATCTTAGATCAAAACAAGCATAGGTAGAATTTCAAAACAGAATAGTGAAGTCTGTTCACCTTTTCTGTTAATAGTGAACTCGTTTATATTATTAGACTCATCTCCTTTGAAACAAAATTTTATTGATTTTTGACCCCAGTGAAAGAACTTGTATGCACTATCTCTACTGAATATTTTCCCAAGAAGTAGCACTCTAAATCTAATCAGATGCTGTCAGAAACTATTTTTTTTATTTACTTCCACAATTCACATTCAATCAGCAAATCTTGCAGATTTAATAAAAAAAAAAATGCAGAATCATCCCTAACCACATTCTGGTCCAAGACTCCCTCAGTTCTCATTTGAATTATTACAACAGTTTCTAATTCTTCACCCTAGCTCCCATTTATTGCAAGTTCCATGCTCATTATTCTTAGACACATAGAGAGAACCTAGTGAGATAAAAGTTTTGTCATGGTCCTATTTTTCCCAAATCTAGTCTCTTTCTTAGGGCTAGACTCAATGAGACTGAATGAAGCTGTAACTAATGACCTTGCCTGGGAACTTCATTTTTTTTCACTTTTATTTATTTATGCACACAAGAACTGAGGTATAGGCCAGAGGTTTGGGGAATGAGAGGATTCACCAGAGACAAAATGGGGAACAGAAGAGGTGGGTTGACTGAAACACACTGCTGACGGGAGCAGTGGGTGAGACAGGAGAGGTCTGCTGCGCCATATGTGTCAGCTCCCTGGCCCAGGATCGAACTCAGTCCGCAACAGCAATAGCTTGGTAACAGTGAGAGTTAGCCCCTGCTCCACCAGGGAGATCCTATCATGCAGCTTTGAGAAGGACATACCAATAGCTTTGATTTGAAGGAAATCTACCACATATGAGTGAATCCTGGTTTAAAGGAAACTGCATATTGGCTCCTGGTTCACAGTTGGTGGCCTTGGTCTACCAGACCCCCAACTACTTTCTTAGCCTATGGACCATAACCCCTACTCTGTCTCTACCTCTTCAATTAATTTTTCTAATATACGCATTCTACCAGTTCTCCACTATGAAATTTATGCCAATATATCCTCCCAGAAACTTTTAAATGTATGCTCGAAAATTCTTCAACAATTTTTTGTCAATTTACTTGTGCGCCTCATTGTCTAGTCTCATTCACCCTGTGCTCCAGTCATGATGGAACTACTCACTTTCTCAAATACACTGTGTGTATGTTTCTAAATCATTGTTGATTCAGTTCAGTTTGCCTGAAATATCCCCACAGCTTAAAAAATCCTGTCTCCCTTGTTTTCTTTTTTCTTTTTTAAAATTAATGTTTATTAATGCAAAATTCAGACCAGACTGTCTTAAATCATTTTTTAATAAGATGAAGGTATAAATAAATGAAATACAGAACAGTTGAAATAAGAAAAATAAATCACCCTTCTCCGTCATCTAGACATATACTGAAATGTTAACAGTGACCATTGATTTCATCACTTTTTTTTTTTTTAAGATGTATTTATTTATTTATACAAGCACTGGGTACAGTCAGAAGCACGGGAGGGTGAGAGAATTCACCAGAGCCAGAGGGGAAAGCAGAGCAGGCAGACTGATGAAGTACACTGCTGAGGGGAGCAGCGGGCGGCAGGAGAGGTCTGAGCGCCATGTGGGACTCTCTCTGGCAGCCGGGGATCGAACCGGCGCTGCAGAGGCCTGCGGGCAGCTTCGTAACCCAGCGCTCAACTGCTGCGCCACCAGGGAGGCCCTGATTTCATCACTTTTATCCCTTCTGAATAGGTTTGTTTTTGACAAAGTTATGATATAGTGCATATTTTCTTTTTGTTTCCTTGTAACATTATATACAATGAATTTTTCTGTGCTTTCACAAAGACTTGGTAAACATTGTTTTATGATTTCCTTTCCTCCATTGGGTGACTAAGGCAGGTTTTTAGCCATGTGCAAGCATGAAGCATTTTCCCATTTTCCTGTAAGTTATTATCCTCCCAGGGATGCTTGTGTATGTTCCTTTCATGTCTTAGACAAACAGGGTGTAAATGTGCCAAGTTCTCTGTGCCCTGCAGTTCTTGGTTATTGTCCTTATGTGAGGCAGGACAACTGGCAAGAGTATGGAGGTAGCCTTCCTCCATGCTTGGACATATCCTGGGTTTTTATTTTGCCTTTTTTGTATCAAAAAGAGTTCAACAGGGCCTCCCCTGATGGTGCAGTGGTTGGGCTCTGGGCTGCGAAGTTGCCCGCAGCCTCTGCAGCACAGGTTCGATCCCTGGCCACCAGCAAGGGTCCCACATGGCGTGCAGACCTCTCCTACTGCGCCCACTGCTTCCCCCAGCAGTGCATTTCATTGGTCTGTCTGTTCTGTTCCCCGCTCTGGCTCTGGTGGATTATTTTATCCTGCCAAGCTTCTGACTGTACCCCAGTTCTTGTATGAATAAATAAATAAATCTTAAAAAAAAAGTACAATAGGGGTTTCCCTGCTGGTGTAAGGGGTTAAGCACAGCACTATGAAGCAATCTGCAGCAAGGGCTTAATGCTTGGAGGCCAGGGAGCTACCCAGTCCATCTGCCTGTTCAGTTCCCCACTCTGTCTCTGGTGAATCCTCTCACCCCCCGCTCCTCTGGCCTGTACCCCAGCTCCTGTATGCATAAATAAATCTTTAAATAAATACATCTTTAAAAGGAAAGAGTCCAACATATACTCTATCCCATTTCCTTCATTTAACAATTTACATCACCAAAGATTATTTATTAACCTTGGAAAACATATTAAGTACTGTAACCAATTTTTTCACTAATGTATTTTTTTGTTGTTGTTGCTTTGAAAATCTGGTTCAGTATCCCACAGGAATTTCATTGTCATGTCATATTTGATCTGTGAGAGTCCCTCAGTCTTTCTTATCATTCAGGACATTTTTTCATGTTTTCTCATTCATAGATTTGTTACTTTTGAAAGATCAACTAATATATTAAATATACTTCAGCTGTCTAATATTTCAGATTGTCTAATATTTTCACACTATAGAATTGAATCTGTACATTCATGGAAGAACAGAACAGAACTTATGTGACTTAAATGAATCATTTCAGGGTGTACATGATGCCATTATGTTTTCCTTATGATGATATCCTCAAGTACTTGGCTTAGGTTATGTCTGTCAAATATCTTAATGTACTACATCATAAATGTACTACTTTTCCTTATTACCAAACACTTGGGGTAACATACTTTAAGATTGTGCAAATATTCTATTTCTGTTTAAACTTTGACTTACTCATTTTAGCACTTATCAGTGGTTCTCACCCTAGAAATCATTGGTATAATACACTAAATGGTGACTTTCTGTTTCTCATTATTTTTTTATTTACTAATTTAAATTCTTATGAAAGGTAGGCTTGTCGCATAGTCCCCATCGACTTTATTTATTTGCTATATTTTAATTAAGGAATTTTTGATTTTAAACAATGTTATAATTTAGAAATACAGGATCACATGTTTCAGTGTATATTTCCACAGCACACCTACAATAAGGCACTCATAATCCTCTACCATAGTCCACTGTGCCCCAGACTCACTCTGGCTTGCAATGTCTCCCTCCTGTCCTGCTCTGAGAAGTCTACTGTCGTATTTTTAGGATTTATTATTGGTCTAGTTTAATCTGACTCTTTGCTTGCTTTCTCTGTATTTCACATGTAGGTGACACCATCTGGTATTTGTCTTTATCTTTTTTTTTTTTTTACTTATTTTGCTTAACATTATCCTCCATCAGATGATCCATGTATTCACAAATGGCAATTTATCTTTTTTTAATAGCTGAATGGTATTCCAACATGTGTATATATACTGGTATTTCATCATGTGTGTGGTGTGTGTGTGTGTATATACATATCTTTTCTTTTTTAAAATTTTATTTTTATATTCCCCATACAGTTGCAACCCCCTTATTTTGACCCCAAGCCCTCCTTTCCCCACCCGCCCCATAGAGTGTCTCTGGTTCATAGTGGTTTGTTGTTTTCTTTCTTATAGTTATTCTTTTTCCTGGTCCCTTATTTAGGTTTTCTAGATTCCTGCTATGAGTGAGACCATCCGCTATTTTTCTTTTTTCTTTCTGGCTTATTTCGCTGAGCATGATCCTTTCCAGCTCCATCCATGTTGCTGCAAATTGCATGTGTTTATCTTTTTTGAATGCTATAATATTCCATTGTGTATATGTACCACATCTTCTTGATCCAGTTATCTATTTTTGGGCATTTGGGTTGTTTCCAAAGCTTAGCTATTGTAAATAGTGCTGATATAAACATAGGGGCATGGGTGCTCTTTGGAATTAATGTTTCTGTGTCCTTTGGGTAAATAACTAGGAATGGAATTGCTGGATCATATGGAAGCTCTATCTTTAGTAGGTTGAAGAATCTCCACACAGCTTTCCATAGTGGTTGGACCAGTTTGCACTCCCACCAGCAGTGCAGGGGAGTTCCTTTTTCTCCACAGCCGCGCCAACATTTGTTGTTGCTAGTTTTTCTAAAATATGCCATTCTCACTGGTGTGAGATGGTATCTCATTATAGCTTTGATTTGCATTTCCCTGATTGCAAGTGATGTTGAACATTTTTTCATATGCCTGTTGGCATTTATATTTCCTCTTTGGAGACGTTTCTTTTTAGCTCTTCTGCCCATTTTTTGACTGGATTATTTTCTTTGTTTTTGTTGAGTCTCGTCAGCTCTTTGTAGATTTTTGTGATCAGTCCTTTATCATTAGTGTTTACACCACATCTTTTCAATCCATTCTTTTTTGTCTGTGCACTTAGGGTGTCCAGAAATTGACTGTTCTATACAGTGTCACAATGAATATAGAAATTCATATATTCCTAAAATCAGTGTTTTGTTTTGTTCTTGCATTCTTAGTGTAGATATCTAGGACTGAAATTCCTCGATAATATGGTAGATATATTTTTTTTTATAAATTTTATTGTTATATTCCCCATACAATTGCAGCCCCCCCATTCTGACCCCAATCCCTCCCCTCCCGCCCCCGCCCCCCTAAAAGTGTCTCTGGTTCATAGTTTTTTGTTGATTTTGATTTTCACTTTCTTATAGTTATTCATTTTCCTGGTCCCTTATTTAAGTTTTCTAGATTCCTGCTATGAGTGAGACCATCCGGTATTTTTCTTTTTCTTTTTGGCTTATTTTGCTGAGCATGATACCTTCCAGCGCCATCCATGTTGCTGCAAATTGCATGTGTTTATCTTTTTTGAATGCTGAGTAATATTCCATGGCATATATGTACCACATCTTCTTGATCCAGTCATCTATTTTTGGGCATTTGGGTTGTGGTAGATATATTTTTAATATTTTGAAAAATCTCCACAGTTTTCCATAGTGCCTGGATCAGTCTATATCCCTACCAACAGTGTATAAGATTTACTTTGATTTTTTTTAACCTGCAGTTCTGTCATTTTATTTTTAAAATTCCTATCTTCTATTCATTATTTTCTTCATTTTCCATATTCTGTTCAATAATTTTATTTCTCAGCATACTCATTTGTTTTTCTGAGTTTTCTTGTATGTATTTGATCACTTTTTCTGTTTTCTTCCATTTCTCTCAATTTCTTTATCATAGCATGATGACTATATATGAATGATAGAAAAGATCTTCCATGTTTTTGTGGTTGAACTCTTCTCTTGTGCTTCACAGGATAAGCTATATTCCTGAGGGGGTGGAGAACAGGGAGTACCATATTGTGTCCTGTTCACTGCACTGGGACATACCAACTCCTCCACACTTATTTACCCTCAGTAAAGGGTAAGCCTCACCCTAATTAGCTTTCCTCTCCCCAGAAACACAGTTTTGAGATTTGTATGTCAGATTTCTTGGTCACGGTCTCTATATACCCATTGTTTTAGGGAGTTGGATTTTCACAATGACCTTTCTGACATTGGTAGCATTGGCCTATGATGTCCAAGAGGTGGTATAATTTTGGTCTAAGTCATATAGACCATCATTTTGATCTGGGTGCAGTGCCCTCTGGACTATTTTCAGATTATCTTCCCAGCAGCAAAGACAGGGACCTCCTCTGACGTCATTTTTTTCTCTATTTTTTTTAATGAATGGCTTATTTGTATAAGTGTAAACTCTTGGATATTTGTCATTTCTTTTTTTTCTTTTTATTTTCTTTCTTTCTGGCATTGCACTAAACTCTGGATATGACTTTATTTCCTTTGTCCAATTCCTGGAATCAGCCAGTTTTTAAGGAGTTGTGTTGTATAAGATGTTTATTCTCTACTTGTTTTAGAGAATAGTATTAGCAACTAATATGTGCTGGGCATGTTCATTGCTCCCACATATCATTGTTTCTGTTCCCTCTCAATGGATAGCCCTAGTGGGGTGTATTATATATATATATATATATATATATATATATATATATAGAGAGAGAGAGAGAGAGAGAGAGAGAGAGATGTAGATACAGATATATAGATATATATAGAGAGATAGATCTATATTTACATATTTGTTTGTATGTATGTGTGACATATGTATATCACATACACTTACTGTTATCATTCATATACACGTAATTCTGTATTTTTCTGTATGTATGTGCTTTTATTAAGTCTATATCAAAATCTTTGAGTCCAGTCTATTGTTACAAATCTTATTCTAACCTCTAGCCTTTCCTTCACTATAACTACTTTATCCAGGATTAAGAAATCTACTCTCATTTTTAACATTATGCCAATTTATTTATTCAATTTTAGTATATAAGCGAAGTGGTTTCAGATATTAACTTGTACCCTTTGAGAAACAAATGCACCTACCAATGAGAATATAGTGTTTGTGTTCAGATATTTGTGTGTTTGTTTTTACAGTATCCTTCTTTAATCACATTTGTAAATTAAATGAAACATCTTCTGTGAGACCTTCTCCCAAGCTGTCACTGTTTAAAAGCACCAGCAGTGACTGTTCTGTTTGTGTTTACAGGGAGATTAGATCATGATTCCATGAAGGTCCTCCCCATCCTGGGAATGTATACATAAGTAAGATATAACCTCTGCTTTCAAGCATTTTATTGCTTCAAATAGGATGATATTGATCACAATATCATATAATATGGTCACAGCATGCTGCCTAGCATTAAAATGAATTAGCAATTATTATTTCAGTAAGTGAATGAATGAATATATACCCTATGTAAAAAGAGAAGAAAGAGGTCTGGAAAAACATATGGAGGTTGAAAATGTGGAATTGTTTGGTGACTAGAAAGCTTGGCTTTGGAGTTATACATACTCACTTTCTAAACCCTGTCATTTACTGCTAGCTATGTGACATAGGTTGCTTAGGAATACTGGAAAATATCACAGGCAGAATATGATACTGAGAAGATAATGGATGCAGTCAAATGGCAGAGTGCTTCTTGAAAAACCACTGGAAAATCTTGGTGTTAGTAAAAAAAATCTAAAATATAGTGGGCATATAGAAGATTAAGATGTTCTATCACTCAGGATGAAAACACAGTGTTACAACAATTTACATAAATATATATATGCTTACTTTGAATTATTACATTTGAGTATTTCTGATAATTTTTTCCTTAAGGAGATAAAATAGAATTATTTAAACTTCCTCTGCTCTCTGAGCAAATCTTAAACCTCAGTGGTTTTAAACTATTGCTGGCTGTGTCTGATGTGAAAATTGCATTTGTGAAATAGCAAAGAACAGGGCAGCTTTCTTTTTTAAAAAATTCCTTTCCCTTTTCCTCTACTTGGCCTACCCTTGCAATCCCTTATCTGAGTAGATAGGAGCATTGCTGGTTGAATTGCAGGTATTTTAAATTTTTAACTATTTATTTGAATAGACATTCAATGAAATGTTTCTTAAGGTGTCCTTGTGAACATTAAGATGATTGGAATCACCAGATCAGGCTTGATAATACTTAATTTTCCTCCTTAAAATGATTATGACATTTGCTGAATCAATCACCCAAAGGCTGCAGGTAATTTTCTTAATATAGATCTATTTCCACAGCTCTGTTTTTGTTATGATTCCTCATCATGTTACAAACCTTTACTTGTTAGATACAATGAGAAAAATCCAGAGGACATATATTCTTTCAAAGCAGAAAAATGTGGTAAAGACATATTTGAAACATATATATCTGTTATTGCCCTGCAAAACCAGTCATCCATCTCACCATGAGGCAAGAACCAGACTTGAATCTATTTTGTTTAAAGGATTTATAATAAGGTTAGAATTTATAACTGCTGATTTTCTTCTTTTTTTTTTTTATAGAGGCATGTTTTATTTATTTGCTTGTTTGTTTGTTTGCTTATACATGCACTGGGTACAGTCAGAAGCACAGGAGGGTGAGAGAATTCACCAGAGCCAGAGCGAAAAGCAGAATAGGCAGAATGACGAAGTACACTGCTGAGGGGAGCAGCGGGCGGCAGGAGAGGTCTGCGCGCCATGTGGGACGCTCCTCCGGTGGCCGGGGAGCAGCCGGGGATTGAACCGGCGCCGCAGAGGACGCGGGCAGCTTCGCAACCCAGCGCTCAACCGCTGCACCACCAGGGAGGCCCTATAACTGCTGATTTTCATTATTGTATAACACCCTGAATAGTTCAAGGATATTTACAGAGAGACTATCAACAAAGGTGTGGACAAGTGTAAGAGGACCCATTGAGATAGTAGAGAGACTTAAACTAGCAGTAGCAAAGTTCTTACCAAACTTATATTCAAAAGGATCAGTATTTCACTTCTCTATTTTCCCACTGATATTCCTCTCTCTGTTTTAAACTTTCTTTGTTTGCCCTCCTCCTCTCTTTCATCTTTCTTCTTGTCTTCCTCTTCTTTTGACCCTCCAAAGAAATATCTTCTTTAATTAGACACCCCTAGAATTAACTTCAGTATTACCTTTATGAAAATGAACTGATATTTTTTTCAATTTTTTTTCTTAGAAAAAAGAAAAATTCAGAGCTTCCTCTAAATGGAATTTTCATGAACACAATTTTATGTAAATCTTACTCAGAAAATATTTATTGAGCACCAATTCTTTGTAATGGGGCTACCGGGTGATCAATGCAGATATAATGATTATTCAGGGGGTCTTAACATGGTGAGGAAGATAGTAATTAAATGATCAGTTATGCTTTTGAATCATTTTTAGAAACTGAGAGTAGTGTTATGAAAAACAGTGATAAGAAATCAAAGAACTCTATTATAGAGAAGCAGCTATAATCTGGAGATTCAAAGAAAATTTCTCTAGGCAGTGAACTTGAATTGATAAAGAAAGTAATACATGATAGGATATTGATGTTTCCTCAATTACAAATTAATAAAATTATTTTAAAAATAATGGAGGCATATATAAGAGACAGTAATAATGATGGGATATTTCCCATTGGAATATTATGAATAGTCAAATTGTTATAAAGATATGTAACATTATATTATGATATATGATATGATAAGTATTGCGTGATGAATATATGATAAATAATAAGATAACATGATAAGTATAGTAGATTGCAATGCATGAAGTATGAATCCACAGGTTCATACTGACATAAATATATGAATACATTTAAATAAGAGCAAGGAATTTAATAGCAGTTTATTAAGCAAAGAGAGGGTCAAAACATTCTTGAACTAAAATCATCACATCAGCTCATGCAAATACCCTGATGTAGAAAAGATAATGGTCAGTAATAAAAAGTAAGACTATTGATAAGTCGGGTACTGCTAGTGTTAGACAAAGATTGTACAAATTTCTGAGATGAAATGATAAATTTTCACTTTATCAGAGGAAGAGAAAACCATATAGAGATATGAATATGGACTTTTTAAAAAATATTTATTTATTTATGCATATAAGAGCTGGGGTACAGGCCAGAGATGCAGAGGGTGAGAGGATCCACCAGAAATAGAGTGGGGAACAGAACAGGTAGACTGACTGAAATCCACTGCTGAGGGGAGCAGCAGGTGAGTCAGGAGAGGTCTGCTGCACCATGTGGGTTGCACCCTGACCGGCTGGGGATCAAACTCATGCTACGGAGGCTGTGGATTGCTTCATAGTGCATTGCTTAATCCCTTGTGCCACCAGGGAGGCCCTGAATATGGACATTTAAACTAACATATTTCCTCCACTACAATCCAGTGTAGAGGACAGATTGAAAAGGATCCTAACAAGGTGCAGAGAGAACAGTTAAGAAACTTTTGTAGTTGTCCAGGTGAAAGATGATGGCAGCTGATGATTACATAGATGAAAAGAAATAGATTTCAGCAGTAATTCAAAAGGAATATAAACATCACTAAATGTAAATTTTACTTCTAACATTCCTATTAGCTCTGAATTGTGGAGTCAAGAGAACATATATTTGTTTAGAAGAGCTACCTTGAAAGGACCTGAAGGTCATGCCCCCTCAAGGGAGCGGTCACAAGCCCTACTACTCCATGAGTGGCGCTAGTTTTTGTTCTCACAGAATAATACAGCATGATATGAAAAATGTGCAAAAATAGTACAGTGATAATGCAAACATATCACTAGTTTGCATAAACTTTCACAGAAAATAAAACCATGCTAGACATTTCATTACAGGAGTAAAGGATAGTTAATATTTTCAATGTCCCTTGTAAGAAGCTTTAAGTTTCTTTTGTTTTTCCTTTAAAAACATGTGTATGAGCATTCTGTTTCTTCTGAAATACATGCATGAGGAAGTTTCACATCGTGGAATAGAATTACTGGCAATTGGGTCTATAAATGTTCAGTGTTAGTAGATGTTGCCCATTTGCTCCAAGAAATGGTTGTCCCAACTTCTAGTTCAGCCATATGTGCCATTGTGTATTGCTCTTCATTTTCCTCTACTGTTATAATTGATACATTTTTTGAAAATGTGTATCATTTTCAAAAATGTAAATATTTCCATATATTACTTATTTTATTTAAATGAATAGTTAGGTTATTATGCATTCTCATCATTACTGTGGAAGTTCGTAATCATGGCAAGTATTTATGGCCAACCATGTTTCTTCTACAAATTGCTTGTTATCTGTTGTTAGGAGGGGAGGGAGTTCCTTACTGGTTTGTGTGCTCACAATATATTTTGGATTGTTTTTTTTTCCTACCTGTGATAAATGTCTTTCCATTGTGATTTGCCTTTTCACTTCTGTTATCTTTTGAGTGATGATTTTTTCCTTTAAAGATGACATTTATCTTTATTATACTTTAAAAATATAATTTTATTATATTCTAAGTATTTTTACCTTTTTTTGAGAAATCATCCTTACCCCTAATATCTCACGATATTCTCATATTTTGAAGTTGATTTCTATATTTATGATTTACTTCATCTGGGATATTTCTTGCTGTTTGGTAAATGTCCTTTTTTTATTCTTATTGAAACCAGATGTGTTAATGGAATGGTCTTCTCTAATTCTCCACATTTTCACCTCATTTACACATTGTCTTCAGGCATGCAAAATAATGTGTTTGGAATTGATTTTATTGTGCTGATTCCAATCTATCATTTTATTTTACTATATGATTTTATTTTCTACTATTTAATAACATAGCAAATGTAAACATAGTAACCATAGTAAGCATAATAACCTCTAGTAAATTGGGATAGATACCTTACTTTTTATTCAAAATTGCATCAATATTAAGCTGTTACTTTCCCATATATTATTTAGAACTTGCTTTCCAGTTTTCTTTAGTTGCAATAATGTTGAATTTATAGAGAATTTAGGAAGAATTGACATTGCATGTCTAAAATATAATCATTTTTCTCATTGTTCTGTTATATGTTTTTTATCTCCTTTCCCTTTCAATAGCATAAAATTTTCTCCATAAAATTTTTCACAATGTGTATTATATAACATCATGCTCATTTTAATTTTGAGTGAAATTTTCTTTTTCTTTCTTTCTTTCTTTCTTTCTTTCTTTCTTTCTTTCTTTCTTTCTTTCTTTCTTTCTTTCTTTCTTTCTTTCTTTCTTTCTTTCTTTCTTTCTTCTTTCTCTAGTCTCTCTCTCTCTCTCTCTCTCTCTCTTTCTTTCTTTCTAGATTTATTTATTTATACAAGAACCAGGGTACAGGCCAGATGTGCAGGAGGATTAGGGGATTCAACAGAGACAGAGCAGGGTGCAGAACAGGCAGACTGACTGAAATACACTGTTGAGGAGAGCAGCAGGCAAGACAGAAGAGGTCTGCTGCACCATCTGGGATTCTCGCCGGCCAGCTGGGATTGAACTGAGGCTGCAGACAGCTTCACAGCCCTGCACTTAACCACCTGCACCACCAGAGAGGCCCGATTTAATTAATTAATTAATTATTAAAGATTTATTTATTTATACAAGAACTGGGGTACAGGCCAGATGCGTAGGAGGGTGAGATAATGCACCAGAGACAGAGTGGGGAGCACAACAGGCAAATGACTGAAAACACTGCTGAGGGGAGCAGTGGGTGAGACAGGAGAGGTCTGCTCACCATGTGGGTATCTCCCTGGCTGGCCGGGAATCAAACCCACACTGCAGAGGCTGCAGACAGCTTCAAAGTGCTGTGTTCAACCTGCTGTGCCACTGGTAAGGCCCTTTAAATATTTTAAATTATTAATTTTATTATTAATTATAGACTCTTAACTGCTAAATTATCTTATGGGTGTATATTTCTATCAAAAGTGTCATTGTATGGCCATATAGTAATACTGGGCTCTACCTTTTCAATCCTTATATGTTGTGTTTTTCTTGCTTCAGCTCACTGAAGAAACTTTTAGTATGATAAGTTCAAATTACAGAAAACACTAATCATGGTTATTATTTGCTTATTACTTATGTTTAAAAAAATGAACTTAAGGTTTTACCATAAAGATAAAAGTTATTGGCTAATATGAAATCCTTCTATCTGGTTGAAAGTCTTACTATAATACTTTAAGTCTTCAAAAGAGTGTTTCATATAACTGCTAAATGCTATCAATTCTTTATGGATGTTTTATGTAGGTAATATAGTTACTTTTTTCTAGTTAAACTGTCTTTGATAAATGAAATAACCTCTGTATATGCCCATATTCATGTAGGATTTAAAAATGTTTAATGGTATGAAGTATAGAAATGTCTGCATTTAGATTCATTGTTACTTAATATTCTTTTTTATACTGTGATGGATACGTTTTCATGTGTTGACGTGAGCACATGTTGCCCAGATATTTGGTAAAACATTGCCCTGGTTGTTACTGTGACAATATTTTTTGATGAGATTAATATTTAAATTGGTAGATTGAGTAAATCAGATTGCTTGTGTAAAACAGTGAGTCACATTCAATGAGTTAAAGCTAAATAGAACCAAAATGTTGACCTTTCTCTAAGAGAGAATTATTTCTGCCTGACTACCTTTGAACTAGGACATTGGCTTTTTCCTTGCCATCATATGCAAACTGAAGCATTGGCCCTTTATTACTCTCCAGCCCGCCTTTCACTTGATGGGCACAACACCATTCCTTCTGTGGGTTTGTAGGCCTTTACACTCAGATAGGAACTACACCATCAGCTTCTCTGGGTCTCTGGTTTCCTGACTCATCCTGCAGATCTTGGCACTTGATAGCATCCAGAATCACATGAGCCAATTACTCATAATACATCTGGTTCTCACTCTCTACCTCTCTGTGTCTACCCACACACCCTCTTTTGCCCTGTCCAGTGGCTTTATTTTTCTTTAGAGTACTCTGATACATATAAATACCCTTGTTTGATTATGATGTAGCATTATACTAGCTTCATAAAACTAGTTGCAAAGAATTTTGACTCAGTGAATTTGTTGGTAAAATATAGCAATTATATCTTACAACAATTTTTGTGACACTACAAATAGAGCACACTGGACTTTGAATATGCTTGTTTCCCCAAAGATTTACTTTTAGATACCTATATGGTAGAAATGGACATTCTAGAAAACGTTCCCACTTTAATTGCCTAACATTTCTCAAGATTTTAAAAAAGTTATCGTTGTTTGTCTCATCTCTGCTTTCCAAAGATTTTTTTTTAATTTCATATGCCCCTTTTTTCTTTTCTTTTTTTAAAAGATATATTTATTTATTTATACAAGCACTGGGTACAGTCAGAAGCGTGGGAGGGTGAGAGAATTCACCAGAGCCAGAGCGGAGGGCAGAACAGGCAGACTGACGAAGTACACTGCTAAGGGGAGCAGTGGGCGGCAGAAGAGGTCCGCGCGCCATGTGGGACACTTGCCCAGTGGCCAAGGATCGAATCAGCGCTGCAGAGGCTTCGGGTAGCTTCGTAGCCCAGCGCTCAACCACTGCGCCACCAGGGGAGGCCCCACATGTCTAATTTTTAAAAACATTTTATATATAAATTAAAATATGTATTAACTCAAAATTGGGGGACTCATGTCCTAGAATGGCTACTGAAAGAAGATTTTTATTCTGATTTCAAAGTTTCTATATACCCTTATCTTTTTATGTATTTGACTATTTTCATTTTATTTTTGTGGAAAACTTTTTTACTGGGATGGCAAATTTGATGATTTTTTTCCTTGAAATTTCTCTTTACATTTACTATGTTTTTGCATTATAGATTTTGAATCTGTATGATTAGGTTTATAACAGTTAAGAAGGGATATGTTTTCTTGCTGAATTGATTTTTTATCATAATTTATTGCTCTCTTCTATCTTTAATTGATCTTTATTATCAAGAGGTCTATTCAGCTTTTGTTACTACATCAACATGAACCTTTTTTAGATTAATATTTATGTGATATTTCCTCTTCCATGGCTTTATTTACAACCTACCTATATATTTTAAGTTTAGCTGTTTTAAAAAAGTACAAAATAAAATTAGAATCACAAGACTTCAGATATGATTTTAAATGCTGGGATCTTGATAAAATTATTGCTTAATATATCTACATAATTAAAAAGATAATTTTATAGTTTTCTGGATACATACAAAGGTTTCGTCTCAAAAGTTTTGTCTCCATAGATAATATAAATTTGAGTCTAAAACCTGTGCCAGAGAGGCTTTTATATACATTTTTTTAAGAGATTAATTTCATTTTTTCCACACTGATAGATTAATTTTGTTGTCTGCTTCTTCCGTTGGTAAGATATTTTGAGATGTTATTGAATCAATTTTCATGGATTCTTGCTTAATGCAGATGTATTATATCCCCTCCTTTAATACACATTTTCCCTGAATGGTGACAACCTGAAGTCAGTGCATAGAAGATTTCCAGCCAGTGCCCATCCTACTTTCCATCTCACATTTGTTCTAATTCCATCTTCATTTTCCTTTCTGGTCCTTATCGCTTTACTTTTATGTACTTTGGTGTGATTCTTTCAGCATACGTCATGTTTTAAGGTTGGAGGATTTTCTATAAAAAGTCCACTTTTTCACTTTGGTAAATAAATTAGTTTATGAGGGATAATTTTTGAAAGTATATCTGTTATATATATTTATTTATTATATATATATATATATGCACTATCTAGATATATTATTGATGAATTATCTATTTCAATATATAAATATTATTTTACTTCTAAATGTAGATATTTAAATAGTGAAATATGTCCCTTACTTTAGAGGGCCCTACAGTCTACCTGTCTAGGTTGTTTATAAATATGAAAATATATATATATAACAAGAAGTTTTGCTTAGGCTTCTATATCTGAAATACCAAGTGAATTGTTCACAAAGCTAAATGTCAAGCCTTTTCTTAAAGCAGACAGATTCTTAGTTTCTGTATCCCTTAGAGTTTAATGTTTATAGCTTTTCTCTATATTCAGCATAGATTGAAGGCTAATACGTTGGGAGAAAAAAAAAAAATCATCAGTGCTATCCCGTCAGCAGCAGGATAATCTGTTAGAAATACTTAAAATTGCTGTTTTAGAAGGTGTGAGTATTAAGCTCTGAACAAGTTCAAATTAAAGCATTCTTCTAAGAAAGAAAATAGTGTTCTATCACCTAGATAGAAAATACTGTTCTATCACCTAGAAATCACCACCTCAGAATTGTGGAATTTGGCAATATGAATATTTGTGGCATTTGGCAATATGAATTTTTTTCTCATATATGTTAGCAATATTAAAACAAAAAAGAAAAAAAGCATCAATTATAAATAGTGACTGGGCAACAAAAGCTCTTTTAAAGTCTGTTATCTTAGTGATATTTTATAAATATTAATTTGTTCATCCATTTATCTGTCTCTGAAATAAAAGATTGTGATGGTTAATTTTATGTTAATTTGACTGGGCCAGGAGTTGCCAGATATAAGATCAAGATTATTATGGGTGTGACTGTGACCTATAGCTGGCTAGATGAGGTCAACTTTTGAAGCCAAAGACTGAATAAAAAGTCTGTCCTCCCCAAAGTGGGTAGGCTTCATCCAATCAGTTGACCTTAATAGCAGACCTAAATAGAAATAAACAGACAAACCCAACTCTGTTTAAAGTTTGGGAGAACTTTTACTGCATGTGGGATTGAGTTGAAAACGCAGGTCACTATGTTCTCAGGCCTTTGAAGATTAGAACTTTACCATCATCTCTTCTAAGTCTCTAGTTTACTGATTTATCCTCCAAATCTTGAGATTTATCAGCTTTCAAAATTATGTGAGGGCCTCCCTGGTGGCACAATGCTGTAAAGCTGTCCACAGCCTTCACAGTGGGGGTTCCATCACCACCGACTGTGGATATACCCACACGGTGCAGCAGACCTCTCCTGTCTCACCTGCTGCTCCCCTTAACAGTCTACTTCGGTCATTCTGCCTGTTCTGTTCCCCCCTCTGTCTCTGGTGAATCCTCTAACCCTCCTGTAGGTCTGGCCTGTACCCTGGTTCTTGTATAAATAAATAAATCTTTAAAAAAATTATGTGAGTCAGTTCCTTATTGTAAATAAATACTGATCATACACACACACACACACACATATATATATATATATATATCAGGACGTGTGTGTATATATAATTTTCTATTATATGCACACATTATATATACATATATTATCCATATATACTTATATGTGTCTATTATTTATGTTTCTATGAATAACCCTAAATGATACACAGATCCATTATTTAATGTTAAATAAATTGCTGCTCCCTTCCCAACCCACACTCTAAATAGTATTTACTATATAAGTAACATTTAAGGATCTAGCAAATCATTCAACTCCCAGCACAGTTTTTCCTCATTAGACTCCCCATTGTTTCAGAAATTTAAAAAAAAATGTTTTCCTAAATCTTATTTTTATATAGTGAATAAAGAAGTCTGAAGTAAAGGACATACATGCACATATGCACACATGCACACACACAATGACAACAAGGTTGTCACATCTTTGCCTAATTCTTACATCCTCTTCTTTGTCATTTAATGAATTACTTCCACAACAAAGACCACAAAATTCATTGTATTGCATTGGAGATCATATCCACTGAGATGCATTTTACTCATATATTTAATGAGTATATTAGAGTGTATTTGTAAACTTGTGCCTGCATGTGAGTTCTAATCATTTTAAGTAGACTTTGATAATTACTATACAGAATTTTGAAGTACCATATTATTTATATATTCATATGGATACACGTGTAATATATAATATGATATGTGTATGTGTGTGTGTGTGTGTATAACATTAAATGCTAGTGCTTAATCAAAGAAACATAGGCATCTGAATTTTGGAAACAAGTCCAGGGGGAGATGATTAATTGGATAAAATCAAGAAGGAAAGAGAAGGAAATAAAGTATAAACTCTATCACAAAAATCCCACGATACCAGTATAATTTTAAAATTAGGTCAAATAAATTGGGTATTTTAAACAGTATGAAGCCAAATTAGGATGCTTGTTAACCCCATGTGGAAGAAAAATATCGTCAAATAAATACTTAGGCAAAATTATGAAAAAAAAATTGTTTCAGTGAGCTGTGATTCTAAAGTACTTAATATTTCTGTTATACTTTACCAGATAAGTTCATAAAATGGAACATATTTTATCATTTTAGACATTCATATCCAAGATTATAATTACTTTTATGAGTATTTTTCCACAACTTTAGGATTATTATATGAACATCCAATGGCTTTAGCAATAACAAAATAATAATCAATTAATTATTTATTTTAATTGGAAATTTAATTTGATGCTTGGCCATTTGAAAAATTGTTGCACACTCTTGGCTGGAATGAGAGCAGAAGTTAGTTGATGGACCACACACAGTGAACTGCTCAGAAGGTGGTGTTTGGTTTCAGGTGCTCTGTTTTGAACCCTGACTGTAATATTTAATTCTCTACTTCATGCAATGAATGAGACTATTTCTTAACCCCTTGAGTTCAGTTTTCTTCTCGATAAAAGGTGGTAAGATTAACCCTCTTACATTTATTGGATATAACAGTAATTCACAACTCTTGTGTGCTTAATAATACTAACATGCCCAAGAAATTATTGTTCTTAGTGAAACTATTTCCTTCTACCTACTTTCTCTTTTGGGTAAATATCATGCCAAAAGAAAAAATATCCTACTGTTGTCACTAGTTAGTTAAACCCTATTGAACAAAAGTAACATATACCAAGAAAGTCTTTCTTATGCCTATGTTGTATTAACTTTCCTTTACCCACTATCTACATTCAAATATATATGCATAAAAATAAATAAATTTATTCTATTGCAAATTACTATTCATTTATAGTTATTATGACAAAAAAAACACAGAAAGCATTGTGATATGAATTCTACCATGTACCTTGGTAGGCAAACCTCAACCCTTCTGTATAGTGTCATTCCGCCAGTTTCTCTCTGTTGGGCTACTAAAGATAAACCTAAATTATAATAGTCAGCAGGGTTAATTGAACATTCTAGCTATGCTCTGCTTTTGTTATAATTTTCAATATTTTTCTACCTGACTCATTTGGTTTGCTTCTTCTGGATTTTTTTTTTTTTTTTAAGATTTATTTATTTATTTAAACAAGCATTGGGTACAGTCAGAAGCATGGGAGGGTGAGAGAATTCACCAGAGCCAGAGCGGGGAGCAGGGCAGACAGACTGACAAAGTACACTGCTGAGGGGAGCAGCAGGCAGCAGGAGAGGTCTGCATGCCATGTGGGACCCTCAAGGGCAGCCAGGGATCAAACCGGCACTGCAGATGCTGCGGGCAGCTTCGCAGCCCAACACTCAACCACTGCGCTGCCAGGGGAGGCCCTTCTGCATTTTTACTTCAACTCTTTAGTCCTGTCTCAATTTATGTTGTTTATTTGATGTCCCAACAAACAGGATTAGATCCTTAGGCTCAAATTCTGCACGTGACCTACAGAAAATGCCCTTTATAATGACCTCCCACTACTCTTCCTTTATCTTTTGACTTTGACTTTTAACACTGTCCCCTTTGCTCATTTCTTTCACAGTGTCCTCCCTGCTGAACCCTGAATATATTCCCAATACAGAATTTTTTTTATGTGTTGCTCCTTTATCTGTAATGTGTTGATCCAAATCTCCGTATGGTTCAATCCCAGTTGTAGAGATTATTTTATCTATTATATCAAATTGGGAGAGAGAGAAATAGCCCTTCCCAAGATATCCATATTTCAATCCTCACATCTTGAGTGTATGTGACCTAACACACAAAGGAGACTTTGCAGAGTGATTAAAATTTTACATTGTGTAAGTATCCTGGGTTACCCAAAGGGCCTAATAAAATCATAAGTGTATTTATAAAAGATAGAGGCAAGAGAGTCAAAGTTGGAGAAAAGTAAAGGAAGCAAACACTATGTGCTATTGAACCACAAACAGAAGAATGAGGAGATCTTTTTAAATTGGAAAAGTCAATTAAATATATTGTCCTCCAGAGTCTCCAGAAAGAAAACAGCTATCAACATTGATCTTAGGATTTCTGACTTCCAAACTATAATACAATATATAATACAATTTATAATACAAAATAAATTTGTGTTGCTTTTAGCTAATTGGTTTGGTGCCTTAATGACTATGTGAAGCAGAGCACCTAATCTACCATTGCTGAATTTGCAGTGAAAACAAGGAATAATCTGAGGTCACATTTAGCCCACTGAGATTTCAGAGTTAATTTGTTACTGGAGGATATACTGGCACTACTCTGACTAACATACATCTCCTCAGTTCTTTGGTCACTTGTCAGTTTCTTTAAAAAGAATTTTCCTGTCCACAATTTTGTTTTTTTTAAATCATCCCTTTTCTTTGGCAGTAAATTTTATTCTACTTTGGTTTGTTTCTTTCCTTTCCTTTTCTTTTCTCTCCTTCCCCTTTCTTCCCTTTTTTTTTTCTTTTTTGCTTATCTAATGGTGTTCTTCACTGACTGGCAACTACTTTTCTTATTTATTTTTGTGTCAATAGTCTCCTCTACCAGCTTCCCCCACAGTGTGATTGAGATCGTATAGCTGACTAAGGATTAGTACAGACTTGTGAGTGTCAGCTCCAGCAGGGCAGAGTTGTTCGTTGTTTTTTATCTCCTTATCACTGCTTTTTCTTAGCACTTGGAATAGTGTCTGTTGTGTAATAGGAGCTAATAAGTAGTACAGATAGATGAATGGGCCTATACAGGTATCTCTCCATTTTTTGTTGTCCTTTTGTTCTTGATCACACTGTTTTTTTTATTTACTTCCTAACTTTAACTTCTGCCCTAGCCTGTTCTTGTTTTCATTCCTGAACTATTTCCTTAATTTTGTTGTGTTCATATTCACTTTTTGAGTATGTCAGGAACTCTTTCAATTACTTTTGTACCCTGAACTTTGATAGAACTAAAAAACATTGGTTACAAGTATAGAATCCAGTATATAAACCACATCTAAAACCACTTATATAAATCTCATGATAACCTCTAAACAAAGATACTAGAAAAAACAAAGAAGATAAAAATGAAATCCAAGAATGAAATAAAATTGTTGCTATAAAAATACAGGGGGAGAGAATAAAAAAATAACAGAGATAAGCTATAAACACATCCGGAAAATAAATAGCAGAATGGCATATTTAAATATCTACAATTTCCCTAAATATATACAATATCCCTGATGAAAGAGAACATACATAATTTAAATGTTTTTAAATCACAAACATCTCTTAAAAGCCAAGGCAGTCCTGGCAAATAAATGGACAATGGCAGTATTAAGTACCCAGACTTCAAACTATTCTTCAAAGCAACAGTAATCAAAATAATATGACATTGGAGTAAAAACAAACATGGAGATCAATGGAACAGAATTGAAAACCTTGGTATAAACCCACACTTATCTGGAAAATTAATTTATTGTAACGAAACAAAGAACACACAATGGTGAAAGAATTCCCTTTAACAAATGGTGTTGGGAAGCCTGGATAGAGATGCAAAAATAAGTAAGTAAATAAATAAATAAACCTAGATTACTATTTCATGCCACATACAAAATTCACTTAAAAAGGATCAATAACTTGGATATAAGATATGAAATCATAAAATACATAGAAGAAAACATAGGCAAAAACATCTCAACATAAGTTTCATTGATATCTTTAGGGACTGGACTACAAAGGCAAGGGAAACAAAAGCAAAATTAAGCAAATGGGACTATGTCAAGCTTAAAAGCTTTTGCAGGGCCTCCACTGGTGGTGCAGCGGTTGAGTGCTGGTCTGTGAGGCTGCCCGCAGCCTCTGAAGCACGGGTTAGTTCCTGTCTGCCTGCGAGGGTCCCACAGAAGGAAAAAAGAAAAAAAAAGCTTTTGTACATTGAAAGAAATTATAATGAAATGAAAGGTACCTATAAAACGAGAAAAGGTATATTTACATATCATATATTTAACAAGAGGCCAATATCCAAGATAAAAAAAAATATGATTTGAAGACAAAATGATTAGAAGAGCCTGTAAATAGATATTTCTCCAGAGAGGATATACAGATAACCAATAGGCATATGAAGAAATACTCATCCTCACATATATCAGGGATGTGAATCAAAACCTCAATGAGAAAACCAACTTATTCCTGTGAGAATGGCCTATAGCAACAATTCTAAAAATAGTAAGTGTTGGTGAAGGTATGATGTAAAAGGAATACTATACACTGTTGGTGGGAATGCAGACTGTTCCAGACCCTGTGGAAATCATTATGGGAATTTTAAAAATATCAGTAATAGAGCTACTTTATGTTACAGCAATTCTGCTTCAAGGTATTGTTACAGGGCAGGGAGAGGGGCAGCCCAAACCCCACAAAACTGCCTATTCGATATAGGATTCTGCCATCCACCGCATCGACACAAAACATATGAGACTTTAATGGGAAGGAACTTTAATAAAACTAGGAAACAATACAGGAAAGGCAAAGAGTCTAGTTTCTAAATGAAGCACTCAAAGTTACCCGTCCCCTCGTGGGTAAAAGTCCATCCATATGGGATTGGCCCAGAGCAAGGCCCCAAAGCCTGCCACAAGTCTAAAGCATCTTCCAGTGGGGACGCACAGAAAAGGGTCAGAAACAACCAGACAAGCCCAGAAGGAAAAGAGCAAAATCAAAATCAAGATAAAAGCTGCCATTGTCACCTCCCCTCGGGTCTCACCCACATCTGTTTCACCCAGTCCATGACCAAAAGACAAGCGCAGTTTCTTCACGTGTCCCTATGCTCCATGTGCCTCCTCCAGGTCTCCTTCTGGCTCCATCTACTTCCTTCCTCAGTCTCCTCTCCAGCTTCTTCTCTCCCTGCTTAGCTCCACCCTCTCTTGGGTGGGGCAGGGAACCTAGAACCTCCCCCTTTCCTGGGGACCACCCTGTTAACAGTATCACTTCAAAGAATGCAAAAAAGCAAAAACAAAAACACTAATTTGAAGGGATATGTGCACTCCAATGTTCATTAAGCACTGTTTATAGTAGCCAAGTAATGGCTACTAAGTGTCCAAAGACAGATGAGTGGATAAAGAAATTTTGGGATATATGCATAATGGAATACTCCCCAAGTATAAATGAAAATGAAATCTTGTTATTGAGGTCAACATTCACAAAACTGGAGGGGAATATGCTGATCAAAAGCCAGGACAACAACAAATGCTAGATCATTTCACTCCAATGTGAGTGAATGTGACAAAGCAAAGGGTAAGAGAAATCCAATCCAAAACAAACCCATGGAATCTGACTGCAGAAATTAGGCTTACA